>NC_134786.1:35233290-35243290 GCF_046742065.1 Oratosquilla oratoria | reverse complement strand
GGTGGTGTCTGGCTGTCTCGACAGAGACTGCAGCAGATCCGAGGTGAATACACACACACACACACACACACACACACACACACACACACACACACACACACACACACACACACACACACACACACACACACACACACACACACACACACACACACACGGCTCGGTGGCGCGGTTGGTAGAATACCAGACTGTTGTTACGGTGGTGCCAGTGATACCTGGCTCAAATCCTGCCCAGGGCTGAAATTATTTCAGTATCGCTGCGCTTCGAGTCGTTACTCCAACTCTCGTGGGCGGAGAGTTGGGTGTGTGTGTGCGTGTAAGATCATAGCATTACCCATACATCGGACATACGAGCTCTGAGCTCTCTTCTGGGAGGAAAATAGCTGTCGATCACGAGTCCAACACGTGATCAAAAGACAAAGTGAAAAATACCAAGTGAATAAACACACACACACACACACACGACTCGGTTGGTAGAGTACCAGACTGTTGTTACGGTGGTGCCAGCGATACCTGGCTCGAATCCTGCCCAGGGCTGAAATTATTTCAGTATCGCTGCGCTTTGAGTCGTTACTCCAACTCTTGTGAGAGGGAATTTCAGGGTATGTGAACAGGTAACTTTACAACATTACCCAGACAACTGTCACATATGAGCTCTCAGCTCCCTTCCGGAAGAAAAATAGCTGTCGATCACAAGTCAAACACGTAATTCATGGCCATGGTGAACCATGGTAAATCAAACACACAAACACACACACACACACACACACACACACACACACACACACACACACACACACACACACACACACACACACACACACACACACACACACACACACACACACACACACACACACACACACACACACACACACACACACACACACACACACACACACACACACACACACACACACACACACACACACACACACACACAAGGCTCGGTGGCGGATTGTTAAAGCACTGGCCTCACAAGCCAGAGAACCGGGGTTCGATTCCCCGGTCAGGCGGAGATAAGTTGGGTTTGTCTCCTTTCACGTGTAGCCCCTGTTCACCTAGCAGCGAGTAGGTACGGGACGTTAGTCAAGGAGTTGTGACCTTGCTGTCCCGATGTGTGGTGTGTGAGTGGTCTCAGACCTCCAGAGATTGGCTAATAAGGAGCTCTGAGCTCACTGCCGTAGGGTGGTGTCTGGCTGTCTCGACAGAGACTGCAGCAGATCCGAGGTGAATACACACACACACACACACACACACACACACACACACACACACACACACACACACACACACACACACACACACACACACACACACACGGCTCGGTTGGTAGAATACCAGACTATTGTTACGGTGGTGCCAGTGGTACCTGGCTCGAATCCTGAAATTATTTCAGTATCGCTGCGCTTCGAGTCGTTACTCCAACTCTCGTGGGCGGGGAGTTGGGTGTGTGTGTGCATGTAAGGTCATAGCATTACCCATAGATCAGTCATACGAGTTATGAGCTCTCTTCCGGGAGGGAAATAGCTGTCGATCACGAGTCCAACACGTGATCCAAAGACCAAGTGAAAAAGACCAAGTGAACACACACACACACACACACACACACACACACACACACACACACACACACACACACACACACACACACACACACACACACACACACACACACACACATACACACACACACATACATATATATATATATATATATATATATATATATATATATATATATATATATATATATACATAATCTGGAAACTGTTGCACATACACACGCGCACACACACTCGTTGCACAGTGGTATAGATCCTACCTGCCACTACGAATCAACCCTAGAGCTGAAATATTTTCAGTATAGCTGGGATGCGAGTCGTTACTCCAACTCTTGTGAGAGGGAATTTCAGGGTATGTGAACAGGTAACTTTACAACATTACCCAGACAACTGTCACATATGAGCTCTCAGCTCCCTTCCGGAAGAAAAATAGCTGTCGATCACAAGTCAAACACGTAATTCATGGCCATGGTGAACCATGGTAAATCAAACACACAAACACACACACACACACACACACACACACACACACACACACACACACACACACACACACACACACACACACACACACACACACACACACACACACACACACAAGGCTCGGTGGCGGATTGTTAAAGCACTGGCCTCACAAGCCAGAGAACCGGGGTTCGATTCCCCGGTCGGGCGGAGATAAGTTGGGTTTGTCTCCTTTCACGTGTAGCCCCTGTTCACCTAGCAGCGAGTAGGTACGGGACGTTAGTCAAGGATTTGTGACCTTGCTGTCCCGGTGTGTGGTGTGTGAGTGGTCTCAGACCTACCCAGAGATCGGCTAATAAGGAGCTCTGAGCTCACTGCCGTAGGGTGGTGTCTGGCTGTCTCGACAGAGACTGCAGCAGATCCGAGGTGAATACACACACACACACACGCACACACACACACACACACACACACACACACACGACTCGGTGGCGTAGTTGGTAGAGCGCTGAATTACCACCATAGTGGCCCGCAGTTCTTGGTTCGAATCCTGCCCAGGGTCGAAATTATTTCGGTACCGCTGCGCTTCGGGTCGTTACTCTGACTCTCGTGGGCGGGGAGTTGGGTGTGGGTGTGTGTGCAAGGTCATAGCATTACCCATAGATCGGACCTACGAGCTCTTAGCTCTCTTCCAGGAGGGAAATAGCTGTCGATCACGAGTCCAACACGTGATCCAAAGACCAAGTGAAGACCAAGTGAACACACACACACACACACACACACACACACACACACACACACACACACACACACACACACACACACACACACACACACACACACACACACTCGTAAGCAGTCGAAGAGGAAGGAATTGTCAACAGCTAGCTCGGAGCTTCGTATTAGCGCTCCGATTAGCGCTCTGAACTAGCGCGTTATTGTAGGAAAAGCGCCTTATTTTCATTTTTGGGTGAAGCAGTATGTTTTCGTGGGACCGTCAATGTATGTATCCAGTCCAGTTCTTGGGTAAATAATTTTAGCACAATATGGAAAGCAACAAAGAAGAATGGAGGATTAACGAATCAACCAAGAGAGGACTGGATGTATACAGGTTTGAGTCTTCGTGGGGAGTGATACGAAAAGAAAGAAAAAAATCTAAATAATACTCCAAAGACGACTAACAGCTACGTCAGTGAGGATTATTTCTTGTGATTTAGGAGGCAAGGAAAACCTTGGACACTGATAGAGATTTTAGGATTAGCAGAGCAATAGGGAATAGAGAAATTAACAGCTTAGCAGATCAATTGATTAATTTTAAACTAGACTATAAAGCTTTGCAACTAGAGGTATCCAATCTACGCAGAACTAACGAGGTGAGACTAAGAGAATTAAACGAGCTAAAAAGTGAACTAAGTGCGATAAAAAGAGAAAATGAAAGAAAGGAAAACGAGAATCAGTCAAAGAGACTGATCTGAACGAAATAAAAAATCAGTGGAAAAGGGAACATGAAAATCAAAAACTCTCATTCGAAGAAGTAGTACAGCAGTAGGTAGAAGAGAATGCAAAGTAAACAGTGATCAAGGTGATCAAAGAAAAGGAGAATTGGGAGAGAGACAGTGGACAAAAATAATTGCATTGTGGTTTACGGTATCAATAAAAAACATATTATACACAAATACCAACGAGAAAAAGAAGAGAAAGAAATTGCGAAGGAGATACTAAAAGCGGTTCAAGACGAAGGACAGAATCTGAATACAGGAATCGATGACGTACTTACTGTAGAATAGAATAGGTACATACTCAAAAGAAAGAAAAAAAAAGACATAGACAAATGAGAATCAAACTAAGAACTCACATGATAGCAGAAGAACTACTATCAAAAGCGGCAAAACTAGCAAACAGTGAAAAATATAAAAATGTGTGGATAAAAAAGGAAATGAATGAAGAGGAAATAGACAAAGATAGGGCACTGAGAAGTGAAGCCAAGGGATAAAAAGAGAGAGAGAGAGAGAGAGAGAGAGAGAGAGAGAGAGAGAGAGAGAGAGAGAGAGAGAGAGAGAGAGAGAGAGAGAGAGGGGGGGGGAGAGAGAAGAACGGAGACTGATTTTTTTTTTTTTTTTTTTTTTGTGCTAAATCTGATACTAGGAAAATGGTACGTCAGACAAATGGAAACTTAAACCAAGAAAAGAAAAGAAAAGAAAAAATTAAAAGTGGCATATACAAATTTGGACGGTATGATTTCATAATTAAATAAATTGAATGACTATTTGTCAATAAAGAAACCTGACATAATGGGAATTGTGGAGACAAAATTAAAAAGTCCTATACAATCAAACATGGTGGGCCAAGCTTTATACAACCTTTGGTCGAAAAATAGGATGAACAAATAGGGGGAGGAGTCATGCTATTGACTAGAAAGGACCTAAATGTAATAAAGGCAACAGAAGGAAAAGACAATGTGGAATTAATCACAATTAAAGTCGAAAATAGCAGTATGAAAAGTAGAAAGTTTATAGTTGTATATGTGCCACCAAAAACTAAGACTTGGACTGACAGCGAACACTCAAAATTACTAGAAGACACAAAGAATGAATTAACCGAGACACTGAAATATGGAGAAAATGTGGTAATTATGGGTGACCTTAACGCAAAGGAAATAAATTGGAAAGAATTGACAATGGGAGGTGGAGAGGAACTCTGGGGCAACGTTCTACTGGATATGACCATCGATTACACATTAATCAAGTGGGTTAAAGAAAATACATATATACAAAATGAAGAGCCATCGACACTAGATTTGATATTCACCTCTGAGCCTGAAATTTGGAAGAAATAAACTGTAAAACACCAATTGGAAAGAAACACATACTAATAGAGATCGAGCTTAAGGAACAAAATGTTGTGAGAAGGAACGAGAAACATAGAGAAGGAAGATAAATGTACAACAAAAATGACTTTGTAAAACTTAGATTTTTTTCTTCAAAATGCCTGTTGGGAAAAAGTTGTAAATGATGAAACAAAGATGGAAGAGAAATGGAACATTTTTAAAGAAGTATATAAGGAGGGAACAGATAAACATGTGCCTAATCAGAAACAGAAAAGGGAGTTCATGAAGTGCTGGTATAATAAAAAGTGTAGCGATGCTAAAGACACAAGAGACAAAGCTTGGAAAAGATGGAAAAGAGATAAAAAAGAGATTAAATGGCAAACATACATCAAACTGAGAAATGAGTACGTAGACATACGAAGAGAGAAAAAAAGAAACAATGAAAAAGATATAATAGCAAAATGCAAAGATCAACCTAAACTATTTTATAGACAAACTAAAAGACAAAGATGAAATAGTGAAACTGCGTGAAGGAAATAAAGAATACACAGAAGATGTAGAAATGGCTGAAATAATGACCAGACACTTTAAGTCTGTACTTACAATTAAAAGCTCACAATTGTGTGATGATACTCACCAAGAAGGATCCCCTAAAACGAAAGAAATAACGGTGACACAGAAAGAAATAAGGGACCAAATAAGGAAACTCGATGTCAGAAAGTCACATGGGCCAGACGGAATAGCGAACTGGATATTAAAAGAATATATAGATGAACTCACAGATGAAATACACAAGATAATTGACTTCTTACTCAAAGAAGGAAAAGTACCACAGGACTGAAAAAATGCTAATATTGCACCAATATATAAAGGAGGAAATAAAGAAAATCAAACAAATTATAGACCGGTATCCCTTACAAGCACAATTGCAAAAACATGCGAAAGAGTTATCAAAAATATATGGACTAAACACTTGGAAGAGAACAAAATATTAAACCCCAACCAATTTGGATTTAGAAATGGAAGATCATGTACAACAAACTTAATATACTTTTACTCAAGATTGGTAGATATAATACATGAAAGAGATGGCTGGGCAGACTGTGCCTTCCTGGACCTACAAAAGGCTTTTGATAAAGCACTACACAAAAAACTACTAAGAAAAATTGAAATAATAGGTGGAATACAAGGAAAAATATTGGAATGGATGAAAGACTTCTTGGAAGGAATAAAAATGAGGGTGATGCTTAGAGAAAGGAACTCAAATTGGGCAAACGTGATAAGTGGAACCCCCAAGGCTAAGTGTTGGCTCCGATAATGTTTGATGCTTATATAGATGACATGGATGAAGGAATTAGATGTTATATAAATTTCTTTGCAGATGATGCGAAACTATTAAAGAGAGTGAGTAACGAAGAAGATTGCAAATCTTTTCAGGAAGACCCGGACAAAGTCTGGATTTGGAGTAAAAAAAAAAAAAACGAAGTGAATTTCAACATCAAAAAATGTAGTATGATAGAATTCGGAAATAGAAAAAATAGAATATCCGGTCAATACAAATTTGGAACAAAGGAAGTTACAAAAGTGAACTCAGAGAGAGACCTAGGAGTAATTATCTCAAATGACACGAAGCCAGACAAACATGTAAACAAAATAGTTGGAGAAACCTACAATTTGATAAGATCAATGAAAGTGGCCTTTAACTACATGGACGAGGAAAATTGGAATATGCAGTGTCACTATGGACACCCAGTACAATAAAAAACATAAAGTAGAAAGAATTCAAAGAGCATTAACAAAGACTTAGTAAGTTGACAAACAAAACTTATTAGCTTTTGGAGCAAAGAAGAGAAAGAAGCGATTTCATAACCATCTATACAATTATGAGAGGGATGATCCACTTAAATGGGACAGGAGGAATACAATAGGACGCAAGAGGAAACTTATCAACGACAGTTACAGAAGAGACCTGATAATGAACAGCTTTCCACACAGAGTAATAGATACATGGAATAAATTGATAGGGAAAACAGTGAGTGCTCAAATTGTACATGACTTTAAGAAAGAACTGGAGGCGGAAAGATACAACTGCGAGTCCCTACGAGAATAATTCTTCTCCCACAAAAAATGGTAAATACACACACACAAACAAACACAGAAACACAGAAACACAGATATACAAACACACACACACACACACACACACACACACACACACACACACACACACACACACACACACACACACACACACACGCACACACACACACACACGCGCACGCACAGACACACGCACACACGCGCACACACACGCACGCACACACACACACACACACACACACACACACACACACACACACACACACACACACACACACACACACACACAAACACCAGGGATATCTTTGGTGGCAATATGGCACCTAATGATAGTGGTGACAAAGGAGAGATGGCAGCAGAATGTATAGGTAATAGAAGTTTTAAATTCTGAAGATTACTTTTTAGCACTTTTTTGAGTATCCCATTATATATAAAAATATTCTTGGCCAGGGGGGCGGGGTCCATGGTACTTTGGGGACACCTGTGGGCAGTGGCGCGGTGTAAAGATGCCGGAGTCTTTTGCTGCTAAGAAACGAAGACAGAGACATTTTTGGAAATGGGTGATAAACACTAAGAAGATAATTAGAAATGTAGTGTTGAAAAACTGTAAACAACTTCAGATGTTGAAATCAGAGCATAGTACAATGTTTCCAGCCTGGCTGCGCTGGGGGGGCTTGGCTTGCGGCACACCACCTCCAAACAAAGGCTATAAAATAAACAACTGTAAATTATTCACCTCTTTTACTTTCGTCATTTTCATCATTTTCGTTTTTTAGAAGAACAAGCCCACCGGCTGCGCCGGCCCAGCTACGCCGGGGGCCTTGGCCTGCGGCGCTGCGCCTTAGGCGCGGGCGCTGCGCGCCCTGGGCTACGCCCCTTTTTTGGAAAATAAAGAGTTCTTCTTCGAGTTCTTCTTCGAGTTCTTCGAGTTCTTTTTCGAGTTCTTCGAGTTCTTCTTCGAGTTCTTCTTCGAGTTCTTCGAGTTCTTCTTCGAGTTCTTCTTCGAGTTCTTCGAGTTCTTCTTCGAGTTCTTCGAGTTCTTCTTCTTCGAGTTCTCCTTCTTCTTCGAGTTCTTCTTCTTCGAGTTCTCCTTCTTCTTCGAGTTCTTCTTCGAGTTCTTCTTCGAGTTCTTCTCTTTCGAGTTCTCCTTCTTCTTCGAGTTCTTCTTCTTCGAGTTCTCCTTCTTCTTCGAGTTCTTCTTCGAGTTCTTCTTCGAGTTCTTCTCTTTCGAGTTCTTCGAGTTCTTCTTTTTCGAGTTCTTCGAGTTCTTCTTTTTCGAGTTCTTCGAGTTCTTCGAGTTCTTCTTCTTCGAGTTTTTCGATTTCTTCTTCGAGTTCTACTTCTTCTTCTTCTTCGAGTTCTTCGAGTTCTTCTTCCTCTTCTTCGAGTTCTTCGAGTTCTTCTTCTTCTTCTTCTTCTTCTTCTTCTTCTTCTTCTTCTTCTTCTTCCTCTTCTTCTTCTTCGATTTCTTCGAGTTCTTCTTCTTCTTCGAGTTCTTCTTCTTCACCGTAGTTGGCGGTGTAACCGATTTACCACCAAACGCGAAGGTGTGACCGAATTACCACCGGACGGCGTAAGCAACCATTAAATTTTTTTATATTAGATATATATTTTTTTTACTTATGCCCACGTGTTTTTAGTATATATTTTGGTGGAGTCCCGTAGATCCGCTGGAGTCCTCAAGATCCGCTCGAGTTCCAAAGATCCGCTCGAGCCCTCAAGATCCGCTCGAGTCCCAAAGATCTGCTCGAGTCCTCTAGATCCGCTCGAGTCCCAAAGATCCGCATGAGTCCTCTAGATCCGTTCGAGTCCCAAAGATCCGCTCGAGTCCTCTAGATCCGCTTGAGTCCCAAAGATCCGCTCGAGTTCCACGACCGCGTATATGCGATTTATACCCTTACAGGGATGGCCCATGTCACGGGGTCCATCATTGTAACCTTTTTGCCGGATCCCCATTCAACTCGGTTAGGGACGTCGTGACATTGAAACATTTTGGAGAATTTCATTTTTTCGTCCCGCTCACAGCCAATCAGCCGTCTCCCTTGCCGTGACGTCACAGCTGGAAACCATCAAAGAATTGCTTTACAAGATTATCAGCAGTGATGAAGAAGATGAGAACAGTCCTCCGAAATAGAAGAGAAAATGCGGTGCAGATGTAGATATTGTGAAGGAGTAAATAGTATAAATAAAACTGTATAGTATTAAACATGGGGCGGAGCCCTCGGGCGCGTAAGCGCCCGCAAGCGCAGCGAGCAGTGCCGCAGGCCAAGTACCCCTGGCGTAGCCAGGGCCGGCGCAGCCGGGTGCTTGTCTCATTATAAAATAATTCTTAATGATCCAGATCTCATGTATGTCACTAAAGTCTTCCATTTTTTTATTAGCCCCCAATTAAATGATCAGTCACTGACTTAATCTATAAGGTTTTCATTAAAGTCCATGAAATATCTTATTCATAAAACATTAAGTCAGCACCTCATACAAAGACCTTAGGGGCTGTGTTTTCAGTAAGATGGAACCAATGCTCAGAGAACCAGAGCTACATTTGAACTCCTAAGGTAAATTTTTGTGACAAAATTTCTCTCGACATTCAGGAATTCCTTGGTCATAACGTGTGCTTGATTTGTCAGTTTCCTACATTTTCTATTTTTGGTCGCCTGAAAAGAATATGTGCAGTTGAGGGAAAATATATTCTTGAATAGTTTGTTAGCACGTGTTGTAACTAAAGTAATTCTAATTCATACATACCTGAATAATGCTATTTATCATATAAATAAGATATATTGTATCGTTTACTCACGACGAATCCCTTGTGTCTTCAACTACATATCAACAACCGCCAAACAATTAAGCGACTCAGGCAATATCATACAGAAATTCAATTCTTGCTCTCGAAAATAAAGAAAACTGTTATGAACAAATATTGTGTCAAAAGAGCTTTATTATAATGAACACAAAAATAATATCATAATCAGTAAATAGTTGAAACATATACTGTACACTATCGCAACCAAAATTGTGACAGAAAGGTGAAAAAGAAAGAATTTGG
>NC_134786.1:35193290-35205790 GCF_046742065.1 Oratosquilla oratoria | reverse complement strand
GGTCGTCGGGAACATTCTTTTCGTCCCATTGTTGATGCAGTAGAGCTAACTCGCTCCTCAGAGTGGCTAGGAGGTGTTGCTTTTCCTTGAGCTCTTCCTTGAGGAACGCCAATCTTTCCTCGGGGGTTACTCTTTTGCTGTTGGCCGAGCGACAAAAAGTATATTTTGGAAGGAGGCCATTTATGATGCATGCGTTGTTGAAGTCAACAGCTGCGATAGCATTATTATGCTTGTAGAAATGCTTTTCTAAGTTGCGCACCAACGTGCGGTCGTCTGGAAGCAGGTTCTTAAGCAGATTGCTGAAGTCCATGGTGTATATCTCTCGAGACGTCTTTCGGCCTTAACTGGCCATCTTCAGGAGGTGTGGGCTGGTCAAATTGATGACGGAGACACGCAAGACATCCAACTTGGTCATAAAGAACAGCTGCCTACCCAAGACTAGTGATATGCAAGAGGTGAATACCGTGTACGAACACACATGCTCCAGTGGCAACTGCAGTCGCCCTAACTCCAAGTACATCGGCGTAACCACCACAACACTGTCGAAGAGGATCTCAGCCCATTTGCAGGACGGCGCCATAAGGAGGCATTACCTCTACGAACATGGGCTCGTATTCAAAAGGCACCACATGGAAAACAACACCACCATCATCGAGAGAAACAACGACACCAGACGACTAAGAATGACAGAAGCGGTGCTCATTTTCAACCAAAAGCCCGCTATCAACATCCAACAACAGCCCGAAATGTCTTTACCAACCAGAAGGCAGAGAATGATTCCCGTGCGCTGATTGGTTGACGCCCCGTCCCGGGCACTGCCCGGTGATCCACTCCACACCGCTATATACCGTCCCACAGCCACTTCGATTCATTCTCCGTCATCAATTTGACCAGCCCACACCTCCTGAAGATGGCCAGTTAAGGCCGAAAGACGTCTCGAGAGATATACACCATGGACTTCAGCAATCTGCTTAAGAACCTGCTTCCAGACGACCGCACGTTGGTGCGCAACTTAGAAAAGCATTTCTACAAGCATAATAATGCTATCGCAGCTGTTGACTTCAACAACGCATGCATCATAAATGGCCTCCTTCCAATATATATATATATATATATATATGTGTGTGTGTGTGTGTGTGTGTGTGTGTGTGTGTGTGTGTGTGTGTGTGTGTGTGTGTGTATTATTTATACATATATATACATGTATATATATATATATATACATTTATATATATACATATATATATATGTATATATATATATATATATTTATACACACACACACACACACACACACACACACACACACACACACACACACACACACACACACACACACACACACACACACACATATATGTATATATATATATATATATATATATATATATATATATATATATGCATATACTAAAGGCTTTTTCCCCTTTACATGGGAGGTAGCCAAAACACAAAGGCATAGATACCACTCACACCTATTCCATCCCCTACATATTCCACTCCTCTTTATCTATTTCCTCCCTCTTCTCTTGGCACCTCCTGGATGACGGGTCATACTTGTATCTTTTCCACTGCCCTGGATCAAAAGCTTTGTCGCAAGGACACAACACATCTCCAGAAAAGACGCTCCATCAAATCGACGAAACCCCCTCTCCTTCCCCTCACGCAGAAAACGAGAAGACGGGGAGAAATCCCTTCAGACTGCGTCAATTTAGTTCTCATATATACTCACTCACTCCCCATTCCCCACCCACTCCCCCTCATGCATCATAGCATTATTCATACACAACTATTCTCCATTCACCCTTATGTACTGTCCTCTCATGTCCTTCCTCAACAGACATTCTCCTCTTTCCCAATACCCCTTTCACCCCATTCATCAGTCTCATCCTAGGACGCCCCCTCATGTTCACTCCGTCCACCTCTGCCATCCACACCTCTTTTACTAATCTTTCTTCACTCATTTTTTCATGTGTCCAAACAATCCCAATATTTTTTCATCAACCCTATCTCCCAATCCCCTTTCCACACCTGTTCTCCTCACTTTCTCATTTCTCACTCTATTCAGCTTAGTAACTTCTATCATACTTCTCAGGCATTTCATCTCAAACACACACAAACTCCTGCCCTTTTCCTCCTTATGTTCCATGTTTCTGCCCCGTACAATGCTGCCGGCACAATCACTCCTTAATACAATTTCGTCTTAGCCTCCATTCCGAAATGTCTATTTCTCATTACACTTTTTAATCCCCCAAGGCATTTACTTGCTTCTCTCAATCTATATTCTACCTCCACCCCCACTCCTCCCTTTCCTATTACATTCGCAACCAAGTATCCACTTCCTCCAGTCTCTCGCCAGTAATACTCACTTCCAATCTGCTGCCATTTTTTACCTTGTACATCACATCTCCCTTCTTTTACTCACATTTATCTTCATCTTCCTTCTTTCGCACACCTTCCCAAACTCTGTCACTAATTTCCTCAACCCCTCTTCTCATCCAGCTACAAGTGGATTGTCATCAGCAAACAACAACTGGCTTATCTCCCACTTTTCTCCAATTTCTTTCACCATCTCCAATCCCTGGCCCACTACGCTTGCATTCAATTCTCGGACCACCCCATCCATGTATAAATTGAACAGGCTGGGCGACATAATACACCCCTGACGAGGTCCCACCTTTACTTCAAACCACTCACTCTCTCCATTTCTAATCCTAACACAAGCTCTACTACTCTCGTAAAAAACTCTTGATTGCTCTTTACAGCTTTCCTCCTATCCCATATATCTACAATATGTCTCACAGTGTCTTCTTGTCTACTCTATCATAAGCTGTTTCCAGATCCATAAAAGCCCCAAAAATATCCTTACCTTTTCGTATAACTTTCTCACATATCTGTCTTACCACAAAAATCTGATCTACACAACCCCTATCTGTCCTAAAACCACGCTGTTTCTCACCAATTACTCCCTCTGTTCCTCTCCTAATCCTCTCAATCAAGACCCTCCCATAAGCCTTCCCAACTACGCTCAACAAGCTGATCCCTCTGAAACTACTACAGTCACACTTTTTCCCTTTTCCCTTGTAAAGTGGAACTACACAGGCACTCCTCCAGTCCTCTTGCACTGTACCCCTACTTAAACAAACATTAAATTACCTCACCAGCCAGTCCATCATCACTGCACCTCCTTTTTTCAGACATTCTGTATGGCATCCATCCAACCCAGGTGCCTTACCTACTGTCATCATCTTAACAGATCTTTTCACTTCATTTTTCCTTATTCCTCCTTCATTTTCCTCATTCATCACAGTCATTCTCTTTACGCTTCCCACTGCAACTACCTTTTCCTAAAATATTCTGTCCACCTTCGTCTCACTGCCTTCTCTTCTATCATCATCTGTCCATCTTCACATTTAACCTTTTATTCTCTACTTGATTCGTCTCCTCTTCCTCTCTTAGTTTTTTTTTCTGTCATACTCTTACCACATTGCAGATCTGCTCTCCTCTTTGTCCCCTATATCTTATGCTTTCCTTCTCTTTACTTTGTATCTCATATATGATTCCTTCGTCCTAATTTGTAACCAATCTATGAAAGCCTACTTCTTCTATTCTACACCCTTCTTTGCTATCATGAACTCTCTTTCGAGACACATCTCCACCATTAACTCTCCACTACGATTTTTTCCTAGAACTTCATACTTGCCAATCACTCCGTCAATTTCTTCATTTTCTACTCAAGCATTAAGGTTTCCCAACGCCACTACATTGACATTTTTCCCTAATCCTTACATGCACTCATTTAAATCCATCCAAAAAGCCTCTACGCTCTTTTCACTACCAGGCCCAACATCTCCCTTCCCAGCTTTACCTACATCCACATTAACCTTAAAGAAATTTCCTTCCAATCCATTACACGCTTACCTATCTCTTCACCTACTAGTATAGCCACCCCTTCTCTCCCTCGTCTCCTCCTCACTCCGGAGAACCTCCCAACTACACTCCCAAACTCACACTCTCCCCTCCCTTTCACCCAATGCCAACACATTCCTCTTTCTTCTCACAAACATACTGCCTATCTTTTCTCTTTTGCTCTCATCTGTACCGCATCCACACACATTAAAAGACCCAAACCTTAGGGTACTGGTCGTGAAACCCATATCCACCATCAACTCTCCACTACAATTTTTCCCGGAACTCCATACTTTCCCATCACTCCGTCTATTGGTTCATTTCCTACCCTAGCATTAAGGTCTCCCAAAACAACTACATTGACATTTCTTCCTAATCCTTCTATGCACTCATTTAAATACATCCAAAAACCCTCCATTTCCTCCATTTCCTCCATTTCCTCGACACTCTTCTTACTACCAGGCCCATATGCACTTACAAAAACCCACATCTCCCTTTCCAGGTTTACCTTCATCCACATTAATCTTTAAGAAACCTTCCACTCCAGTACACGCTTACCTATCTCTTCACTTACTAGTATAGCCACTCATTCCCTCTCCTTATCTTGGTGTCGGGTAAATGATATTGTGGCAAAGTAGCCTGCACTTGATAATCTAGGGTCTATATTGGGCGCCCCTATGGACCGGAGCCACACATATTTTTGTTTGTGATAGATATTGTCTCTTTTCATAGAGAAATGATGACACTTCTATTATACTGCGACTGTCCCACCGTTATGCTGTCACCCCACCCCTTGTTACTGTCTTATACTATTTCTCTCAATATTCATTTCCTTTATACGCTTAACCCTGTGGTGAAAAAAAAACGGTGTCACCAAGTCTTTCCACTATGAAAAAAACAAAAACAAAAACGGACGGGGATAAAAATAGGTACCCTTCTACCTGTGGCCCCAAAGGTGACATAAAACATAAACAAATAAACAGATAAAAATAAAATAAAACAAAATAAACTAAATATATAAATAAATAGATAAATAAATAAATAAATAAATAAATAAATAAATAGATGAATAAATAAATAAACAAATAAATAAATAAACACAGATGAGGGTCAATGGGAGTTTTGCAACCACTGCCCTAAAGTTTGGGTCTTTTAGTGTGCGTGGATGTTGTACCAATGACAGTAAAATGGAAGAGATAGACAGTATGTTTTTGAGAAGAAAGTTGGATGTGTTGGCATTGAGTGGAATTAAGTTGAAAGGGAAGAGGAAGTGTGATTTTGGGAGTGCAGTTTGAAGGTTCTCAGAAGTGAAGATAGGACGAGGGAGAGAAGGGTTGGTTTTATATATATATATATATATATATATATATATATATATATACATATATATATATACATATATACATATACATGTATATATATAATATATATATATACATATATGTCTATTTACTATATACGTGTATATATATACATATATATGTATATACATATATATATACATACATACATATATATATTTATATATACATATATACATGTATATATACATGTAAATATATATATATATATATATATATATATATATATATATATATGTATATGTATATATACAAGAAGCGACTTCGCCGCAACTGCCTACTGCAGGTTGCTGGGCCTGCGGCGCTGTTCGCTTCACACCCTTAGGCTCTTTCATTATTTTGTTAAAGGCTGGAAATTGTGCAATAAAACGTGGTTTATCTCTCTCTCTCTCTCTCTCTCTCTCTCTCTCTCTCTCTCTCTCTCTCTCTCTCTCTCTCTCTCTCTATTTTTTTTTCTTTTCTTTTTCATTGATGGTCCTTGATCTTCTTCTTGAACTGAAACTCGCCGTCATCACTTTGTCTCTCGATGAACGGGACGATCTTCTCCAACCTCTCAGGTTTCTCGTGATTCTTCTCAAGGGAGGACTGAACACCTTGAATCAAGAAATTTTCATCCAAAAATCGAATTTTGAATATGGGTATATTTGAATAACATAAACATCCTAAAAGCAAAACATGAACGAAATTTTCCTCCCCAGCGTAATGGAGGGAGTTTAAAGGGCCCGGAAGTAGTGTCAATTTAAATGGTTCACTTAAGAATAGGCCCTAAATATCTATAAATATAATTAGTTTTCGCTTGTCTAATTTCATGAAATGGCTATATTTTTGTACGTCTGGCATCAGCGTGACTTCCTTTTCCGTGCGGTGTGCACAGCACGCTTCAAACCTAAGTTACCCATCAAACATCAGAGTAGATTGGTGCATAAACACCTGACTGTGCCGATATTGTGTTCCTGTACCGCTGTTTGCCTTATTTCCTGGACATTACTACACTTACTAGATGTCCAATCATCAACTGCATCACGATGAAGAGGAAAATCAAGGAAAAGATGATTTTTTTTTAGCGAAAAGTGGAATGAAAGTTGTGCTAGAAGGAGGGCAAGGCATGAGAGGCTTGGAGGAGGGATCCCACTTCTCGCTCGTCACCACCACCACCACCTCCACTGCCAACACCATCTCCACCATCAAATACCACCACACCTGACAACATAGCTGACAAAGTGCTCTCTTCCAAATGAAGAAAATAAGGTGAGGGAAATTCAGGCGGAGGAAGAGAAAATACCTGGCGAAGGAGAAAAATACGGGACTGGGATCGCGCCTGTGTAGGATCAAACACTTTTTTGGTAAGCTTTGTTATTGAGCAGAGGAAAGATGCTCATTACTGGTAAAAATAAACCACTCTGCAATTATTTGACAAAGTGACGACACCCCAGCAGTGAGGTTTTAAACCAGTAAAGGCGCAAAATTTTCATTTATGAAAAGGACCGCTTGGCGAGTAGCAAATACATTTTAATGTAATATATATAGTATATATATATATATATATATATATATATATATATATTTACTGTGTGTAGAAATAATAAAAATCGCACAATAGATAAGAGAGGTATACAAAGCTGAAAACTTTAAACGCTCGTATCTCAAAAACCCAAATATTTGCAATTAGAAATATGTCAAAAAATTTAATGAATTGTAACAGCCTGAAAATGCTTCTGGGAGTGTATAATAGGTATATCTTTATTCCCACGCCTTTTATATATATATATATATATATATATATATATATATATATATATATATATATATATATATGCATATATATATAGTACATATATACACATGTATATATACATATATATATATATATATATATATGCATATATATACATATATATATATATATACATATATATATATACACATGTATATATACATTTACTTATATGTATATATATATATATATATATATATGTATATATATATATATATATATATATATATATATATTGAAAAACAGAGCGACGGGCTCCGAGTAAAAAAAAACAAAAAAACGGTGACGTAAGTGACCATACTTACGACACCTATATCTCACGTCGTATAGCAGTTAAAAAAAAAATCAGGCGTGAAAGTGTTTATAGTATCTTTAAGTATTACCATGAAAAAGGAGAACTCTGTAGTACAAAAGAATACGACGTACTTATTTGATTACGTCAAAAAACGTTATGACATCATAACTTTATGACGTCAAGACGTAGCAAGTTCTCGGGTTCATAATATATCTCTACCTATATCTTAAACAAAACCTGAAAATTTCAAGTTGAAAGACTGTATATATATATATATATATATGTGTGTGTGTGTGTGTGTGTGTGTGTGTGTGTGTGTGTGTGTGTGTGTGTGTGTGTGTGTGTGTGTGTGTGTGTGTGTGTGTGTGTGTGTGTATTTTTTTTTCTTAAGGTGTTCAGTCTCCCCTAAGTTTCTCGTGAACCTCATTTAGTTTGTCCAGTACGTTATCTTTGGACCCTGAAGACTTTTCCTCTCTTTCGGTGTCGTAGTCTGGCAGAATCATGTTGACAGCTTCCTCTTCTGTGATTTTGAAGATTCTATCATGAATAGTTATTGAACCGTGTTCGTCTTCCTCTTCAGTGAAGGTACTTCTTCAGTTAATATAGGCACTGTTTCAACAACATCACCTACTTGTGTGCCAAACATATCACAAAAAGCTGACAAAGAGAAACCTAAAAACTATAGGCCTATAAGTTTGACTTCAATCGTAGGAAAAATAATGGAAACTATCATCAGAGATGCTATCGAACATCATTTAGAAAGTAACCGTTTGATAAATGATAGCCAGCATTGTTTCAGACGGAAACGTTCTCGAATTCTACAACACAGTTATCTCGAATTATGACAAAAGAAATAATGTAGATTTAATATATCTAGACTTTGCAAAAGCTTTTGATACCGTCCCACACGAAAGACTACTTATTAAATTAGCTTCACATGCAATAAGTGGTAGCCTATTAGGTTGGACTAGTAATTGGTTAAGTGATCGAAAACAGAGTTGTTTTAAATGGAAAAACTTCTGGGTGGAAAAATGTTACTCAGGGTTCCGTTCTTGGGCCACTTCTATTCATAGTATATATAAATGATATAGACCATGGACTAAAATCTACTGTTTCCAAATTTGCTGATGATACAAAACTGTGCGGAATGGCAAATGATCATTTAAATCAGTTAGATACTCAAGAAGATTTATATAGATTACAGCAATGGTCTGAAAAGTAGCTTATGAAATTTAACACAAGTAAATGCAAGGTAATGCACATAGGTAAAAATAACAGTAAGTACGATTACAAGTTATTTGGAAATTCGTTAACAAAAGTGAATAGTGAAAAAGATCTCGGCGTAATTATCAGTAACGATCTCAAATCATCCAAGCAGTGTATTTCAGCCCCTAAGAAAGCAAATAAGATTTTAGGACTGATTGCGCGATCTTTTGATTTCAAAAGTCCATCACTCATTAACAAGCTATATAAATCGTTAGTTCGTCCACATTTGGAATATGCTTTTTCCGTATGGTCACCGAATCTCATTAAAGACATTGACAGATTAGAAAAAGTACAACGGCGAGCCACAAAACTGATTCCAAATATCAAAAATAAATTATACGAAAATTGACTAAAACATATGAATCTGTTTTCCCTAAAAGAGCGTAGACTCAGAAGTGACTTGATACAGGTCTTTAAAATTCTAAAGGGAATTGACAACAACAGAAGTGACAAAATTTTCACATTGAATGAGAATCAGACAAGAAACAATGGTTTCAAACTGTCCGGAAATAGATTCAATTTGGAAGTGGGTAGAAACAACTTCGCCAACCGTGTAGTTAATGAATGGAATAAACTTCCTGCAGAGGCAGTGCAATGTAGTTCAGTTCGAGGCTTTAAAAATAATTTAGATAAACACGTAAGCAAGATGCTATAATGATTATTATTTGTTTTATATTATTTGTTTTAGTTTTGTTATCATTTGTCTGTTTGATTCTCATTTGTTATTAGTTATATGTCAATTCATTATTATTTGCTATTTACCTGTTTGTTTGTTATTTGACTGTGCCTATGTGTTTATTTATGCATTTCATTTGATACTTACATTATTATAGTTGTTATTTATTTATCTGTTATTATTATTAGTTTTTTTTTTTTTTTTTTTTTTTTTTGCATCCGACATAGATATGGACCAAAAGGTCTCCTGTCGGCATGCTCCGCCTTTGTAATTCTTTGTAATCTTTATATACTATGAACGTTAACTCCTTTTACTTGTCTTAAGCCAGTGAAAATTTTCAGAGAATCTAGCCTTTTCTTTCTAGGCTGAACGCTTCTTCGCACGTTTCTCGAAAATGTTCTCTTCTTTGGCTTGTTCTCTTGGTTTCTTAACAGGAACCGGAGGATCCTCTAAAGGTGTATCAGGGAAGCGTTTCATGGTCCGTCTCTGTTATTCTTGATTTGAGGTAGATGGAGTGTTCTGCTCGACGCCTTCCTTTTTATGCTTCACTGCATTTTTCACTTTCCTTATGGCATATTTGTAGCGAATAACAATTCTCTTCGACGCTCTGTAAAGTCTATCCAGACACTGCGTCTTTTTAACGAAGTTCTTGTATCCTGAAAAGTAGCTTTGTATGAACTTCTTAAAATCTTCATCTGTTATCTCATCATGCGAACACTATCTTTGAAAATGTTTTACTGTATCTCCGTCACTTCCATACATGTATGGTTTAATTAAAATTCATAAAGTTAATAATCCAGTTAGGCCCATTACTTGTTCTATTGGGTCTTGCACATATAAGTTGTCCAAATGGTTAGTGTCTCTTCTTAGTCCTCTTGTTGGGACAATTTCCCACTCTCATATCAAAGATAATGTTGACTTAACCGAAAGCTGCTTGGACATAATATCACATTTGATTTTAAGTTGGTTAGTTTTGATATTAAAAGTTTGTTCACCCGAGCCCCAGTTTTAGATTTGTTGGGATTTCTAGAAAAAGAATTAAAGAAACATGACTTTACACTCCCTGCTCATACTATTATTAGTTTAATCAAATTATGTGTAATAGACTCTAAGTTTGAATTTAATGGAAACTTTTATACTCAAACATTTGGTATGGCCATGGGGAACTGTCTGTCTCCAATTCTTAGCAATTTGTATATGGAGTTTTTTGAAAGAAAGTTATTACCAAACATTCTTCCAATTAACGCAGTTTGGTACAGGTATGTTGACGACATATTATGCATTTGGCCTAATGATCAACATTTGGATACTTTTTTATCAGATTTAAATAATTTGGTGCATTCCATTAAATTCAGAGTAGAGGTTGAAGAAAAAAATATGTTACCATTTTTAGATGTAAATATTTACCGATGTGGAAAATACTTTAAATTTGACGTTTACAGGAAGCCGACCAATGTCCTCTCGTACATTCATTTTTACTCGTATCACAGTCAAAAATCCAAGTTGTCAGTTTTTTCTTCAATGTTCCTGAGAGCTTATAGAATTTGTTCCCCTGAGTTCTTGGATCAAGAAATACAATTCATCTATGACATTGGAGAAAATTTAAAATATCCAAAACATCTTATTGATAAAACAAAAATCAAAGCTAGGAAATGTTTTCTTAATACGTCGCAGGTCAAACCATTTAATTATAGAAATATGTTAACAATTCCGTACCACGAAAATCTAATCCATCTTCCTAGCATTTTTGAAAAATTTGGTCTCCAGATAGTATTCAAAAATAATAATAACATTAAGAGTCTGTTAATTAAAAATTCTCCAAGAAGTAAAGAAGGATGTATTTATAATATACCATGTAAAAACTGTGATTTTATTTATATAGGCCAAACAGGCAAAGGCTTAGAAAAAAGAATAGGCCAACATAAATATAGTATCAGAACGGGGCAAGTGTCCAGTGGATTATTTGTCCACCAAAAGGATTATGGTCATAATATTGACTGGGGAAACTCTAAAACAATTACTTCTTGTAATAATATTATAGAAAGAAATATTATTGAATCTTGTTTTATAAAAAGAAATTTTGGAAATAACATGAACTTGAGTTTGGGTTTATTTAAATTGGACAATTTTATTATTGACAAAATTGTGGGTGATAAAATGTAACATGGGACCTCTCCGAGTATCCTCGTGTTCTTATGTATTTATTATTTCTTTCTGTATTGCCTTTTTTTGTACCTTTGAAAATGTCTAAATAGACGAAAACGTTCGGTATCTGTTTTTTCAATTTCCCGGTGGTTTCTGCAAAAGTATACATATATATATATGTATATATATATGTATATATATATATATATATCTTATATATATATGAATATATATACATATATATATAAATATATATACATATGTATATATATACATATATATATATATACATATATATATATATTATATATATATATACATACATATATATATATATATATATATATGTATATATATGTACATATATATACATATATATATATGTACGTATAATATATATATATATATATATACATATACAAACATACATACACATATATATATATATATATATATATATATATATATATATATATATGCTAATAAGAACACGGGTACGTGTGTTCACTTATGCAAAGTAGACCACTTGGAAAAAGAAACTAACGAAGCAGAGCGCTTTCGTATATTACATCTTCAGTGCAACAAGTACATAGTGATAGGAATACATAGACATTATATACATGATACAAAGGAACCAGGACAGTTTTGAATAAGCATACCGACCAATTACCCCCTAGAGAGCGGAAGGTCATTGTCAATTATCTTACGATGGTCGGGCGACATTAGGTCACAGTCGCCAAGGAGAGCGGAAGGTCATTGTCAATTATCTTACGATGGTCGGGCGACATCAGGTCACAGTCGCCAAAGAGAGCGGAAGGTCATTGTCAATTATCTTACGATGGTCGGGCGACATCAGGTCACAGTCGCCAAGGGTCACTGTTTCTACTACTTATATAGGGCGACATTAAGTCAATTTGTTGGATTACATTTTACATGATATTATCTTACTAATTTCTTGACAAATGAAATTATCAAGTTTGTACAAGCCTTTATGTAGGTTGGTATTTTGATTACTAGTGGTATGAATCAAACTGCACTCTATTAAATTTCTTGCTATTATGTTGTTGGTATAAT
>NC_134786.1:35178290-35180790 GCF_046742065.1 Oratosquilla oratoria | reverse complement strand
CAATATAGATTTAATATATCTAGACTTTGCAAAAGCTTTTGATACCGTCCCACACGAAAGACTACTTACTAAATTAGCTTTACACGGAATAAGTGGTAGCCTATTAGGTTGGACTAGTAATTGGTTGAATGGTCGAAAAGAGAGAGTTGTTTTAAATGGAAAAACTTCTAGATGGGAAAATGTTACAAGTAACGACCTCAAATCATCCAAGCAGTGTATTTCAGCCTCTGAGAAAGCAAATAAGATTCTAGGACTGATTGCGCGATCTTTTGATTTCAAAAGTCCATCACTCATTAACAAGGTATATAAATCGTTAGTTCGTCCACATTTGGAATATGCTGTTTCCGTATGGTCACCGAATCTCATTAAAGACATTGACAGACTGGAAAAAGTACAACGGCGAGCCACAAAACTGATTCCAAATATCAAAAATAAATCATACGAAAATCGACTAAAACATATGAATCTGTTTTCCCTAAAAGAGCGTAGACTCAGAAGTGACTTGATACAAGTCTTTAAGATTTTAAAGGGAATTGACAACATCAAAAGTGACAAAAATTTCACATTGAATGAGAATCAGACAAGAAACAATGGTCTGAAACTGTCCGAAAATAGATTCAATTTGGAAGTAGGTAGAAACAACTTTGCCAACCGTGTAGTTAATGAATGGAATAAACTTCCTGAACAGGTAGTGCAATGTAGTTCAGTTTGAAGCTTTAAAAATTGTTTAGATAAACACCTAAGCAAGATGCTGTAACGATTATAATTTATTTTATATTATTTGTTTTTGTTTTGTTATCATTTGTCTGTCTGATTTTCATTTATTATTAGTTATATGTCAATTTATTATTATTTACTATTTACCCGTTTGTTTATTATTTAACTATACCTATGCATCTATTTATGTATTTTATTTGTTATTTACATTATTGTAGTTTTTATTTGTTATTTTATTATTATTATGATTTTTTTCGCATCCGACCTAGATATGGATCAAAAGGTCGGCATGCTCCGCCTTTGTAATACTTTGTGTGTGTGTGCGTGTGCGTGTGTGTGTGTGTGTGTGTGTGTGTGTGTGTGTGTGTGTGTGTGTGTGTGTGTGTGTGTGTGTGTGTGTGTGTGTGTGTGTGTGTGTGTGTGTTTGTGCGTGTGTGTGATTCACCATGGTCTTGGATCACGTTTTGGACTCGTGAAGCTCTCCCGGAAGAGAGCTCGTACTTCATATATGACCAGCCTATGGGTAATGCTGTGACCTTGCACACACACACCCCAACTCCCCGCCCACGAGAGTTGGAGTAACGACCTACAGTGCAGCGATACTGTAATTATTTCAGCCCTGGGCGGGATTCAAAGGATTACAAAGGTGGAGCATGCCGACAGAAGACCTCTTGATCCATATCTAGGTCGGATGCGAAAAAATCATAATAATGATAAATAAATAAATGAATAAATAAAAACTATAATAATGTAAATAATGAATACAATACATAAATCAATGCATAAGTATAGTCAAATGATAAATAAACAGGTAAATAGTAAATAATGATAAATTGACATATAACTAATAATAAATGAGAATCAAGCAAATGATAATAAACAAACAGACAAATGATAACAAAACAAATAAACAAATAATATGAAATAAATTATAGTTATTACAGCATCTTGCTTAGATGTTTATCTAAATGATTCTTAAAGCTTCGAACTGAACTACATTGCACTGCCTCTGCAGGAAGTTTATTCCATTCATTAACTACACGGTTGGCAAAGTTGTTTCTACCCACTTCCAAGCTTGTTAATTAGTGTTGTCGTTTTGAAGTCAAAAGATCGAGCAATCAGTCCTAGAATCTTATCTTTTTTCTCACAGGCTGAAATACACTGCTTGGATAATTTGAGATCGTTACTGATGATTACGCCGAGATTCTTTTCACCATCCATTTTTGTTAACGAATTTCCAAATAACTTATAATCGTACTAACTGATATTTTCACCTATGTGCATTACCTTGCATTTACTTGTGCTAAATTTCATTAGCCGTTTTTCAAACCATTGCTGTAATTTATCTAAATCTTCTTGAATATCTAATTGGTTTAAGTTATCATTTGCCATTCCACATAGTTTTGTATCATCAGCAAATTTGGAAACAGTAGATTTTAGTTTATTCTAATTCAATCTCGCTAGGTATCATAGTTTATTTTCTTCAATTGTGCATGTATGTGTGTGTGTGTGTGTGTGTGTGTGTGTGTGTGTGTGTGTGTGTGTGTGTGTGTGTGTGTGTGTGTGTGTGTGTGTGTGTGTGTGTGTGTGTGTGTGTGTGTGTGTGTGTGTGTGTGTGTGTGTGTGTGTGTGTGTGTGTGTGTGTTTGCATTTGTGTCTGTATATGTGTGAGCTTAGTATACAGTAAAAGAGCTACCCTCGAAAAACTCCGTCTCTTTCCCTTTACTATAACTAATTTCAAATCTGTTTGTGTGTGTGTGTTTTTTTCCTTCATCTTACTCTA
>NC_134786.1:35165790-35175790 GCF_046742065.1 Oratosquilla oratoria | reverse complement strand
CCAGAGCACGAACCTTCAATGTAGGAAGATGTTTATGTGAGAGAAGCAGAACTACAATAGCTTAATTAGTATATTTTCAGCGCCGGGGCTTGGGGGAGGAGGTAGGGGAGGAAGAAGAGGAAGAGGAGGAGGAAGTGAAGAGGTGGCGCGTCGAAGTGCCCTCTCCCTTGTTTTCACCAGGTTTTTCAAGGACCGAGCGACTATTTTTGTTGTTGTTGTTGCTGCTGATATTGAAAACGTGTTTCTGTTTCTATCAAAAGCTTGTACCATTAATTCGGATAATCTGTTTTTAGCTCAGTGACGAGGCAAAAATTACAGTTTAGATTGGACAGGGGCGGTGACCAATCAGCCTTGCTGCAAATTCAGGCGATAAGTTTTTATCATTTCATGTCACAGATATCTGATGAGCAGTGTTTTGTCAGCAATAATTAGCGGTTCTATCCTTGAGGACAATATAGCTCAAGAAAACGTGGTCATAAAGATGATAGATGAGATGATTAAGAATGATAGCAGAAAGGAGCGATGATAGAAATGTAAAAATAATTAGCATTCCTTTTAGACTGGATATTATTTCTCATCCATAAAATGATACGTGATTTTTAATGAATATGTAGGTAAAGCATTTCAGTGTTGAATATCATGTGTAGTGAAATTAAAGTCAAGGTTAGTTTCTATACAGGGGATTCTAATTTGCTGAAATAAAAAAACATTATATTATAAGGAGTTATTCAAAAGACGCACTTGGGTTGAAGGACAAATCAAGACATTAATCAGTGACTTTGTTGTAGGTGATGACTGGTGAAAGGTGGTTGTGATGTTGATGGATGTAATAGTAGTGAGTAGTATTTGGGTCCAACGGCCCTTTCTCAACACATTCCGCGGCAGATGACATTTGATCTTTATATCCTCCCAACCACTGCCATGAGAGCAACCCGTGAATATGGCAGTCTGTGTCATTCACCAATTTACTAGCCAAATACTGGGAACAAGAGAAGATGAAGCCAACCACGTTCAACACATTTTTTCTTACTTCATACAGAAGATGAATAAAAGATTGGTTGGTTAAAAATCTGCAGTGCTCTGCGACGTCGGAAAGACCCTTTCTTGTGGTATAGTGAGGTCAAGTCGACGTGGAAAAAAAAAAAAAAATAAATATATATATATATATATATATATATATATATATACTGTATTTATATATACAGTATATATATATATATATATATACATATATATATATATATATATATATATATATATATATATATATATATATATCAGTCAAGAGATGAGTAAAGCGAGCAAGGAGAGGTGCCCTCCTCATCCTCCTTCTGTTCTCCTCCTCCTCCTTCTCCTCTTCCCTCTCCTCTTCCTCCTCCTCCTCCTATTCTCTAACCGAAGGTAGGAGGCGTTAAGCAAGCGAGCAGGCGTTGCCTTAAAGCAGCCGTGTTGGTGGCAGGGCTATTGGTGTTGGAAGATGTGTTTCATTACCAACCTCACCTGCAAATGTTGTTGGCAAGAGCACTTTACTTCTTCAAAACCTTCGCATCAGTTTGGAGAAGATTATCATGATTTGGAATTTATTTTTCTATGAAATTATATTGGGGGTCGTTCGAATTTTCTGCAGCTTCGTGAATGATCAGTGAATTCCATTTGTCCTAGCTAGCCATGCAACAAGGGCACAGGTGACAGTTATGCTCTCCTTTTAGCTCTTCGTCATCCTAAGATGATGCATAAAGTGGGTATTCAGCTTCCAGGGAAATGTCACATACATAGACAATTCCTTCCATGAAGTGGCGTGCTCTTTATTTAATGCATTATCGTAGAAATAATTAAGTTTTGTATTTTCTTGTTTTCCTTTTAATTTTTGTTAGACTTCATATATCATATATGTGCCATGAAATTAGTTTCAATTAGATGATCAGTGGTGATGTTTTTTCTGCATTTTTTCATAATACTAAGATGGGCGTATAACTAACATTAGTTAGTTAAATGTAACACAGACTAATCTTATATCTTATTTTGATGTTTATGTATAGTAAATTCATTTCGTGTGGAGATAAAGGTTTTCAAGTAACAGGAACAATAAGTGTTAGCAATTTCATTTGTTTATTCTCAGTAATAGATATTCAAACAACTCTTCCTATGAGATTCAAACCCTAGGTCATGTCATGTATGACGAGACTAGGACACTGCCAAGTACGCAACGATACATGCCGATAAAAAGCCGAGAAGAACTACTTCTGCACTATCCCGACGTCAACTCGCGAAGCAATGCTGTGAAGTGCTAAGTAATAAATACATCACCGTTGTTATACTTATATTACAAATTTTTTTTGGGTTGGTAACGATTTGCCACCGACGTTTCGCCGCCGACGTTTCGCCACCGATGTTTCGCCATTTCGGTCGTTTGGCCGTCGGGGAATTTGCCGCTTGGAAATATAAATGCATTGTATACAATATGTATGATTATTTTCCATCTTACTTGGTCTTTATATTTGTTAATACGTTTTATCTATGCTACTACATGCGTCGTATTATTATAAGAAAAGAACAAGATGTAAAATTTATAGGACTACGTCAGGAGCTTCAGCTTACAGATTGGGAGGCAAAATTAAACGAAAGACCTGTAGATTAGATGTGGGAAATATTTCAAAATACGCTCACTAAGATGATTCAAACTTACATTCCTTTTAAGGGCAGACGTCCCCCAAATCAGGCTCGCCCAAAGTGGCTCGACAAAGAAACTGAAAAAAGTATTGCTAAAAAGAGACAGGCTTATAAGAAATATAAGTGCTCGGGTGCATCTAATGACTATGAAAGTTATGTATCAATACAGAGAGATTTAAAAAAGACAATAAGAAAAAGAAAACGACAATATGAAATGAACATCGCTGATAAATCCAAAGAGAATCCCAAAGAATTCTATAGTTACATTAGAGATAAAAAGGTTGTTAGGAATCACATTGGTCCACTATTATCTGCTAACGGTCAACTTGAATATTCAAATGAAGGAATGTGTAATATCTTAAACAATTATTTTAGCTCGGTATTTGTAAACGAAACACCTCAAAGTAAACTCGCAACTGAAACCTGTGAAAAGTCTGGGGTAAACTTACTCACTACGGTAAATATAACAAAAGAAAAATTTAAAGGAAATGAAAAATGAGATTGTTGTTCCATTAGACATTATTTTCAAGAAATCCATCATATCCGGAGAAGTCCCAGGAAAATGGAAGCTAGCTAACGTTACTCCCATATTCAAAAAAGGTGACAAAAAAAGCCAAATAACTATATGACTTCATTCGTAGGAAAAATAATGGAAACTATCATCAGAGATGCTATCGAACATCATTTAGAAAGTAACCGTTTGATAAATGATAGCCTGCATGGTTTCAGACGGAAACGTTCTTGCGTGACTAACTTACTCGAATTCTACTACACAGTTATCTCGAATTATGACAAAAGAAACAATATAGATTTAATATATCTAGACTTTGCAAAAGCTTTTGATACCGTCCCACACGAAAGACTACTTACTAAATTAGCTTTACACGGAATAAGTGGTAGCCTATTAGGTTGGACTAGTAATTGGTTGAATGGTCGAAAAGAGAGAGTTGTTTTAAATGGAAAAACTTCTGGATGAAAAAATGTTACAAGTGGAGTTCCTCAGGGTTCCGTTCTTGGACCACTTCTATTCATAGTATGTATAAATGATATAGACCATGGACTAAAATCTACTGTTTCCAAATTTGCTGATGATACAAAACTGTGCGGAGTGGCAAATGATCACTCAAATCAAATAGATATTCAAGAAGATTTAGATAAATTACAGCAATGGTCTGAAAAGTGGCTAATGAAATTTGACACAAGTAAATGCAAGGTAATGCACATAGGTAAAAATAACAGTAAGTACGATTACAAGTTATTTGGAAATTCGTTAACAAAAGTGGATAGTGAAAAAGATCTCGGCGTAATTATCAGTAACGACCTCAAATCATCCAAGCAGTGTATTTCAGCCTCTGAGAAAGTAAATAAGATTCTAGGACTGATTGTGCGATCTCGACATTTGGAATATACTGTTTCCGTATGGTCACCGAATCTCATTAAAGACATTGACAGACTGGAAAAAGTACAACGGCGAGCCACAAAGCTGATTCCAAATGTCAAAAATAAATCATACGAAAATCGACTAAAACACATGAATCTGTTTTCCCTAAAAAGGCGTAGACTCAGAGATGACTTGATACAGGTCTTTAAGATTTTAAAGGGAATTGCCAACATCAAAAGTGACAAAAATTTCACATTGAATGAGAATCCGACAAGAAACAATGGTCTCAATTTGTCCCGAAATAGATTCAATTTGGAAGTAGGTAGAAACAACTTTGCCAACCGTGTAATTAATGAATGGAATAAAGTTCCTGCGCAGGTAGTGCAATGTAGTTCAGTTCGAAGCTTTAAGAATCATTTAGATAAACACCTAAGCAAGATGTTGTAATGATTATGATTTATTTTGTAATATTTGTTTTTGTTTTGTTATCATTTGTCTGTCTGATTTTCATTTATTATTAGTTATATGTCAATTTATTATTATTTACTATTTACCTGTTTGTTTATTATTTAACTATACCTATGCATTTATTTATGTATTTTATTTGTTATTTACATTCTTATATTTTTTGTTTGTTGTTTTATTATTATTATGATTTTTTTTTCGCATCCGACCTAGATACGGACCAAAAGGTCTCCTGTCGGCATGCTCTGCCTTTGTAATCCTTTGTAATTAATATTTTATTGTTTTACACCATAATTCTAACAATTTTATAAGACATAAAAAATTGGGGGTTACACAATAATTCTTACTATTTTTATGGAAGATAAAAATAAAGAAATGACTAAAGGAAATGGAAAAAATTAAAACTTTAGTTAATTTCATAGTTATGTGCTATTCCTCTGAGATATTACAGTGTTTCGGCGTCGTATTCAAGAACAATTGTTTTTATTCTCTCGTCCGCGTCTCGATATCTTCTTTAATTTTGCTGGTGGTGGACAACCCGCTACCAGCTGTTCAGATCACGTAAGAAAGCAGAGTGACATTGGTAGAATATTAACTTGAGTTTGATTACTCGTATTCCCTTTTTGGTTTCTGTTTTCTTTTGTTGTTTGTATAATTAGAAAAAGGGCGAATATGGCTTGTAACGGAAATAAGAATTTGGAGGACCGGCTTAGGCGTTGTGAGGAAGAGATTTCACTTCTCACTGAATGGAGACTAATCTAAAATAAATTAATGAATATATAATAAGTAAATGAATATGTAGATAGATATATGGATAGATAAGTAAATATATAGACAAATAAATTAAATAAATAAAGAAACTAATTAATTAGTTAATTAATTAACTAATGATTAAATAAATAGATAAAAAAAATCAATCAATCAATCAATCAGTCAACTAAACCAACAATCAATCACTTATAATTTTTACTATCCGTACGTTCTGCTATTGCCTTGATATATTTCCTTTACTTCTTTTATGACTCCACCTCTTCGGTGTGATATTGTCCCCAAGGATAGAGGCGCTGGTTGTTGCTAAAAGAAAAAAAAAATCCTTTGAATGTAGGATCTTGGAAAGTTGCGTCCCGGACAATTGTGTCCCGGACAATTGCGTCCCGGACAGTTGCGTACCCGGACAATTGCGTCCCGGATAATTGGGTCCCGGACAATTGCGTACCAGGACAATTGCGTATCTGGACAATTGCAGCTGTCCGTTCATCTTGAATGTGACACCCATTCCTTCACCAATCTATCATCTTAATCATCCATTTGTTCATACGTTAGTTATATTTTTTCTGCTTCTTTTTATTTGTTATATTTCTCAATCTAATAATTTCTCATTGTCTTTATATTTGTTCACTAATTTCATTGTTCTCTGGGAATAATGGATGACTCTTGTAAGAGGTGACTTGTTGAAAGAAAACTTGAACACGATATATATATATATATATATATATATATATATATATATATATATATATATATATATATTTTTTTTTTTTTTTTTTTTACCGGCCAGCGGTGAACTCTATCCGTCGGCGAATAACTTGTGGCGAACTGTGCCTGTCGGCGAAACGCTGATGGCAAATCGTCAGCGGCGAATAATCCTGTCCCCCAGTTTTTTGAGTTAACCCAACCTCCCAACACACATACAGGTATGGGGGTATTTACAGCATAAGTTTTAGTCAGTTACCACTTTAGGTAAAAATCACCATTTGAAGACGAAGTGAAGGACCCGAGACTAGGCAGTTGAGAAACTCGCACGCTCCTGATTATGCTATCAACACTAGGTGAGTGGTCTTAGTGGATTAGATAAAGTTGTTAGAAATTTAGATTTGCGAGAAATGGCGTTGTGGTGTGCTCGATATATATACATTTTTGTTTTTATTCTCATGTCTCGTTCTTTAATCTATTCCTGAATTGTATTACTCACAAATGTGTTATATATAGAATTTCTGATACTTTGAAATGTTTCTCATTTTGTCGTCGTATATATTTCGTGAGCAATTGATTTTTCATTTCGTTGCTGATAACCAGTGCTTCTAGCCTTGTGGACAATGTCTGGCATAAGAAGAATCACAGAGGCGGTAAAGGAGAGATATCTAAGGGTAGCCTAGGTAGATATTAAAAAAGAGACAGTAGAAGATAAAAGGCATTTCTTTAATGACTGGAAATCAGATGCCCAGAGTTGAATCATGACGTGTGACTTTGATCCATAGGGGTGTCACTAGTGTCTCAAAACCTGATGCAGTCACTACCTCGTGCATGGTTAATAAAATCGTTTCTCCGCTGTCTAAACCAATCCCTTTACCCTAATAAATCTCCAGAATAAAGACTTAAACAATTTTACCATGACTCAAGCATTAAGGTCAATATTGCCAAGACCCCTGCCTCAGGTAGAAGACGAGGGACCCCGCGCATGTTGGAAGGCGCTCGTTCCATTAGCATGATAACCTTGTAAGTAGCAAGGTGGCACCTTTGCAGTGAGCAACCGCATTAGCCCAATGTCCTTTCTGTAAACACATAACCACCCCACCCAGCACCTGAGGCTAGTCACCTGGCAAGTAGCAACGAGTCGAAGACGCTGCAGGTACCTGGCCAGTAACACAACCCCCCCTAACCTCTTATTCTTATTTTTTCTTATTTTTATTCTTATTCTCATCCTCTCTTCTTCTTCTTCTTTTTCTTTTTCTTTTTCTTTTTATTCTTATTTTTATTCTTATTCTTATTCTTACTCGTATTCTTATTCTTATTTTCCTCCCCTCTTCTTCTTTTTCCTCTTCTTTTTCTTCTTGTTCTTGTTCTTTGTTTTGTTCTTCGTCTTGTTTTTTCTTTTCTTGTTCTTATTATTGTTTTTCTTCTTCCTCTTTATCTTCTTCTTCTTCTTCTTCTTCTTCTTCTTCTTCTTCTTCTTTTTCTTTTCTTCTTCTTTTTCTTTCTTCTTCCGTTCCTTCTTCTTCTCCTTCTCCTTCAATCTGATATCATACTTAAATCTCTTATTAAATGTATGACGCTTCAATTTCGGTGTTACATCGTTCCCAAGGATAGAATCGGTGGTTTAAAGCAATAAGATATGAGTCAACGTCTTTGTCCAAAGAATCTTCTTATCCCTCTTCTTCTTCTTCTTCTTCTTCTTCTTCTTCTTCTTCTTCTTCTTCTTCTTCTTCTTCTTCTTCTTCTTCTTCTTCTTCTTCTTCTTCTTTTTCTTTCTTTTTCCTTTCCTTCTTCTTCTCCTTCTCCTTCGTTCTGATATCATACTTAAATCTCTTATTAAATGTATGACGCTTCAATTTCGGTGCTACATTGTTCCCAAGGATAGAATCGGTGGTTTAAAGCAATAAGATGAGTCAACGTCTTTGTCCAAAGAATGATTGACAATACATGTCACCGCAATTTTATCTCTGATGCAAAAATGTCGACTTTGGTAAATCTGTCCTGGTGACCGAAAAAAAAAAAAAAATCTTTCCACGTCCGTTGGTTAAAAACTGAAAAAATTGTTTCGACTAGCAGCTGAAGTAGTTTCTCACACTTTAGGAATTTTGTCTTTTGGAGCTCAGAATATTTGGCAGCCTTCACCACGCAACACATTTTTGTTTAGAAAAGGAAATGTAAGCAAGGAGAGTTCAAAATGGTCAGGTGTTCCAAGCACAAGGTGGAAGCGATTTCCTGGAAAGCCAGGTATTCGTGCCACCAGAAGCTTCTGGTATAGGCGTCCAGACCTCGGGAAGCAGAGCTGTAACTAATTAATATTATTTCCATCTAGAAATGTTCAACTAGTAACTATAAACATCTCACTACTTGATTTGCATTTATGGGGTGATCTGTGTCAGAGACGAATACTCACTTTTTCCCCTTTAATTTCATGCTTATCATGTTTAAAAAGATTTCTCATTCTGTATCTATTTTTTCAACACCAGGCAGATATGCATTTTCCTTTTATTAAAATCCCGGATAATATATCCCTAATACAGCATCCATGAATATTATTTTTTGGTAACCATAACCATATTCATAATTATAATTGCATATACGGGCTGCCACGGACAAAAGCCCATTAAAAAATAATACAACAGCCTGAGCTAGAAATTCTTATTTTTGTTTGATCTCAGTGTTATTTTCACCATCTTGTTTCTGCCATAATTTATATCGATGGTTGTACGCCTAGGAAATCTGTACCCCTATGAGGTAGGAAATCTTTATTAATTCATATATTTATCTATTTTTATTTTTTTTTGTATTTGTTTCAGTAACTGAATAAATCTAGTTCCTCCGCTGGATTTGTGTTACTTATCTATGTTACTTTTTCTAATAGTATTTTGGTACCGGGTGACGGGGTATGATATATATATATATATATTCTTTTTCTTTTTTCAAACTCAAAGGGAGCGGAAAATAGGAAAGGCTAATGAATCACTGATCCTTCTCTTCATTGGCTGTAATCTTATGAAATACTAATTTCTTCAAATGTAAAAAGAAAAAAAAATCGACATAAAAGTTTTCATAGACAGAAAAAATAACAGGTTCCTTTAGCCGCCCTTTTTCTATGTTATATTCACTGATGTTACTTAGAAATCGTTAGTTCGTCCACATTTGGAATATGCTTTTTCCGTTTGGTCACCGAATCTCATTAAAGACATTGACAGATTTGAAAAAAATACAACGGCGAGTCACAAAACTGATTCCAAATATCAAAAATAAACAATATGAAAATCGACAAAAACATATGAATCTGTTTTCACTAAAAAAACGTAGACTCAAAGGGGACTTGATACAGGTCTTTGAAATTCTAAATAAAAGGGGATTAACAACATCAAAAGTGACAAAATTTTTGCACTGAATGAGAATCCGACATATTTGCTTATGATATAAAAATGTGCGGAGTGGCAAATGATCACTCAAACCAATTAGATATTCAAGAAGATTTAGATCAATTACAGCAATGGTCTGAAAAGTGGCTAATGAAATTTAACACAAGTAAATGCAAGGTAATGCACATAGGTAAAAATAACAGTAAGTACGATTACAAGTTATTTGGAAATTCGTTAACATAAGTGGATAGTGAAAAAGATCTCGGCGTAATTATCAGTAACGACCTCAAATCATCCAAGCAGTGTATTTCAGCCTCTGAGAAAGCAAATAAGATTCTAGGACTGATTGCGCGATCTTTTGGTTTCAAAAGTCCATCACTCATTAACAAGCTATATGAATCGTTAGTTCGTCCACATTTGGAATATGCTGTTTCCGTATGGTCACCGAATCTCATTAAAGACATTGACAGACTGGAAAAAGTACAACGGCGAGCCACAAAACTGATTCCAAATATCAAAAATAAATAATGCAAAACTCGACTAAAACATATGAATCTGTTTTCCCTAAAAAAGCGTAGACTCAGAGATGACTTGATACAGGTCTTTAAGATTTTAAAGTGAATTGACAACATCAAAG
>NC_134786.1:35135790-35155790 GCF_046742065.1 Oratosquilla oratoria | reverse complement strand
ACACAAGAACTCTGTAAAATATGGGCAGGAAAATTCCGCCATATTTCAGCATGTCGCCAACAAAAACCATCGGATAGATTGGGACGATGCTGAAATAATTTACAAATCTAAATGTAGTTTCAGAGGGAAAATTGTAGAATCATCTTTGATAAATAATTTTCCAAATTATAACATTTCTTGTGGTCAATGGTCACCAGATCATATATCTTTATTTGCAATAAATAAAATGTTACCTTCTACATTAGCAGTGAACAAAATCCAACAAAGGTCCACGAAACGCCGGACACGTGACCTGAGCCCCCGTCCCTTACTGCTTACCTCACTACTTCTGTATAAATACACATTATTCTCTACTCTGTAATTCACATCTGCTGAAGAGGATCACAGTTAGTGATCGAAATATACAGATCTTTATACTTTTGCTTATTCTCCGAAAGTGGGTTATCAGTTTTATTTTACCAAATTGCTACGATATAACTTTGTTGGGAAAACCTATAACGACTTAGAGATAGCCGATCCTAGAGAACTCTGGATCTATTTGTTACTGTCTGGAACGATCTCCTTCGAATCTTCTTCCCTAAGCTTATTTAAGACAACACATGAGTTTCTAAGAAGTCCTCACGTGAAAGCAGGCTTCTTAATTCTTATTGTGGGGGAATTGCATTCGTTGCCTGCTGGTCTCGCATTTATTTAGCTGTGGGTTCAAATCCCGCACTCCTTTTCGATTCCCAGCAATTCCTGCTAACTGTCCTAGCAGTCCAAGGGCATAGAGCAAAGGTGACAGATTCAACTGCAGCTACGGGCCTCCTGACAGAGTCTTTTCGGCTTCGTCTTTTATGTCGGAAAATGCCTGAGGTCTATAACATCCGACAGAGCATAACACGCTATATTTTTTCATATTATGTTGTCTCCGCTCTTGAAAAAAAAAATCCTTAACGACACGAAGACATCGAGCTACTACTTCTAGGCTTTCCCGCAACTAGAGAGAAAAAAAACGTTAGATTTATCTCGGGGAGGCTAAGGGTCACCAAATGTCACAAAAAAATTAGTCCTCAGAGAGCGCACGCGCGCGCGCGCGCGAGAGAGAGAGAGAGAGAGAGAGAGAGAGAGAGAGAGAGAGAGAGAGAGTAGATAGATAGATAGATAGATAGATAGATAGATAGGTAGATAGATAGATAGATAGATAGATAGATAGAGAGAGAGAGAGAGAGAGAGAGAGAGAGAGAGAGAGAGAGAGAGAGAGAGAGAGAGAGAGAGAGAGAGAGCGAGAGAGCGAGAGAGAGAGAGAGAGAGAGAGAGAGAGAGAGAGAGAGAGAGAGAGAGAGAGAGAGAGAGAGAGAGAGAGAGAGAGAGAGAGAGAGAGTAGATCAGCTAAGAAAGAGAGTGGAATTGACAAAGGAAGGAAGGAGGGAGGGAGTGAGCGAATGAGGGAGGTAAAGCAGAGTGGCTAAGCGTAAATTTGGTAATGCAAGCACAAAAGCTGTGGCAAGAGCGGAAGTAGAGAAGCCCTGAAGAACGAGTAATGCCATTTTAAAGAGGAACCACGGGTGCAGGCGAGAGGGGGTCGGGAAGGGAGGGACCTGGAGCCGGACGTACAAGCGAGAGGAGAGCGACGCGGGTGGGAGAAAGAAAGGAAGTTGGGCGCGACAACCCTGCGGAGGCGGAATTGCGAACGACGTGCAAAAGCTGAAGGTTGATCTTCCTGGGACCTGGGAGTTCCAGGTAACTGAATGGAATGGAATGGAATGGAACATAAATCATAGAAGAATATATAGGTTGGATGGTGTAATCGCGATTGTCTCACGATCTCCTGGGATTCCAGTCAGCTGAATGAAATCGCATGGAAGGAGTGGAATAGGGCTCTTAGATAATTCATTTAGTCCGAATGGATTATCTTCGATTGTCTAACGAGACCATTGGACGTGGTGTTCCTCAAACGCAAATAAAATTGTCTGACGTTAGCTAAAAGAAAGTCCAGATGTCAATTTTAATTCACGGTCGGATATAATTCCTACATATCTAGATGCAATCAATGACTTAATCGAATTGATTATGTAAATCTTTAATGCATATACTTTAGGTTTCTCTTAACTGAATGAAATCGTATGGTCTTAGAATAAAATCACGTAACAAGCTGCTATGAAGGATTAAACTAAGGGCAATGAATAACAAATAACATCTCATTTTTCGAAGCACTACAAGAGCGCGTCTTCTGTAAAGGACAGATCCGATGCCTGTCCGCAAAAATTCTTACCCAAAAGTAAAGAAACACATCGGAGGAATAAAATAAATTATATTTTAGCAATCATGATTGTTTGAATTTTCTTTAGAATAAATTAATAATTATATTTTCCATTATACAAGATAACATAAGAATGAAGGAGACTGTAAGAGACCATAAGGCCTACACTATGCAATTCCATGTTCATTACCAGCTGTCATCCCTATTCATAAAGATGCCTAACCATTTCTTAAAACGACTGATAGTTTCAACGCTCACTACATGGTTACTAAGTCTATTCCATTCGTTGAGCACCCTGTTAGTGAACCAATTTTTGCCTATTTCCTTCTTAAATCTAAATGTTGACAGTTTAAATCCATTACTGTGAGTCCTGCCCTGTTATCTTGATATAATGACCTTGTTTGCGTCACCCTTGATCCACTTAAACACCTCTATTAGATCACCCTGCACTCTGCGTCTTTCCAGAGAGTGTAAGAGTGCCTAAGCCTCTCTTCGTAAGGTAAATTTCTGAACCCATGTATCATTTTGGTCATTCTCCTCTGTACTGATTCTAGTGAATTGATGCCCATTCTATAGGACGGAGACCAAAACTGTACAGCATAGTCGATGATGGGTCTAACTAACGCAAGATAGTTTGATAATTACCTCTGCACTTCTATTCTTAACCGTCCTAGCAATAAAACCTAATGATCTTTTAGCCTTACTACTGGCGCTAATGCACTGTTTCCTGGATTTAAGGTCAGGACTCACTAAAACTTCCAAGTCTTTCCCGCACTCAGTTTTCTCTAAAAACGTTTTATCTAAGCTATATCTATTTTCGGGGTTGTGTAGCCCTACGTTTGATACTGCACTTTGAGATATTGAGGTTCATTTGCAATTTCACCGAACATGTGAACAACTTTTTAAGGTCATCCTGCAGAAACGCGGCGTCGTCTTCTGACTTATTTAGGCGTCCTATTTTAGCGTCGTCCGCAAATTTAAATCCGGAAAACAGTTGCATGTAGAGAATTGATTGGCTTGTAGTTGTGTTGTACAGAGTAAATTCTAAAATTTGGCTATGAGAACTGTAAAGCAAAAAAAAAAAAAAACATATTTTTGTTACAAAAGGTTCTCATAGAAGAAAAGGCAAACTAATAAGAGAAAGAAAACGAAGATAAAAAATGAAGAAGGATAAATAGTAGTAGTAATACTGTAATAGTAGTAGTAGTAGTAGTAGTAGTAGTAGTAGTAGTAGTAGTAGTAGTAGTAGTAGTAGTAGTAGTAGTAGTAGTAGTAGTAGTAGTAGTAGCAGCAACAGCAGCAACAGCACAAGCAGCAGAAGCAGCAGCAGCAGCAGCAGCAGCAGCAGCAGCAGCAGCAGCAGCAGCAGTAGTAGTAGTAGTAGTAGTAGTAGTAGTAGTAGTAGTAGTAGTAGTAGTAGTAGTAGTTGAAGATTTTGAGCAGACGGTGGTTGACAGTACGATAAATGAACTTTTGTATTAGGCTTGTAGCAGGACCAGAGGAGGGATTGAGGAAGTTAGTGACAGAGTTTGAGAAGGTGTGTGAAAGAAAGAAGCTGGAAATAAATGTGGGCAAAGTAAGGTGATGAGATGTACAAGGGGAAAGAGTGACAGCAGGCTGGAAGTGAGTATTAAAGGTGAAAGACTGGAGGAAGTGGATAGTTTTAGATACTTGGGTGCGAATGTGGCAGGAAAAAGAGGAGTGGGGGTGGAGGTAGAATGCAGATTGAGAGAAGCGAGTAAATGCCTTGGTGGATTGAAAAGTGTAATGAGAAATAGAAATCTGGGAATGGATGCTAAGAGGAGGTTATATGAAGGAGTGATTGTACCAACAGCATTGTACGGGGCAGAAACATGGAACATGAGGGAGGAAGAGAGAAGGAGTTTGAATGTGTTTGAGATGAAATGTCTGAGAAGTATGATAGGGGTTACTAGGCTGGATAGAGTAAGAAATGAGGAGGTGAGGAGGAGAACAGGGGTGGAAAGGGAACTGGGAGATAAGGTTGATGAAAGGATATTGGGATGGTTTGGACACATGGAAAGAATGAGTGAAGAAAGATTAGTAAAAGAAGTATGGAAGGCAGAGGTGGAAGAAGTGAATATGAGGGGGGCGTCCTAGGATGAGATGGATGGATGGGGTGAAAGGGGAATTACGAAAGAGAGGAATGTCTGTGGAGGGAGGATGGGAGAGGACAGAAGATAGGGGTGAATGGAGAGGGGTTGTGTATAGATGATGCTATGATGCATGAGGGGGAGAGGGTGGGGGATGGGGGGTGAGGAAGTATGTATGGAAAAAAAAAAGACGCAGCCCGAAGGGATTTCTCCCCGTCTTCTCCTTTTCAGCATGAGGGGACAGAGAGGGGGGGTCGCCGAATTTATGAAGCGGCCTTGCTGTGGATGTGCTGTGTCTTGCGACACTGCTTCTGACCCAGGGTAGTGGACAGGATGCAGGGATGTCCCGTCATCCAGGAGGTGCCAAGATAAGAGGGAGGGAGGAGGGTGGAGGGTGGAGGGGAGTGGAATGTATAGGAAATGGAATGGGTGGGAGTGGTTTCTATGCCTTTTTTTTTTTAGCTACCCCCCATGTAGGGGGAAAAAGCCTTTGGTATATGTATGTATGTATTATCAAAAAATAAATAGATAAATAAAAGGGTCGTCGACCACAGTCATTGGCGGGAGAGGGGGCCAATGAACTGTGTCTGTGGGAGACAGATCCTGCTGCTTCCACCACAGTTCCACGAGGATGGAGGTCGTATTGAAAAAAAGTAGTAGTAGTAGTAGTAGTAGTAGTAGTAGTAGTAGTAGTAGTAGTAGTAGTAGTAGTAGTAGTAGTAGTAGTAGTAGTAGTAGTAGCAGCAACAGCAGCAGCAGTAGTAGTAGTAGTAGTAGTAGTAGTAGTAGTAGTAGTAGTAGTAGTAGTAGTAGTAGTAGTAGTAGTAGTAGCAGCAACAGCAGTAGTAGTAGTAGTAGTAGTAGTAGTAGTAGTAGTAGTAGTAGTAGTAGTAGTAGTAGTAGTAGTAGTAGTAGTAGTAGTAGTAGTAGTAGATGCGTCTGGGTGGAAATGTCTGCTCAGCACCAGCCTATTTCCGACGGCAGCGAGGGTGTTGCAGGAGGTTATCGCTGGTTTGGCAAGGAAAATGGCGACTGAGAACTATCAGCACCTTGAGGCGTACATAGCGTGCAGACTTATCTCGCTCGATAAGAAGTTTGGCTGTCGTCCAGTTGGTATAGGTGAGGTATTGAGAAGTATAATAGGGAAAGCCATCATAGAAGTCGCAAAGGACGAGGTGCGAGAAGTGGCTGGCAACCTTCAGGTGTGCGCCGGGCAACAGGCAGGATGCGAGACGGCAATTCTTTCCATGAGGAAGATATTTGAGGAGCCAGACTGCGAAGCAGTCATATTAGTCAATGCATCCAACGCCTTCGACAACATAAGTAGAGAGGCTACTATACAAAATGTAAAAATCAAGTCCCCAGTTTTGGCAAAGGATGTGGAAAACCAGCAAAGCTATTTGTCACCAACAGAGTTGAGAAGAAAGAGACGAATGTAGAGGTCATAAAATCTTCGGAAAGCACCACTCAGGGAGACCCGGTGCCATGGCAATGTACACGCTTGGTCTTATGCACCTGCAGCGGAGGATATAACATGAGGACACACGGGTTAAAGAGGTACCACATGCAGATGATCTTATGGGAGCAGTAAAAGTAGCAGACTTAAAAAAAAGTGGTGGGATCTGGTACTGGCACACGGCCCGGACCTGGGTTATATCTCTAATGCAAAGAAGTTCGTCCTCATAGTGAAGCCAGACTACATTGACAATGCCAAAAACCTCTTTAAAAATATTAAAGTGAAGGTAACTAAAGAGGGGGAAAGACATCTCGGTGCTGTGATCAGCTCTGAATAATTCAAAAAGCAATATATAGAAAACAAAGTTAACGAATGGGTGGCGGAAGTTAGGCTACTAGCCAACTTTGCAAAGACTAAACAGCAAGCGGCATATACCGCATTCATATATGGTGTTAAACATAAGTGGAATTACATCTTAAGGAAGTTACCGAACATCACCGACCTACTAAGTCTTCTTGAACAAACTATCAGAAACGATCTAATTCCGACCATCAGCAACGGACGGATAATAAACGAAGAGGAAAGAAAACTTATTGAACTTCCACCAAGAATGGGAGGGTTAGGCATCTCCAACCCGCTAAACACTTTCAAGATAGAACACCGAAACTCCCTGAAACTCACGTCCTCCGTCTAAAACATCATGTCACAAGATCAACAGAAGGAGACTAATGTGGAGGAAATCAGAGATATCAGAAGAAACATGTCAAATGTCATGGAAGAGAGGCAGAAGGAGGAGCTTCGCACAATTTTAGATCAGCTACCAGATAACATGAAAAAAATAAATAAAAGAAAGATAGTAATGGCACAGGAAGATGGAGCGCCCAACTGGCTGACAGAACTACCAATCAGAGCAAAGGGTTTCAACTTAAACAAAAGAGAATTCACGTATGCCATTGCCCTGGAGTATGGATGGTCATTGAAAAGGCTGCCTAACATATGTTCCTGTGGCGCTCAATTTAATACAAAACGTGCGATGATATGCAAGCAGACTGGATTCATCTGCATGAGACATGACAAGGTAATGGATCTCACTGCCCAACATTACTCCAGCTAGGAGGGGAGAACTTCAGACACCGCACGCCCAACACCTCAAATGAAGCACGAGTGGATGTCAGCGCATGAGGTTTCTGTTAGATCAACTATCGAATCATATGAAAAGAAAAATAGCAATGGAACAGGAAGATGGCGTCCAGTTGACTGATAGCACTGCCGCTCAGGGCAGAGATTCAACCTAAGCAAATTTGAATTCACGTATGCAATTGCCTTGAGATATGGATGGCCATTGGAAAGGCTACCTAACAGATGTTCCTGTGATACACAGTTTGATCCAAACCATGGGATGATATGCAAGCAGGGTGGATTCATCTGCATAAGACATGAGGAGATAAGAGATCTTACCGTCCAAAGGCTTCTGGAGATATGCAATGATGTAACCAACGAACTAGACGGGAAAAACTTTAAGCGCCGCACTTCCAACACGTCATGTGAAACACGAGTAGATGTCAGCGCAAGAGGTTTCTGGACATGGGGACAACCGGCCTTCTTTGACATACGAATACTTGATACGATGACCCCTTTTTACAATAACATAACAATTGAGGTGTCCCACTCCCGCAACAAGAATGAGAAAATCAGGATGTACGAGGAGGGGTACAGAATGTGGGCCAGGGCCCATTCCCTCCGATAACCTTTACGACTTCAGGCGGGTTGGAACTAGATTTTGAGCAGACTGATATATATATATATATATATATATATATATAAATATACATATATTCATATATATACATATATATATATATATATATATGTGTGTGTATACATATATTTATATATATATACACACACACACACACATATATATATATATATATTTATATATGTATGTATATATACATACATACACACACGCACACACACACACACACACACACACACACAGGTTGACGTAGGAATAGTTTTCTCTATTTCATGTATGTTTCCCTTTCTTTAATCTGACCTCTGCGGAGTAGGAAGCACAGGAGTCTTAGTCAAGACTAAGACTCCTGTGTTTCCTACTCCGCTTACGTCATATATATATATATATATACATATATATATATATATATATATATATATATCTATATATATATACATATATATATACATATATATATATATATATGTATATATATATATATATATATATATATATATATACATTTTTATATACGTATATATGTATATACTGTATATACATATATTACCTTTATGGTAAAACAGGTGGTGACCATCTTGTAATTGAATTAGTTTACAAAGGATTACAAAGGCGGAGCATGCCGACAGGAGACCTTTTGATCCATATCTAGGTCGGATGCAAAAAAAAAAAAAAAATAATAAAAAAAATAAATAAATAAATAAATAATAAATAAAAGCTATAATAATGTAAATAACAAATAAAATACATAAATAAATGCATAGGTATAGTTGAATAACAAACAAACAGGTAAATACTAAATGATAATAAATTGACATATAACTAATAATAAATGAAAATCAGACAGACAAATTATAACAAAACAAAAACAAATAATATAACATAAATTATAATCATTACAGCATCTTACTTAGGTATTTATCTAAATGATTCTTAAAGCTTCGAACTGAACTACATTGCACTACCTGTGCACGAAGTTTATTCCATTCATTAACTACACGGTTGGCAAAGTTGTTTCTACCTACTTCCAAATTGAATCTATTTCCGGACAGTTTGAGACCATTGTTTCTTGTCTGATTCTCATTCAATGTGAAAATTTTGTCACTTTTGATGTTGTCAATTCCCTTTAAAATCTTAAAGACCTGCATCAAGTCACCTCTGAGTCTACGCTTTTTTAGGGAAAACAGATTCATGTGCTTAAGTCGATTTTCGTATGATTTATTTTTGATATTTGGAATCAGTTTTGTGGCTCGCCGTTGTACTTTTTCCAGTCTGTCAATGTCTTTAATGAGATTCGGTGACCATACGGAAACAGCATATTCCAAATGTGGACGAACTAACGATTTATATACCTTGTTAATGAGTGATGGACTTTTGAAATCAAAAGATCGCGCAATCAATCCTAGAATCTTATTTTCTTTCTCAGAGGCTGAAATACACTGCTTGGATGATTTGCGGACGTTACTGATAATTACGCCGAGATCTTTTTCACTATCCACTTTTGTTAACGAATTTCCAAATAACTTGTAATCGTACTTACTGTTATTTTTACCTATGTGCATTACCTTGCATTTACTTGTGTTAAATTTCATTAGCCACTTTTCAGACCATTGTTGTAATTTATCTAAATCTTCTTGAATATCTAATTGGTTTGAGTGATCATTTGCCACTCCGCACAGTTTTGTATCATCAGCAAATTTGGAAACAGTAGATTTTAGTCCATGGTCTATATCATTTATATATACTATGAATAGAAGTGGCCCAAGAACGGAACCCTGAGGAACTCCACTTGCAACACTTTTCCATCCAGATGTTTTCCCATTTAAAACAACTCTCTGTTTTCGACCTTTCAACCAATTACTAGTCCAACCTAATAGGCTACCACTTATTCCATGTGAAGCTAATTTAGTAAGTAGACTTTCGTGTGGGACGGTATCAAAAGCTTTTGCAAAGTCTAGATATATTAAATCTATATTGTTTCTTTTGTCATAATTCGAGATAACTGTGTTGTAGAATTCGAGTAAGTTAGTCACGCAAGAACGTTTCCGTCTGAAACCATGCTGGCTATCATTTATCAAACGGTTACTTTCTAAATAATATTCGATAACATCTCTGATGATAGTTTCCATTATTTTTCCTACGATTGAAGTCAAACTTATAGGCCTATAGTTATTTGGTTTCTTTTTGTCACCTTTTTTGAATTTGGGAGTAACGTTAGCTAGCTTCCATTCTCTTGGGACATCTCCGGATATGATGGATTTCGTGAAAATAATTTCTAATGGAACAACAATCTCATTTTTCATTTCCTTTAAGATTCTTGGATGCCAACCGTCAGGCCCTGGTGTTTTATTAACTTTGAGTTTGTCTATACACCTTTTAATTTTTTCTTTTGTTATATTTACCGTAGTAAGTTTACCCCAGACTTTTCACAGGTTTCAGTTTGGAATTCACTTTGAGGTGTTTCGTTTACGAATACCGAGCTAAAATAATTGTTTAAGATATTACACATTCCTTCATTTGAATATTCAAGTTGACCGTCAGCAGATAATAGTGGACCAATGTGATTCCTAACAACCTTTTTATCTCTAATGTAACTATAGAATTCTTTGGGATTCTCTTTGGCTTTTCGGAATTCGCTTAGTCCTACGATGTCCCACTTGATGTTGTCTAGTTTTCCCATTAAACTCTCAAGCCTGTGGTCTTCTGAAAGAGTTCTTACTTTGTAAGTATAGATCTTCATTTTTTTCATGCTGTTTAATGTTCAAGACTTGGATCTGCTTAGACAGTGCTTATTCACATTTGGTGGCACACTGCCCGTAAGCACATGAGGCAATGCGGTTGTACCTTTAGGAGACGATGATCCAACAGGAACGCCCGGTAGTAATCTCACCTCCCTGCCAACTGGTTTCTGGTGAGATATTTCTCTGGTGTCACTTTATTCATTATATTTGGTGAAGCCCTATATATCTATAGGGTGCCCAATGGTTCAATATGAAGGCACCACATATATCTATAAGGAATTTTCTTGTTCGCCATCAGGGACGTGCTAGTTACCAGTGGGTCCTACGACTGTGCGTGTGAGCTGCTCTTTGTCTGATGTTTCTTACAAAACCTGTTCGTTATAGGTTACACCCTGCAGAGATATCCTCTCTATCGACAAAGATTTTGTAATTATTAAGATTCTCAAACCTATCTACCACGTCAAGGTGTCAACTCTCGGATAGGCTTTAATGCTAAAGTGGGGAGGAAGATGGGAGATGAGTCGTGTATTGGGAAGTTTGGAGTAGGCAAAAAAAAAATGACAGGGGTGAGGTGTTAGTCAATTTTGCAGAGGCCTTAAAATGAGAATAATGAAAAATTTCTTTCAAAAGCGTGTAGGTCGTAAATGAACCTAGAGAAGTCCAAATGGAGCAACAAATAACAAAGTAGACTTCATATTAGGAGATGGGAGTAAGAGCGTTTGCAATGTTACGGTCATAAATAAAGTCAACATAGGTAGTGACCATAGAATGGTTGGTCGCACAGCTAAATTCAATTTCAGAGCCGAGAAAAATAAACTAGTTTTAAGAAAGAAAACAAGCCTTGCAAAGGTCAATTATAATAAGAGGAACTATCAGATAAAAATTAAAATAAATTCAAAACTCTAAGGACTAACGAGGACACCATCGAAGATATGAAAAATTTAGTGAATACCGTATCATTAGGGAATCAAAAGAGAAAGTAAGAAGTACAAGAAGTATTAAAGAAAACAAATACTACAAAGAAGAATGGCCGAGCAGATTAAAAGCAGGAGAAACAAAAGAGAAAGAGTAGAACTAAATAAGTTTATCAACAAAAGGCAGAGGTCAGATTAAAGAAAGGGAAACATACATGAAATAGAGAAAACTATTCGTAAAGGAAAATTTATTAAATGGGCTGAGGGCAGACATGATTCAGGAAGACATCAAATAATATATTTGAAAGATAGTAAATGGATAAATCATTAAATGCAGAGACAGAATGATAAAAAGAGTAGAAAAATTCTACCAAGAGCTCTACTCATCGAAGACTGTAATTGAGTCAATAAATTCATCTGTACACGTTAGTAGTGTACCAGAGATAAAAAAAAAAGTAAGAAGTAGAATTTCTCTAAAATATGAAACGAGGAAAAGGACCTGGGGAAAATGGTATATCGATAGATCTGTTCAAAGGCGCAGGGAAAGAAGTTCATATTAAGTTAGCTCAGTTGCACACCCTGTGCTTATGTCAAGAAAGCGTTCCTGAATCGTGGTGCAATGCTATAGTGATTTTGCTTCATAAAAAAGGAGGCCAGAAGAACCTTAGTAACTACTGACCGATTACCTTGCTGTCAAATGTGTATAAAGTATTCCCCAAGATCCTTACAAATAGACTAAGTCAAGTTTTAAATGGAAACCATCCGAGAGAACAGGCAGGCTTTAGGAGCAGATATTGGACTCTAGATCATTTGCAGGTGATTAATCAAGCAATTGAGAAAAAGACATATTACAATATACCTCTCTGTTTAGCATTTGTAGATTAAGAGAAGGCCATAGACTCGATAGAACAAATAGCATTACTAAACTCACTACGCAAGCAGGGTACAAATGAGATTGTAAAGGTTTTAGATAAGATTTATGCGAAAGGTAACGCTATAATTCGACTACATAAAGGTACATAGAATATCAAGGTCAAAATAGGAGTACGGCAAGGCGATACAACTTCACCCAAATTATTTACAGCTTGCTTGGAAGACATTTTGAGAAGGCTGAGTTGGGAAGAAAAATGTATGAAGATTAATGGCGAATATTTGAACCACCTAAGATTTGCGGAAGACATTATTCTTACTTCAGAAGAACAGAAGACTTGAAAGACATGCTGAGTGATCTGAACAAGGAAAGTCTCAAAGTAGGTTCAGAAATTAATAAGAGTAAAACAAAAGTAATGTTCAACATGAAAGTTCAAGGTAAAGAGAATATAATCGATGGTGAGTCTTCAAGAAATTGATGAGTATGATTATTTAGGCCAGAAGGTGAAAGTAACGAAAAATTACGATAATGAAATAAAAAGACGTATTACAGTTGGTTGGAAAGTGTTTGGTAAGTATAATAAAATCCTGAGACTCTCTAACTTTATGTTTGAAAAAGGCCTTTGTTAATCAGTACACTCAGGATGGCAGATTTGATTGAAAAACAACAACAGCAACACATATATATATATATATATATATACATATGCATATATATATATATATACATATATATATATACATGTATACACACACACACACACACACACATATATATATATATATATACATATATACACATATATATTTATATATATATATATATATATATATATGTACACATGTATGTGTACACACACAACCACAAATACACACACACACACACACACACACACACACACACACACACACACACACACACACACAGGCACACACACAAACGCCGGCACACACACACACACACACACACACACACACACACACACACACACACACACACACACACATACACACACAGGCACACACACACACGCACACACATACACACACATACACACACACACACACACACACACACACACACACACACACACACACACACACTGGCCTCACAAGCCAGAGAACCGGGGTTCGATTCCCCGGTCGGGCGGAGATAAGTTGGGTTTGTCTCCTTTCACGTGTAGCCCCTGTTCACCTAGCAGCGAGTAGGTACGGGACGTTAGTCAAGGAGTTGTGACCTTGCTGTCCCGGTGTGTGGTGTGTGAGTGGTCTCAGACCTACCCAGAGATCGGCTAATAAGGAGCTCTGAGCTCACTGCCGTAGGGTGGTGTCTGGCTGTCTCGACAGAGACTGCAGCAGATCCGAGGTGAATACACACACACACACATATATATATATACAGTATATATATATATAATATATATATATATATATATAATATATATATATATATATATATATATATATATATATATATATGTATATATAATGAGACATTGTGACAAGTTGAAGAAGGTGGAAAAAGAGAGTCACGGGTCTCGTTCCAAGTTTATTCCTGCCGGTTTCGCTTGTATATTCTTCAGAGGAATGTTACTCTGAGAATAAAGCTGTCAGTATACATACTTGGTTTACTCCGCATTCCCTCTTTGTGGGGGTACGTTGGAGTTTACAATGTATTATTGTGTGAGTGCAGAAACAGTATGTGTGAGGTGTTGATCTATAATGTGTCGTAATGTTACAGTTTATTATTTCATGTGTATATGATTTGTGTTAAACCAATAAACCATGATGTGAAATGTAATTCAAACTAACAAACCAGAAATCGAACAGTTGTATATTTGATTTCTGGTTTGTTAGTTTGAATTACATTTCACATCATGATTTATTGGTTTAACACAAGTCATATCATACACATCTTCAGGGTCTGAATATGTTTCCATATGTAGTCATTATGAGTAGAACGCGATTTCGGGTACAAGACCCTTCTTCATTAGCTTGGGATATTCTTACTTAGTGGTTAGGAAAGAATGTTCGGAAGAAAAGAGTGATGCTATTACATTTAATATGTTTCTTTTAATACTTGCTCTTCGCTGGGGATAGTACAATTGGAAGTATACAAACGCGGGAAAGTATTTGTACATTACTGAGTGGGTCCCAGTGATTAGAGATACATTTTAATAACCACAATGCACTTTAATTCTAAGCCATCAACATCGGGAGACCCAATGGGGCCACCTGCTGAAATTGAAATGTGGTACTGCCGAAGACTCGAACTCAGTGATCACATGGCAAGTGCCGTAGTAACTTACCAATTCCGCCATCAAGAGAGATGTAAATTGAGCGCAAGTTTTCTTATATATTTGTTTGCACACACACAGGCACACACACACACACCTCCCACAGTGCCTTATATATTTGTATGCGCACACACAGGCACACACACACACACCTCCCACAGTGCCTTTCTGTCTACCCTGTCGTAAGCCTTTTCCAGATCCATAAAGGCCCAGAAATCATCCTTTCCCTTTCCTATAGCTTTCTCACATATCTGTCTAACCACAAAAATCTGATCTACACAACCTAAAAAAAAAAAAACCGGGTAGGTAATAGAAGTAGGCATCCTATTCTTTGTAGCCCTAAAGTGTATATCCCTAAAATGAAATATATAAATAAATTAGTTAATAATTAATTAATTAATTAATTAATTAATTAATTAATTAATTAATTAATTAATTAATTAATTAATTAATTAATTAATTAATTAATTATATAAACAAATCAACTATATAAACAAATTAAAAAAGCAAAGGCATATGAGGGTCTGAGAGTTATCTGACCAGAACCCTAAGGTTGGGGTCTTTTAACGTACGTGAATGTGGTACAGATGAGAATACAAGGGAAAAGATAGGCACAATGTTTGTGAGAAGAAATATGGATGTGTTGGCATTGAGTGAAACTAAGTTTAAAAGGATGGGAGAGTTTCAGTTTGGAAGTGTAGTTGGGAGGGTCTCAGGGATGAAGAGAGGACGAGGGAGAGAAGGGGTGGCTATACTTGTAAGTGAAGAGATAGGGAAACGTGTGGTGGATTGGAAGGAGGTTTCTTCAAGTTCAATGTGGATTGAGGTGAAACTGGGAAGGGAGATGTGAATTTTTGTAAGTGCATATGGATCTGGTAGTGAGAATAGTGTAGAGGAAAGGAAGGCTTTTTGGATAGATTTTAATGAGTGCATAGAGGGAGAAATGTCAATGTAGAGGTATTGGGAGATCTTAATGCTACGACAGAAGATGAACCAATAGACGGAGTGGTTAGGAGGTGTGGAGATGTGTCTATAAAAATAGTTGATGATAGCAAATACAGTGTTCAGGAGGAAAGCCAAGCATAGTCATGGGAGAGGATGGCGGACGGAAGGGTGAAAGATTGGTCTTTAATTGACTAAGTTGTGGTAGCCAGGAAAAGAATAGGAAGAATTTTGGATGTACATGCTCTTAGGGAAGAGAGTGGAGAAATATCAGATAATTTTCTAGTGGAAGGTAAGTTGAGAGTGTAGAATAGATTAAAAAAAAACAGAAGGTAGAGAGGTACTTTGAGTAAACTGCTTAAACTAGAAAGAAAAGAAGAAGTACAAGAAGATGCTCAGAGAGAAGTGAGGGGGGTAGTGCAGGATAAGATAGAACTAGGAATGGGGATGGTTTAAGAAGGGAGTCACAAGATATGCAAAGTTGATGTGTGGGACAAGGAGGAAGGGACAAAATAGAGGGAAGGGTAGTGAGTGGTGGGATGATGAAGCTAAAAAGGTTGTAGAAGAGAAGAAGCGAGCATTCACAGATTGGTTACAAAATAGAACGAGAGAATAATATGAGAAGTACAAAAAGAAAAAAGAAGAGAACTAAAGAATAATATAAAGAAGGCAAAGAGGAGAGCGGACGTAAAATGGGGTAAAATTATTACAGACATTTATGTAAGTGATAAAAAGATGATTTGGAATGAAATTAAGAGAGGAAGAGGAGGCGAATCAAGTAGAAAAGAAAAAGTAAAAGGTGCAGATGGAGAGATGATCATGGACGAGAAGGCAGTGAGAGGAAGATGGGCAGAGTATTTTAGGGAGTTGCTTAATGTGAAGGAGGATAGGGAGTTAAATATAGCTGCAGTGGGAAGTGCTAAGAAAATGACAGTGGTGAATGGATAAAATGAAGGAAAAATAAGAAAAGATGAGAGCAGGTAAGGCACCTGGCTTGGATGATTATCATGCGGAGTAACTAAAAAATGGAGGTACAGTGATGGTGTATTAGCTGGTGATGTTGTTTAATGGTTGTCTAAAAGAGGGTAAAGTACCGGACGACTGAAGGAGTGCCTGTATAATTCTACTTTACAAGGAAAAAGGGGACAAGTGTGTGTAGTAGTTTCAGAGGGACCAGTTTGTTGAGTGTGGTTGAAAAGGCTTATAGGAGGGTTTTGTTAGAGAGGATTAGGAGAGGAACAGAGGGTGTAATTGATGAGAAACAATGCGGGTTTAGGACAGATAGGGGTTGCGTGGATTAGATTTTTGTAGTAAGGCAGATTTGTGAGAAAGCTTTAGGAAAATGTTTTTTTTTTTTTTTTTTTGGGGGGGGGCTTTATGGATTTGGAAAAGGCTTATGCCAGGGTAGACAGGAAGGTACTGTGGGAGATATTGCAGATATATGGGATAGGAGGAAAGCTGTTAAGAGCAGTCAAGAATTTTTACGAGAGTAGTAGAGCCTGTATTAGAATTAGAAAAGGAGAGAGCGGGTGGTTTTAGGTAAAGGTGGGACTTAGCCATGGATACGTTATATCGCTTTGGCTGTTCAATTTTTACACAGATGGGGTGGTGCGAGAGTTAAACGCAAGAGTAATGGGCCGGGAATTGGAAATGGTTAAAGACAATAGAGAAAGTAAGAGTTAATCCAGTTGTTGTTTACTGACGACACTGCGTTTGTAGCAGGATCAGAGGAGGGATTAAAGGAGTCAATGACAGAGTTTGGGAAGGTGGGCAAAAAGGGGAAGCTAAAGATAAATGTGGATAAAAGTAAGGTGATTAGATACAGAAAGGTAGAATCTGGCAGCAAATTTGGAGATAGACTGGAGGAAGTGGATAGCTTTAGATACTTGGGTGCGAATGTGGCGAGAAAGGGAGGAGTGGAGGTGAAGGTAGAAAATAAATTGAAAGAAGCAAGTAAATGCCTTCGGGGATTAAAAAGTGTAATAAGAAATAGACATTTTGGGAATGGATGTTAAGGGGAGATTGTATGAAGGAGTGATTGTGCCGAAAGCACTCCATGGGGCAGAAACATAAAACATAAGAGATGGAGAGTGGTGGAATTTAAATGTGTTTGAGATGAAATGCCTGAGAAGTATGGTAACGGTTACTAGGCTGTATAGAGTGCGAAACGAAGGGTGAGGAGGAGACCGGGGATGAAAAAAAATTAAGAGATAGAGTTGACACATGGAAAGATTGAGTGACGAAATATTAGTAAAAGAGGTAGAAGGAGTGAACATGAAGGGGCGACCAAGGATGAAATGGATGGGTGAGGTAAAAGGGGGATTGGGAAAGGGAGGAATGTTTGTTAAGAAAGGAAGGAAGCAGAGAGAAGATAGGACAGAGTGGAAAATGATTGTGTATAGATAATGTTGCGTTACACAGAAGGGAGTAGGTGGGGGCTGGGGAAATACTTTGACGCAGCCCGATTAATTGAAGCGGCCTTTCTGGGGATATGCTGAGTTTTGCTACGTTAGTTCTGACCCAAGGCAGTGGGCGATATATATATATATATACATATACATACATATAAATATATATATATATATATATATATATATATGTATGTATGTATATGTATATACATATATATGCATACATATATATGCATATATATATATATATATATATATATATATATACCTATGACTATATTATGACAAATAAGACTACAGGTGGAAGAAGCAGACGAGGAGTAATGGGAGAATTTCCCGCTTTAAAGTTTCGACCCGCAGGGTCTTGATCACAAATCTAACAACTCAAACGTAACAGGGTCATCTCATGGGAGGCTTCGGAGAGCTTGTTATTTTATTTGCGTATTCTTTTATTATTAATAAGCTTGTGGCTTTTGCTAAACATATAAAGCCTTCTCTATTATTAATGTTGTTATTAGTGTTGATATATTCTGCCTCAATTGTTTTCCTTAGTTTCTTGGATGATCCTTTATTTAATACGGTCCCTTGAGATGACCCGTCCATGTATAAAATATCCTGTTACGTTTGAGTTGTTAGCTTTGTGATCAAGACCCTGCGGGTCGAAACGTTAAAGCGTGAAATTCTCCCATTACTCCTCGTCTGCTTCTTCCACCTTCAGTCTTATATATATATATATATATATATATATATATATATATATATATATGTGTGTGTGTGTGTGTGTGCATATATATATATATATATATATGTGTGTGTGTGTGTGTGTGTGTGTGTGTGTGTGTGTGTGTGTGTGTGCATATATATATATATATATATATATATATGTGCGTGTGTGTGTGTGTGCATATACATATGCATATATATATATATGTATATATATATATATATATATTTATATATATATATATATTGGGGTCGAAAGTAAAGCATCAGACTTGATTTGCAGGGTTTATGCCCGACCCTTCCATTCTCGTCCTGGAATGGTCTTCAAGTGGGATAATGGGGTACATACGGTGAACTCGTTTTTATGAGATCCGGAATGCAACTGGAGAGGACTTTGGTGACGTCGTTGCTTTATTAATCAAGACGAAATGTGTACCATTTAATATGCTAAAATACAGATAAATACAATAATATTAAAACAACAAAGGTAACATGAGAAACACAAGATTTGAGGGGGGGGGGATAGACCACCCAACCACACCAATGTGCCAGACCATGTGTCCCATGTGAAGGAATAAATGGTAACGCGTGCAAATAGGTAACTATAATGTGTAAATCTTCTGTGTAAATTGTCTTTACATAATAGTTACACACACACACACACACACACACACACACACACACACACACACACACACACACACACACACACACATATATATATATATATATATATATATTTTTTTTTAAATAATTTTCAAGTTTCCTCACTAAGGTTCTAATCGTGGGAGGATGATTAAAACCTTAGTGAGGAAACTTGAAAATATTAAGAAGAAAATTGATAGATGTGAAAATACTGTGGTGTTCAATTCAGTGTGAATAAAAGAAAACCTGCGCCCTAAGTATATATATATATATATATATATATATATATATATATATATATATGTATATATATATATATATATATATATATATATGTATATGCAATAAAAAACACTAAGAGCTTGTTTTCACAAATGCGTAAGTATCCACTAGGAAAAGTAAACTAACGAAGCAGAGCGCTTTCGTATAATTACATCTTCAGTGCAGATACAAAGAAGGAATTATATATTATATTAATTCCTTCTTTGTATCTGCACTGAAGATGTAACTATACGAAAGCGCTCTGCTTCGTTAGTTTACTTTTCCTAGTGGTTACTTACGCATATATATATATATATATATATATATATATATATATATATATATGTATATATATACATATACATATATAACACAGGAACCCACAGTCGGAGAAAGAATAAACTTCGAATAAAGAATAATCCTATATTTCGGCTATCAACTGTAGCCCTCTTCAGGAAAGTACATAAGATAGAGAACAGTGGGGACTTATAAACTACAGTAAGAAGAGATGTGGACAGTTGACCTCACTCAGGCGCGGGGCTAACTGGGGTGGTGGAGGAGGGAGGGGGTGAGGAGAGGGGAGGATGTAACGTCCGCACTAGCTTATTTATTGCTGCGCGTGAGATAATGT
>NC_134786.1:35128290-35133290 GCF_046742065.1 Oratosquilla oratoria | reverse complement strand
ATAGAATTGGGAGAATATTTTCACAACTTTCAATAAGCATTTATACACAAATTTCCAAGCGTTCCCGTTCCGCATCGCAATACAGTTAGGCGACTTATTGAAATTTTTAGAGAAAAGGATTCAGTATCTAATGCTCCAAGATCTGCTCGGCCAAAGGTTCTAATTGACTAAAAGGTGAACTCCAGGGACTATTACTCTTTTCTATCAAATTATTCTTTAAGATGTAATCCACTTCCCATTTTATAAGTTCTCTCCACTAGGGGTTCACTCTGTATGAATGTTACTTAATTGGTGGTAAATTCTCTACTTCAATATCATAGGTCATCACATTTGTCCTCCTAGGAGAATCAGGAAAAAGTTCTTTGTATTCTAGAATAATATTAATTATATCAAAGGATTACAAAGAATTACAAAGGAGGAGCATGCCGACAGGACACCTTTTGGTCCATAAATAGGTCGGATGCGAAAAAATAAACATAATGATAGATAAATAAATAAAGATAATAATGATATAAATAATGATAAATAAAACAAATAAATAAGTGCATAGGTATAGTTAAATTATAAACAAACGCATATAGTAAATACTAATAAAATTGACAGATAAATAATAATTAACGAATTTCAAAGCTTCGAACTGAACTACATTGCACTGCCTCTGCAGGAAGTTTATTTTTATTAATTAACTACACGGTTGGTGAAGTTGTTTCTACCCACTTCCTAATTAAGTCTATTTTCTGACAGTTTGAGACCATTATTTTGTGTCGGATTCTCATTTAGTGTGAAAATTTTGTTACTTTTGATGTTGCCAATTCCCTTTAGAATTTTAAAGACCTGTATCAAGTTGCCTCTGAGTCTACTCTTTTTTTAGGGAAAAATTATCCATATGCTTTAATCGATTTTCATATTATTGATTGATTTATTTATTTATTTATTTATTTTGAATCAGGTTTGTAGCTCGCCGTTGCACTTTTATCAATCTGTCATTGTCTTTAATGAGATTCAGTGACCATACAGAAACAGCATATTCCAAATGAGAACGAACTAACGATTTATATACCTTATTAATGAGAGATGAACTTTTGAAATCAAAAGATCGCGCAACCAGTCCTAGAATCTTACTTGCTATCTCAGAGGCTGAAATACACTGCTTAGATGATTTGAGATCGTTACTAATAATAACGTCGAGATCCTTTTCAATATCCACTTTTGTTAACGAATTTCCAAATAACTTGTAATCGTACTTACTATTATTTTACCTATATGCATAACCTTGCATTTACTTGATTTAAATTTCTTTAGCCACTTTCCAGACCATTGCTGTAGTTTATCCAAATATTCGTAAATATCTCATTGGTTTATGTGATCATTTGCCATTCCGCACAGTTTTGCATCATCAGCAAATTTGGAGACAATAGATTTTAGTCCACAGTCTATATCATTCATATATACTATGAATAGAAGTGACCCAAGATCGGAACCCTGAGGAACTCCACTCATAACATTTTCCATCTAGAAGTTTTGCCATTTAGAACAAATCTCCGTTTTCGATCATTCAACCAATTACTAGTTCAACTTAGTAGGCTACCACATATTCCGTGTGGAGCTAATTTACTAAGTAGTCTTTCGTGTGGGACGGTATCAAAAGCTTTTCCAAAGTCTAGATATGTTAAATCTACATTGTTTCTTTTGTCAAAATTCAAGATGACTGTGTTGTAGAATTTGAGTAAGTTAGTTACGCAAGAATGTTTCCGTCTGACTCCATGCTGGCTATCATTTCTCAAACAGTTACTTTCTAAATGATCTTCGATAGCATCTCTGATGACAGTTTCCATCATTTTTCTTACGATTAAAGTCAAACTTATAGGCCCTTATTTATCCGGTTTCTTCTTGTCTCCTAATTTGAATATGGAAGTAACGTAAGCTAGCTTCCATTCTTTTGGGACTTCTCCGGCTATGATGGATTTCTTAAAAATATTTTCTAATGGAACAAAAATCTCATTTTTCGTTTCCTTAAAGATTCTTGTATGCTAACTATCAGGACCTGGTGTTTTATTAATTTCTTTTTTCTATACACCTTTTATTTTTTTCTTTTGTTATATTTACCATACTAAGTTCACCTTCTTCAGCACGCGGAAAGGTCCACGGACATCGTGACCAAAAACTAGCTCGAAAGGGCTGAACCCCGTTGATTCCTGAATAACACCTCTCAATTCAAATAACACAAAAGGTACAGCTTCATCCCAGTCTCTTCTCATCTCTTCATAATATTTTCGCAAAAAAGCTATCTAAGGTTTGGTGGAATCTTTCTACATAACCTTGTGACTGCGGATGGTATGCTGTAGAGAGTTACTGTTGAATCCCCAATTCCTTTAATATTTTGGTGAACATGGTTGAACATGATTGAATTACTTGAGGCTATCCCACCCATGAAACATATTTCACTAGCTGCCTGACAACATTCTTAGCATTTATACTTCTGAGTGGAACGGCCTCGGGAAGCCTGGTTGCCATGCACATAATGGTCAAAAGGTACTGATTACCCTTCTTAGTTGGCGTCAATGGCCCAACACAGTCAATCATTATCCTTGTGAAAGGCTCAGACACAACAGACACGGGATAAAGTGGAGCTGGAGGAATTGTTTGTTTTGGCTTTCCCGCCAACTGGCAAATGTGCCACATCTTACAGTAATTTGGTACATCTTTTCTTATTTCTAGCCAATAAAAATGCAAAGTCACCCTATTCATGGTCTTGTTTACCCCAAGGTGCCCCGACCACTTACTATCATTGGCTAATTCCAAGACCTTATTCCTGTATTTCTTAGGTACTACTATTTGCTTTCCAAGCATCCAATGTTTGTTTATAGGGTTCTCTGGAGACATCCAGTTTCTCATCAAAAGTCTATCTTGTATATGATAGCCAGTGTTGCCATGATCAACAATCTCCTTCTCTACTTCCCTTCATAACTGTTTTAAAGTTGCATCCCTCATTTGCTCATTCACCAGCTCTTCTTCATCTATTATAGAATGAGGTCCAAGCTCACCCTCACTTTCCTTTTTCTCTTTTATTTCATCAGCCTCCACCTGCTCATACCATGAACCTAAACTTATATTCATTTCATCATTCGTATCCTTATGTTCATTCACTGCTTTAGCTTTTGCTTTAGTAATAACACAAGCAGGATATATTTCTTCTTCGGCAATTTCGTTTACTTTCAGCTTATGCTCTGATACGTCATCTTCATTTTCACTAGTAATCATAAGATCTTTCGCAAGTTCAATGTTAGGAACCCCTTTAATACCTGTAATGTCATTCCCCAATAAAATATTCACTTCTGAGGCGCAATTTCTCACATACTCCTACTTTCACTTCATCTTTGACAAAACCACTGTTAAGCCAGACTCTGTGCATTGGGACTGTGAGTGTAAATTTCAAACCCCTATCATTGACATTATCTCCTGTAAATGTCTTTTTATCCCATTTAATTTCTTCTCTGACACAAGGCTTAAGTTTGCTCATGTATCACACAAAATTTCAATTTCCTTTTCAAAATCCTCATTAGTTTTTATCTTACTCTTAGTAATAAATGATTGGAATACTTTTGCTGCTGAACGTATATTTGTGGAAATTATTTTTACTTGCAGATCTTTACATTTTCTACCTTCTAACATATCCAAACCCGCTTCTTTAAATCTCATATTACCCTTATCAGGACATTGATCTCTTCTGTGCCCTATTTTATGACAATTATAACATTGAACACTTCTGTCAAAATTTTTACATTCCATACTTAAATGTCCAACCTCTTTACACTTATAAAATCTCATCTAGGGCTTTCTTTGCCCTGAATAGTTACTTCCAATCTTGAAAGTAGGACGCTGTGACTGGTCTCCCATTGTTTTACTTAAATGATTATGTAGAGTTTTATAGTTACTAAACTGTTCCGATATCATACATTTTAATTCTGTCATAACCCTTGCTCCAGGTATTACTAACCCTGACTTTACTTGTATCTGGTCTACATAACTTGTACGCTATTTCCAATTGATCAACCTTGCATCCTGTCTCCATAATTGTTTTTATATTGCTGCTAAACAATTCATAGTTGATCTTAGAGTGGATCTGGTTTATAAAGTGTTCCATCATTATGAGCTGCTTAAGATTATGTATAGTTTTTAATCCTTCGGAATTTAACCATCTCTCAAACTTCATTGTACATTTGTGAGCCATTTGCAAGTGAGTACTATTAACTTGTCTTTTCACTGCTCGGAACCTTTGACAATAGACCTCCGGATCCATTCTATTAGTCTGCAGCACCACTTCCTTGACAATTTTATAATTCCTACATTCCTCTACTGTGAATCCTGCAAAGGCTTCTCTTTCCCTTCCAATTATTTTAGTTTGCACGAGTAATGCCCAATCTTCCTCTGACCAAATCGTTATTTTGATTTTTTTTTCGAATTGGACGAAGAAATTTTCTGCTTCATCATCATTATATTGAGGCACCAGACCCACTCTCCTGTCCAGTGTGTGTGTCATCCCTATGATGTCTATTTTCAATCTCGATTTTCTTCACCTCCACCTCTGCTCTTATTCTTTCTTTAACTCGTTCTTTTCTCTCTCTAATTGCAGTTTCATTTCCAACCCCAATTTTACCTCAAAAATAAAGTTTTCACTTACCTTCATCTCATTTTCTGTATCCACTAATTCCTTATACTTACTATCCAGTTCTCTCATGTCACATTCTCCTTCCTCTTTAAACACATCGAATTTAACATGTTCTAAGATTAACTCCCTTTATATGTCCTCCTTATACCTACTTTCTAGAACGGTCTTATGTTTTCGCCCTAATTATACCAATTCCTCCAATGTGCATTGGTAGATGTGATGTACATTACCACTGTCTATAAACTTTTGCACTTTCCTACCCATCTTACTTCGGTTCACGAACAGCAGGGTAGTAATTTTAGGAAAGCATACAGCTCGACGGGTAACTACC
>NC_134786.1:35120790-35123290 GCF_046742065.1 Oratosquilla oratoria | reverse complement strand
TACAGTGCTTTTGGCACAATCACTCCTTCATATAACCTCCTCTTAGCATCCATTCCCAGATGCTATTTCTCATTACACTATTTAATCTACCAAGGCATTTACTTGCTTCTCTCAATCTACATTCTACCTCTACCCCCACTACTCCCTTTCCTGCCACATTCGCACCCAAGTATCTAAAATTATCCACTTCCTCTAGTCTTTCACCCTTAATACTCACCTCCAGCCTGCTGTCACTCTCTCCCCTTGTACATCTCATCGCGTTACTTTTGCCCACATTTATCTTCAGCTTCCTTCTTTCACACACCTTCTCAAACTCTGTCAGTAACTTCCTCAATACCTCCTCTGATCCTGCTACAATTGCTGTTTCGTCAGCAAACAACACCTGGCTCACCTCCCACTTTTCTCCATTTTCTTTAATAATCTCCAACCCCTGACCCACTACCCTTGCATTCACCTCTCGCACCACCCCATCCATGTAAAGATTGAACAGCCAGGGCGACATAACACATCCATGACGAAGTCCCACCTTTACCTCAAACCATTCACTCTCTCCATTTCTAATCCTAACACAAGCTCTACTACTCTCGTAAAAACTCTTGACTGCTCTTAACAGCTTTCCTCCTATCTCATATATCTGCACTACCTCCCACAGTACCTTCCTGTCTACCCTGTCATAAGCCTTTTCCAGATCCATAAAAGACCAATATCATCCTTACCTTTCCCTATAGCTTTCACACATAACTGTATTACCACAAAAATTTGATCTACATAACCCGTACCTGTCCTAAATCCACACTATTCCTCACCAATTACTCCCTCTGTTCCTCTCTTAATCTCTCTTAATGAAGACCCTCCCATAAGCCTTCCCAACTACACTCAACAAGCTGATCCCTCTGAAACTACTACACTCACACTTGTCCCCCTTTCCTTTGTAAAGCGGAACTATACAGACACTCCTCCAGTCCTCCAGCATTCTACCCTCTCTTAAACAAACATCAAATAACCTCACAAGCCAGTCCACCATAACTGTACCTCCTTACTTCAGACATTCTGCATGGCATCCATCCAACCTAGGTGCCTACCTACTCTCATCATCTTAACAGCTGATTTAACTTCATCCTTCCCTATTTCTACTCCATTTTCCTCACTCACCACTCTCATTTTCTTAGCGCTTCCCACTGCAACTACCTTTCCCTCCCTATCCTCCTTTACATTTAGCAACTCCCTAAAATACTCTGCCCACCTTCCTCTCACTGCCTTCTCTTCCATTATCATCTCTTCATCTGCACCTTTTACCTTTTCTTCTCTACCTGATTTGCCTCTTCTTTCTCTTTTAATTTCCTTCCAAAACACCTTATTATAACTTTCAATATTTTCTGTCATACTCTTACCCCACTTCACATCTGCTCTCCTCTTTGCTTCCTATTTTATGCTTAACTTCACTTGTCTTTAATTTGTACCTCTCATACGATTCCTTCGTCCTAATTTGTAGCCAATCTATGAATGCCATCTTTTTCTCTTCTACACCTTTCTTTGGTTCCTCATCCCACCACTCACTACCCTTACTTCTATTTCCTCCCGCCATCCTTGTTCCACACACCATCTTTGCACACCTTATGACTCCCTCCTTGAACCATCCCCATTCCTCCTCCACTCCTAGTTCAACTCTATCCTTTACTTCTTCCCACTCCTCTTTCAGCTTCTTCTTATACTAATTCTCCCTTTTTCTCATTTAAGCATTTCACTCTAAGTACCTCTCTACCTTCTGCCCTTTTCCTCTTCCTCCACCTATTCTCCACTCTCAATTTACCTTCCAGCAGAAAATGATTTGATATTCCCACACTCTCTCCCTTAGAACTTGTACATCCTTAACTCTTCCTACCATACTCCTGATCACCACTATGTAATCCATTAACGCTCTATCTGCCACCCTTCCGTCCACCACCCTCTCCCATGTGTACTTATGCTTGACTTTCTTCCTAAACACTGTATTTGATATCATCAACTCTCTTTCTAGACACATCTCTACCATCAATTCTCCACTACGATTTTTACCTGGAACTTCATACTTTCCAATCACTCCGTCTATTTGTTCATTTCCTTCCCTAGCATTAAGGTCTCCCAATACAACTACATTGACATTTCTCCCTAATCCCTCTATGCACTCATTTATATCTACCCCAAAAGCTTCCATTTCCCCTACGCTCTTCTCACTATCAGGCCCATACGTACTTACAAAAACCCACATCTGCCTTCCCAGCTTCACCTTTATCCGCATCAACCTTGATGAAACCTCCTTCCACTCCACTACCCGCTTACTTATCTCTTCACTTACTAGTATACCCACCCCTTCTCTCCCTCGTCCCCTCTTCACTCCTGAACACCTCCCAGGTACACTCCCAAACTCGCAGTTGCCCTTTCCTTTCATTTTAGTTTCACTCAAAGCCAGCACATCCATCTTTTTTCTCACAAACTTACTCCCTATCAAGTCTTTCCACTT
>NC_134786.1:35093290-35115790 GCF_046742065.1 Oratosquilla oratoria | reverse complement strand
TGAATTTGATATAGCGGGATATTGCAAGAAAGTTGGGGATGTTCTGTTGTACGTTAAAAGCAATACCCATACCTGTGTTTTAGAGAAAGTGAAACAGGATGCATATGATAGTTTCTGGGTAGAATCAACCCCAATTGACAAAAAAAAAAAAAAAATAATAATAATAATAATAATAAATAAAAATAAAACAATGTATGTGTAATATGTAGGCCAAGAGCTTTCTAGTTTCTGCAGCCGGGATTTGTTCATAATGGGTGATTTCAATTTTACTGACATTGGTTGTATGACCCTTGAACATGGCTATATAAGTTGTCGCTTGATAGATTTTGTCGATGAGAATTACTTAGTTCAGTATGTAAATGAGTGTAATGGTGACATAATATTCCTTGTGTGTTGTACATATGTGTTTGTAATATCGTTTATTTATTGTTGTATATTTGATATATTGTGAGAACCAAGTGTTCATGTTGAGCGTGTGTGCTTTTCCCGCAAAATCTGAGCTTGGTTTCGTGGCTTGGCGTCGGAGTCAGTCTTGATTTCGCACGCTTGTCTTTGCTGTGTTAATTAATTTCAATGTTTAACTCAAATTCGTTTCATTTAGCCACCCCGTACATATAATGGTGGTAGTTCGGTGTTAAAACGTTTTATATAGTGTTGACATTTCTTGAGTGTTAAAAAAGTACTCCAAACGCAACTTTCAACGTTGCAGTGCTGTGGACTTTCTAGCCGGCCGGCATATTGTGTTTGTGTTTTGTTTCTCTCCCCCTTTCTAGGTTCTGGGTTTACAGGGTACAGTGACTTAAGTAAATATATAAAAAGTGGTACTCAAGAACAGTGTATTTGCAAGGTGCGCCACATGATTTTATTGAGATACGATTGCCTCGTGATTCTTCGTGTTCAGGCTTCGTCTGAACTTTTGTTTATCGTCATCGTCTTCAGCACTGGTGGAACGCTTGTTTATGGTTGCTATGGGTATGGCGATTGACCTGGTGACTGGATGAGGACGGATTCATGCCTAGATTGAATAAACCATTGGCCTGCGTGATTGTCGGTTTCGATACGTCGCCTCTGAAAGACTGGTTATTTTGAATTGATTAACTTTTTGTGTGTAGTTATATTTCTTGTCGTGAACATTCCTGTAATCTCCTTTTCAGATTTTGTCGTTGTTGTTTTATTTTTACATAAATTTCATATATTCATGGCCAGGTATGTTATCTTGGCTGCCATGTTTTTCTTTTCCGTGACCTCATTTGTTGACGATCAAGTTGTCTTTGATTGCTTGTAAGAAATCTGACGTTATTGTTTATTATTATTATTTTTTTTGTATTTCCTATGCATTGGACATTGTTTTACGACTGCCTGCCTTGATGGATTCGTCTTTCATGTAAAAGGGCATGTATTTTTGTGAGCGGTCGCAATACTCATTGTATGTATATAACATTTATTTTTATTTTTCAAGTTAATGTTATTACGTAGTGCGACCGTACTTCCAAGATCTAATTTAGTGATGTCTAATAAACATAAGGTTTCCTCATTTGTTCCTATCCAAACAACGCCTCAGACAATGGCTCACACGTTCACATTGTTACATCAGGACGCTACTGTTATGAAAAATTCTGGTGAAGATCCCCATTATAAAACCATTGATTTTCTTCACCAATGTGAAGATTGTATTGGTAATACTAATGTTTCAACAGTGTCGGTGAAAACTTCCTTTGTAAGGTCACATCTTGTGCTTAATTCTTTATTCTATGAGATGTTATCTGCGGCGTGCCTCTACCCCAAGTCTTTAGCTAATGGTAATGACCACTTTCGGTCTAATTTTATTTTTCCTGATACCGCAGTAGGAATTCCTTTTCAATGGTCCTTTACTTTGGTTGGTGTCCTTACATCCAAATTGGGCACTCTTGACTATAGGCGTGCTCAGTCCCAAGCCAGCAAAATTGCAGTTGAAGCCTTAGATTCTCTCTCCCATTCAGAATGGGTTGATCATGGCACTATCTCATTGAACAGGTTTCGCCTTATTCTGGAGTTTCTTTTATATATTCTTTTCTCAGCGCCTTTTGAGAGAGAGCTGCCTCTTCTCTCCGCTATAAGGTAGATGAGACCCTACTGTCTTTTGCAACTAAGCTTTGATGTAAACTTAGGGAAGTGCCTCCTGGTTCCTTGATTATTAGTAGTACTCGGCAACAAGCCAATGTTCCTAGTTCTCCCACTTCCCCCCACAGTCTTCAGTTTCTACTCGCAGCTCCCCTTCCTCTATATTTACCCCTCCTATATTCACATATACCTATTGTAACAAGTCAGATCATTCGAGTGATTTTTGTTTTCGTCGTAAGTGTCATGTGTACAAGTCAAGACAGTCCCCTGTCCGTAGGAATGTGTTGGATGTTTCTTCTAATGTGACTCATGACCCCTCTAGAGCAGAGCTGCAGGATAAGCTTAGCTTTTTTCATATCTATGGTCGTTTTAAACATTCGACTGATCAGTGTTTCAAGATTTTGCAGCTTAGAGCAGATATCTTCTCAGCCTACACAATCTTCGTCCCATTTTTACAAGTAATCGTTTCCCAATCCAAAGGTTTGACCTCTACAATGAGGTCCCAGATAATCCCCTTTGTGGCTGCTGAGTCTTCTCTTTTACTTACCTTCCAATTTCTTACAGAGAATACACCCCTTTCAGTCACTGTAGATACTGGTGCAGAATGTAGTCTCATAAGTATAAAATATTATTAAACTCTCCATGATTTGTACAACCTCCCTTTATCTCCTTTTTTTAATAGTTTGCATTCTGTACGAGGTGCTCCCTTGCCTATTCATGGGTCTGTCTGCATTCCCTTAAGGTTTTCCTCACATGCTACATTTTTCCATGTCACTTTTGTTGTTGCCTCTGGTCTCGTACTTATGTATGATTGCCTCTTGGGCGATGATGCTCTTACAGCGCATGTCATTGATATATCTCCTAGTCGTCGTGTAGTGACTTTCTGTAATTTTGTTATCCCTGCAACAGATAGGTCAGTTTCCATCTGTGACTCCCCCTCCTGTGCATGGTCAGGTTGTTCAGTTGCCTTCTAAGGGACCTCCTCGCTTTAACTCTCCTGTTCTTTGTTGTGTTACTGTTGTTGTTAGAGAGCATTGTATTGAACCTTCAAGTACAGTTCGAGTTCCGGTGCTCATTTCAGGCGCTCCAATTGGGTCTGACGTTTTATCTCAGCCTTATTCTGTTAGTGCTCGTCGCCTTGCTTTGGAAGGTACTCTCTCCACTATTCGCAAGGATCAAGTTACCACAGCTATGGTAACCAACGTCACGGGTGCTCCTATCACACTCCCTCCTGGCAGTCACTTAGGCTGCTTTGAAATAGTTGACGTTGATACTTTTCAGGATTCACCTCCTATCATCGCAGCTTCTGTGATACAGTCTCCACAAGTGAGTGACACGGCTCACCTGGCCTCCAAATTTTCAACGTTTGTAGGTGAGACTGTTTTTCCTAATGAGGTGCCTCGTCTCATTGAACTGTTAGTGACCCACCGTCAGGCTTTGGCTTTGCCTACTGATTCATTAGGACTTACAGATCGTGTGGTTCATAGAATTGATCTTCAACCACGTGTTCGTCCTGTTTACGTTCCCTCTTATAGGTTGCCTCACTCTCGTCGGCTTGTTGCACAGTCCTTGGTTGACGACATGTTACGTGAAGGCATTGTACAAGAGTCTCACTCGGAGTGGAACTCACCCCCTCCTTCTGGTGCTTAAAAGGGATGGATCTTTTCCGCCCTGTTATTGATTATAGGCGAGTTAACAAGGTCACTATCCCTGACCATTACCCTTTGCCTGTACTAAATGACCTTCTTCAGGCCATTGGCACTGGTAATACGGTGTTCACCACCTTAGACTTGAAAGCGTTTTTTCTGGCAAATACCCCTGGAAGAGAAGTCTCGTAAAATCACAGCCTTCTCTACTTCCAATGGACATCATGAGTGGCTTCGTTGCCCCATGGGGTTGCGGAATGCTACATTGACTTTCCAGTGCTTGATTAACTTCATTTTCCATGGTCTAATAGGCAACGGACTTTTTGTTTACCTGGATGAGTTGATCTTAGTTTCCAAGGATGTGGAGAGCCACTTCACTAAGTTGTTCTTGGCCTTACAACGGTTTGCTGATGCTGGATTGAAACTCAATTTTCCCAAGTGTTTTTTCTTAAGTCTAGCATCCAATTCCTAGGTCATGCTGTTGACAAACATGGTATTCACACTACTGATGATAAGGTCAAAACGGTTAGGGACTTCCCTATACCTAAGTCAGTTGAGAATGTACGTTCCTTCCTTGGTCTGGCAGGGTACTATTGTGCATTTATAAGGAATTTTGCTTCAATTGCTTCCCCACTAACACGTCTCCTCAAGATGGATACTTCCTTCAAATGGCGTGATGATCACCAGGAAAGTTTTTGATTCCTTGAAACTTGCTCCTACTGAAGCCCCTGTGTTGGCATTTCTAGACTGTAGCCTTCACTTTACTATTTATACAGATGTTTCTGGTACAGGTATTGGAGCTGTACTTATGCAGCAAGTAGACGGTTGCAGACCCCATGTTCTTGCATATGCTAGTCGCATTCTTAACAAGCCTGAGTCTCGTTACTCTGTTACTCATCTGGATGCCTTGGCAGTGATGTGGGCTTTAAAGCATTTTCATGATATAATTTTTGATATCCTTTTCCAGCCTACACGGGCTACACTGCTGTCACTCTGCTTTTCCAAGGTAAGAGTTTAACAGGTCGAAGAGCCAGATGGTTTCTCACAATTTAAGAATTAACCCAACCCTTCAGCATATTCCAGGGCATGCAAACAATGTTGCTGATGCACTTTCACGCATTGTCTCTGCTACTGTTGTTACACTAATTGACAACTTCTCTCTGAACGATCTTGCCAAAGATCAGCGTGAGGACCCTGTTTGGTCTGCTGTTATTTATGCTTTGGAGTCTGGTGATGATACAACCTTACCAGTTTTACCTGTTCCCATGTCGCAATTTTCCTTGCAGGACAAGGTTCCTATTCGTAATATGGAAGTGTTTGAGCAAGATGTGGCACAACTAGTGATCCCTGACTCCCTAGTTTCAGTTGTTCTGTCCCTTGTTCATGATGTCCCTCAAGCCGGTCACCCAGATCGTGACAAAACCCTAGTTATGGCACGTAAGAAGCATTATTGGCTAAAAATGCAACTAGACATTACCTCTCATTTAGCCCAATCTAGCTCTTGTGCCCAGAATAAAGGTTTCACACACACTGCTCCCATCTTGGAGTACCCTACTCCTTGTCGCCCTTTTCAAACTATGAATATAGACATTTTACAATTGCCTCGTAGTACTCAAAGTTCTGTATATGTCCTTGTGTGTGTGGACCACTTTAGTCGTTTTGTAATATTGGCTCCCTTACGTAACAATTCTGCTCCAGTAGTAACCCATGCTTTAGTTTCTCATGTTTTTTTGACCATACACTACTCCTTCAGTGCTCCTTAATGACAATGGGTCGGAATTTAGGAATGAGGTTTTAGCGAGCATTTGTGAGCGTCATGGCATCACGCAAACGTTCGTATCTGCTTACCATCCTGCATCCAATGGTCTTGTGGAGATGACGAATAGGAAGATTTTAGACGTACTCAGGCGCGTTGCCAGTAACCTTTATGAATCTTGGGGGGATTGGCTTCCCCATGTCAATGCTTGTATTAACAGCATAATTAATTATCTATGGAGTGAAAAAGCAGCTCCCTTATGATGTGTTTGACAGTCTTCCTTGTCCCACTTATAACATTGATGACTATGGCCAACTTCAAAGTCACACTTTGCATTTTATTTATAGTTCTGTTAGAAGTCAACTTGATGTTTCCAATGCCAAGATGTTGAATTGAAAAACCAGCATGTACGGGCCAAGCCTGTTAAAATTATAATTGGGGATCATGTGTATAAAAGCATGTCTGACCGTCAGTCTTAACTCAATTGTAGATTTGCAGGTCCCTTTTTGGTGACGGAACAGTTACATCTTAATAAGTTCAGGATCCTTGATCCTTCACAGGGACTGAGCGAGGTGTTACACGCAGATAAGCCTAATGTTACAAAGGTGCCTATCCCTGCATTATCCGGCCTCTTCCAATACCACTTGTACAAAATATGCCTTGTATATCTGCCCCTCATAATTATAATCTTCGGTTAAGGGGTCCTGTATCTGCTTAAACTGTATTTGTGTATTACTTATGATGTATTCATGGTGTCTTGTATTCTTTTTGATGTTTACCATTTTTGTGTCCTTTTCTTTGGTATGATGTATAACTATTGTTTAGCTCTTAAGTGTAATATCTTAAATTGCATGTTGTAATGTTTAGCTATTAAGTATCATGTCGCGGACGTCCAGCAATCGCTGTCTTTTCCTCGTGCATAACTGGCGCCAGTTCTTATATTTCTTTATATGATTGTATGTAGTTCTCATACTTCTTTGTATGTTTGTGTACAGTTCTTTTGCGTATTCCTTATGTTTGTGTACAGTTCTTTTGTGTATTCCTTATGTTTGTGTACATTTCTTATGTACGTGTCTTGTAATTGTATGCAGTACTTATATATATTCTTGTTGTGTGTATGTATTTCTATGTATTGTCCTTATGTCATGTAATTATGTATGTTATGTTTATGTATAGTGTGCTGATGAGCCTATTTCTTTCCACACTTTTGTCATTTACCTGTGGTGTGTGAGGAGTCTGAGGTATATGTTGTCCATTTTGTCTTGCTGTGGTCAATTTTTTTTTTTTTTTTTTTGTCGGGGGGTTACCGAGTGGTGGTGGCTGAGCAATGTAATGGTGACACATAATATTCCTTGTGTGTTGTACATACGTATTTGTGTGTTGTACATAACTATTTGTGTGTTGTACATACGTATTTGTTTATTGTTGTATATTTGATGCATTGTGAAAACCAAGTGTTCATGTTGCGCGTGTGTGCTTGGTTGCGTGGCTTGGCTTCGGAATCAGTCTTAATTCCGCGTACGGAGCGTACGCACGCTTGTCTTTGCTGTGCTAATTAATTTGAATATTTAACTCAAATTCGTTTCATTTAGCCACCCAGTACAAAAGCCTACAAGACATTGAAATTTACTCGATCTATTGATCACTAGCCACGAAAGCATAATAATTGGTGTAGAACTTTGCGAAACTATTGCAAATAACAATCAAAACTTAGCTAGATTCAAACTGCTACAAAATTTTAAAATAGATACTTGTGTATATAAAATACCCGCTTTTACTAATGCTCAGCTCACAGGACTACGTCAGGAACTTCAACTTACATATTGAGAGGCAAAATAAAGCGAAGGACTTGTAGATCAGATGTGGGAAAATGTCAAAATGCGCTTACTAAGATGATTTATACTTATATCCCGAGACAGAACCCAAACCCCCCCCCCCCAAATCAGGCTCGCCCAAAATGGCTTGGCAAAGAAACTGAAAATGTATTACTAAAAAGAGACAGGCTCATAAGAAATACAAGTGCTCGGGTGCACCGAATGACTATCAAAGTTATGTAATAATACAGAGATCTAAAAAAAGACAATAAAAAACAAAAACGAAATGAATATCACTGATAAATACAAAGAGAATCCCAAAGAATTCTATAGTTACATTAGAGATAAAAGGATTATTAGGAATCATATTGCCCGACTATTATCTTCTGACGGTCAATTTGAATATTCAAATGAAGGAATGTGTGATATTTTAAACAACTATTTTAGCTCAGTATTCGTAAACGAAACACCTCAAAGTGAACTCCATACTGAACCCTCTGAAGGGCCTAGGGTAAACTTAATCACTACGGTAAATATAACAAAAGAAAAAATTAAAAGATGTATAGAAAAACTCATAGTTAATAAAACATCAGGGCCTGACTGTTAGCATCCAAGAATGTTAAAGGAAATGAAAAATGAGATTGTTGTTCCATTAGAAATTATTTTCAAGAAATCCATCATATCCGGAGATGTCCCAAGAGAATGGAAGCTAGCTAACGTTACTCCCATATTCAAAAAAGGTGGCAAAAAGAAAACAAATATCTATAAGCCTAACTTCAAACGTGGGAAAAAGGAATGAAACTATCATCAAATATGCTATCGAACATCATTTAGGAGGTAACTGTTTGATAAATGATAGCCATCATGGATTCAGACGAAAAACGGAAACGTTCATGCGTGACTAACTTAATCAAGTTCTACAACACAGTTATCTCGAATTATGACAAAAGAAACAATATAGATTTAATATATCTAGACTTTATAAAACCTTTTGATACCGTCCCCCACGAAAGACTACTTACTAAATTAGCCTCACACGGAATAAGTGGTAGTCTATTAAATAGGATTAGTAATTGGTTGAATGATCGAAAACAGGGAGTTGTTCTAAATGGCAAAACATCAGGATGGAAAAATGTTACTAGTAGAGTTCCTCAGGGTTCCGTTCTTGGGCCACTTCTATTCCTATTATACATAAATGATTTAGACCACGGACTAAAATCTATTGTCTCCAAATTTGCTTATGATACAAAACAGTACGGAATGATAAATGATCACTTAAGGATTACAAAGGATTACAAAGGCGGAGCATGCCGACAGGAGACCTTTTGGTCCATATCTAGGTCGGATGCGAAAAAAAATCATAGTAATAATATCATAAATAACAACTATGATAATGTAAATAACAAATAAAATACATAAATAAACGCATAGGTGTTAAAAACAGACAGGTAAATAGTAAATAATAATAAATTGACATATAACTAATAATAAATGAAATTCAAACAGACAAATGATAACAAAACAAAAACAAATAATATAAAATAAATTATAATCATTACGGCATCTTGCTTAGGTGTTTATCTAAATGATTCTTAAAGCTTCGAACTGAACTACATTGCACTACCTGTGCAGGAAGTTTATTCCATTAATTAACTACACGGTTGGCAAAGTTGTTTCTACCTACTTCCAAATTGAATCTATTTCCGGACAGTTGAGACCATTGTTTCTTGTCTGATTCTCATTCAATGTGAAAATGTTGTCACTTTTGATGTTGGCAATTCCCTTTAAAATCTTAAAGACCTGTATCAAGTCACCTCTGTGTCTATGCTTTTTTAGGGAAAAAATTAATATGTTTTAGTCGATTTTCGTATGATTTATTTTTTATATTAGGAATCAGTTTTGTGGCTCGCCGTTGTACTTTTTCCAGTCTGTCAATGTCCTTAATGAAATTCGGTGACCATACGGAAACAGCATATTCCAAATATGGACGAACTAACGATTTATATAGCTTGTTAATGAGTGATGGACTTTTGAAATCAAAAGATCGCGCAATCAGTCCTAGAATCTTATTTGCTTTCTCAGAGGCTGAAATACACTGCTTGGATGATTTGAGGTCGTTACTGATAATTACGCCGAGATCTTTTTCACTATCCACTTATGTTTACGAATTTCCAAATAACTTGTAATCGTACTTACTGTTATTTTTACCTATGTGCATTACCTTGCATTTACTTATGTTAAATTTCATTAGCCACTTTCCAGACCATTGCTGTAATTTATCTAAATCTTCTTGAATAGCTAATTGGTTTAAGGGATCATTTGCCATTCCGCACAGTTTTGTATCATCAGCAAATTTGGAAACAGTAGATTTTAGTCCATGGTCTATATCATTTATATATACTATGAATAGAAGTGGCCCAAGAAAGGAACCCTAAGGAACTCCATTTGTAACATTTTTTCCATCTAGAAGTTTTTCCATTTAAAACAACTCTCTGTTTTCGACCATTCAACCAATTACTAGTCCAACCTAATAGGCTACCACTTATTCCGTGTGAAGCTAATTTAGTAAGTAGTCTTTTGTGTGGGACGGTATCAAAAGGTTTTGCAAAGTCTAGATATATTAAATCTATATTGTTTCTTTTGTCATAATTCGAGATAACTGTGTTGTAGAATTCGAGTAAGTTAGTCACGCAAGAACGTTTCCGTCTGAAACCATGCTGGCTATCATTTATCAAACGGTTACTTTCTAAATGATGATCGATAGCATCTCTGATGATAGTTTCCATTATTTTTCCTACGATTGAAGTCAAACTTATAGGCCTATAGTTATTTGGTTTCTTTTTGTCACCTTTTTTGAATATGGGAGTAACGTTAGCTAGCTTCCATTCTCTTGGGACATCTCCGGATATGATGGATTTCGTGAAAATAATCTTTAATGGAACAACAATCTCATTTTTCATTTCCTTTAAGATTCTTGGATGCCAACCGTCAGGCCCTGGTGTTTTATTAACTTTGAGTTTATCTACACACCTTTTGATTTTTTCTTTTGTTATATTTACCGTAGTAAGTTTACTCTAGACCCTTCAGAGGGTTCAGTTTGGAGTTCACTTTGAGGTGTTTCATTTACGAATACTGAGCTAAAATAATTGTTTAAGATATTACACATTCCTTCATTTGAATATTCAAGTTGACCGTCAGCAGATAATAGTGGACCAATGTGATTCCTAACAACCTTTTTATCTCTAATGTAACTATAGAATTCTTTGGGATTCTCTTTGTATTTATCAGCGATGTTCATTTCGTATTGTCGTTTTCTTTTTCTTATTGTCTTTTTTTTATCTCTCTGTATTGATACATTACTTTCATAGTCATTAGATGCACCCGAGCACTTATATTTCTTATAAGCCTATCTCCTTTTAGCAATACTTTTTTTCAGTTTCTTTGTCGAGCCATTTTGGACGAACCTGATTTGGGGGACGTCTGTCTTTAAAAGGAATGTAAGTTTGAATCATCTTAGTGAGCGTATTTTGAAATATTTCCCATATCTGATCTACAGGTCTTTCGTTTAATTTTGCCTCCCAATCTGTAAGCTGAAGCTCCTGACGTAGTCCTATGAACTGAGCTTTACTGAAATCGGGTATTTTAGAAACACAAGTATCTATTCTAAAAAAAAAATTAGAAGTTTGAATCTAAGTTGTGATCGCTATTTGCAACAGATTCACCGACTTCTACATCAGTTACCATGCTTTCGCGGCTAATGATCAATAGATCTAGTAAGTTTCCATATCTTGTGGGCTCTTTTACATGCTGAATTAAGTAATTGTCAACAAGAAAATCAATCAAGCGACTACCTATATGGCCATGTTCAAGGGTCATCCAATCAATGTCAGTAGAATTGAAATAACCCATTATCAATAAATCCCGGTTGCAGAAACTAGACAGTTCTTGAAATAACAGTTTGTCGTCTGCTAATGATAATGTCTTTGGCCTATATATTACACCTATATTCATTTTTTGTCCATTTGTTTGGGTTAACTCAACCCACAAACTATCATATGCATTCTGTTTCACTTTCTCTAAAACACAAGCATGAACATTGTTTTTAATGTACAACAGAACACCCCCACCTTTCTTGTGGTTTCTATCCTGATGAAAGTGTTTAAATCCCGCAATATTAAATTCAGCTTTGAACTCTGTACCATTTAAACATGTCTCAGTTATTCCTATCATATCGAGATTTTTGCTTTTGACATACGGCTGTATTTCTTGAAATTTGTTCCTAATACTACGAGCATTAAAGTACATGGTTTTAAGAAACTCGTGATTATTTCATTTTTGACACATTTTGAGTTTCAATATCATGTCTTACATTATCATTTTGTTTTATATCTATATTTTGCTCTATATTATTATTTGGTCCTTTATTGACATTCAATGCCTCATTAACATTTCTCCCATAAGAATTAATATTTCCCCCATCACGGACATCTGGTCGATCACGGTCATCCGATCTCTTTTGTACATTTTGTCCCCCTACGTCACCGTGATTCACGCCGGCCTCCCGTCGTTCATTGACATTATGTCTGGCATCCCTTCCTAAAATTATATTTTGTCCTCCAGTGACATTATATCCTACCGTGATATTTTTCCTCCACTATAATTACATCCATCGTGATCTTTTGTCTTCCACTGTCATTACATCCCATCATGATATTTTGGCCTTCATTGACATTCTGTCCGGTATCCCTCCCTAAAATTATATCCTACCGTGATATTTTCTCTTCCATTATCATTACATCCTATCGTGATATTTTGTCCTCCACTATCATTACTTCCCATCGTGATATTTTGTCCTCCACTGTTATTACATCCCATTGCGACATTATATCCTAAAATTATATTTTGTCCTATACTGGCACATTGTTCTACATTAATGCTATACTCTACACTGTTTTTCCATGTACATTCTACTTCCCCTTCCCTTTGGGCTAAAAAAGGAGCTAGTTCATTACAAACTCCCACAATGAGGTTTGTAAGAACATCTTTGCCTCTGCGGGTAAGGTGGATCCCATCAGAAGCGTAAAGGTCATGGCGCCTAGAAAAGAGATACCAAGGATCAAGAAAGTGGTATCCCAATTGTGTGCACAACTGCGATATCCTATCATTGATCCCTATGGCTCTACTGTTCCAACACGAGCCTGCGTAGATCCTCGTGAGGATCCCACAGACTACGTGACGACACCCACGTTCCTTCATCTCCTGAAGGAGGACCTTGTAATTCCGAACAAGTTCCTCTGATCTCACCTTACCTACATCGTTACTTCCCGTATGAACAATCGTAACCGTGTTCTTCCGTCCTTGCCCCATGATGGACTGGGTACAATCGGCGATCCCACGGCCCGGTTGACATACAAGCTTGCAACGTCGCTTAGTCTTCCGCTGCAGGATGTCGTCATAGCCTCGCACCATGGAGTCCCCCATCACCAAGAACTCCTGGTTTTCAGCCACTTCATCCTCCAGTAGAGCAAAACGATTGGCTAGAGCCAGTGGTTGCTCCACAGGGCACACGTCTACCGAACGCGGGCTCGACAAACGGAACCCCACGGAGCGCCACTCGCTCTCGGCAGTGACAATAGGGGAAGAAGTGGAACGCTCTTTGGGTTGTGGGGAGGGTTTACTCTTCTCAAGGAGCGTACTCCTGAGAAGACGAATTTCCTCCTCACACATCCTGAGACGGACCTTTAGGTTCACGCAATCTTCACAAGACATTTTGCTCCTCCTTTATCAATAAAAATGGCAAAGAGAAAATACAAATCAACGAAAAAAAAACCAGTCTCTAATAAACTAAATACGCGAAGCTTACTCTGCTTACGTTATACTATTTCTCTTACCTTTGGAGTACAGTAACAGAAAACTGTTTTGAATTTAAATAGAATACTACACTTTATCTTATATCTGTAACTGTATAGCGCTATACGTATACAATTACAAAAACACAACACAATCACTTAACACTATTCGGAGATATAAATTTCACAGGTATTTGCTAGCTGGTGTCTGTGCAGAAAAACGAGCTCTCTAGCTGAGATCACGAGCAGACTGAGATGAGGTAACGAGCATTATATATTCAAGATTTAGGTAAACTACAGCAGTGGTCTAAAAAGTGGCTAATGAAATTTAACACAAGTAAATGTAAGGTTATGCACATAGGTAAAAATAACAGTAAGTACGATTACAAGTTATTTGGAAATTCGTTAACAAAAGTGGATAGTAAAAAGAATATCGGCGATCTTTTGATTTCAAAAGTCCATCTCTTATTAACATGCTATATAAATCGTTAGTTCGTCCACATTTGGAATATACAATTTCCGTATGGTCACCGAATCTCATTAAAAACATTGATTAGAAAGAGTACAGCGGCGAGCCACAAAATTGATTCAGAGTATAAAAAATAAATCATAAAACAAAATCGACTAAAGCATATTATTTTTTTCCTAAAAAAAAGCGTAGACTCAGAGGCAAATTGATACAGGCCTTTAAGGTTCTAAAGGGAATTGACAACATCATAAGTAACCAAGTTATAACACTGAATGAGAATTCTACATGAAATAATGGTCTCAAACTGTCAGGAAATAAATTCAATTTGGAAGTGGGTAGAAACAACTTCGCCAACCGTGTAGTTAATAAATAGAATAATTTTCCTTCAGAGGTATTGCAATTTAGTTCAGTTCGAAGCTTTAAAATTTGTTTAGATAAACACCTAACCAAGATGTTGCAATGCCTGCCATTTATTTTATATTGTCTGTTTATTTGTTTGTTGTTATTTGTCTATTTGTTTAATATTATATGCTTGATTTTCATTTATTGTTATATATCTTTAAATTTATTATATACTATTTTCCTGTTTGTTTATTATTCACCTATACCTATATATTTATTATTTTGTTTATTATTATTTATGTTGTTATACTTTTTATTTGTTTATCTAATTATCATTATTGTATTTTTTTTGCATCCGACCTAGTTATGAACCAAAAGGTCTCTTGTCGGCATGCTCCTATTAAAAAAAAAAAAAGGAATTTTTTGTTATATATCTTTAAATTTATTATTTACTATTTTCCTGTTTGTTTATTATTCAACTATACCTATATATTTATTTATCTTGTTTATTATTATTTATGTTGTTATACCATTTATTTGTTTATCTAATTATCATTAATGTATTTTTTTTTTCATCCGACCTAGTTATGAACCAAAAGGTCTCTTGTCGGCATGCTCCTATTAAAAAAAAAAAGAAAAAAAGAAAAAGGAATACTGGCATGGAGGAAACAACAGACGGGGAAGGAAGGAATTTAAAACAATAAAGTACATGACCCAACCCTTCTCGATTAGGCCTGACTACATATAGTTGAATCTGGAGGACACCTTTTGGTCACCAACTCGGTCAACAACTGATCACATTTGAATTGTCCATAGCTCAATTTTGCAAATCTATCATATGTGCCTGAGATTGAACATGAGTCGATGACGTTTCTCTTAGGTAAACTTCTTAACTTTGCTAAAAAAAAAATTGCCCTAGACCTATCAACTTGATGGTTATTCAATGCTATATGTTGAAATAAAGCATTGTCTTCTTTGGCATATCTTACACTATATACAGGTAAATTTTTGTTTCTAACTTTTGACCAATTTTTCCATTATATATTTATCTAATCTTTGCAAGTAATTTCATACACTACCCCGTTGTTGTTATGCAGGCTTTTTTTAATGAGGTCTCTTTTAATAGTGTTTAATTGTGTGGTCATATCTAGATACTACTTTGATATCTAATTTCATAATAAATTTACAACAGTAAGAATGTTTATATGGAAAGGAAGAATAAGTGTCCTATATTTTCCGTGATTTTCTTGTTCTTTCTTATAAACTCTCTAGAAACGTTTCCTTGCGGTATTGTAACATTGGAGAAACATTTACATGTTTCCATTATTTAAGATATCTAATAATTTATAATAAAATTTCTTGGTCTGAGATACTGTAAATACGCGAAACTATCGAATGTCTACAAGTTTCTGTTTTCCTATGGTGACACTGAATAATTTGTTTCACGGTAATGTGAAAAATATAGACATTTTTATGTACATATACATATATATGTATGTATATATATATATATATATATATATATATATATATATATATATATATATATATATATGTATATATATATATATATGGATAAGTATTTTAGACGATGCTGATTCAACAATTCTTCTAGTGAATTTATCAAAACCTTTATGTAACACTTCAGCTTCTCTCCAGTTTGGTAAATAATCGAATTTTTCCGCATGAACTACTAAAGAATTAGATGTCCTATGTGCTTTTATGTCGTTTTTATGTTCATAAATTCTTTTTTCTAATCCTCTTGACGATTCGCCAAAATAAGCCATTGAGCAACTAATAATTCATCGAATCATCGAGGAGGATTTATCAATTTAGCTAAACAAACTAGTATTTTAATTCTAAAGCACGCCAGAAAAACGACCTTTCCCAAGTGTCCGAAAAGGTAATTAGATTTAATACATAAACTTCAATTGCAGTTCTACATACACTCTCTGAAGAAGTTCTACACGAACGAAACGTTAGAGTGTTTAGGGTTGCGAGCCTTCCCCTTTGTTTATGTTCTCCATCATCCAAATAATATATATATATATACATACATACATACATACATACATACATATACCTACATTCATACATATACCAACGGCTTTTTTCTCCTTACACGGGTGATAGACAAAAAGAATAAGGCATAGAAACCACTCCCACCTATTCCATTCCCTACATATTCCACTCCCCCCCCCTTATCTTTGCACCTCCTGGATGACGGGTCATCCCTGCATCCTGTCCACTGCCCTGGGTCTAAAGTAGTGTCGCAAGAAACAGCACATCCACAGCAAGGCCGCTTCATAAATTCGGCGACCTCCACTCTCCGTCCCCTCATGCGGAAAAGAAGACTGGGAGAAATCCCTTTGGGTTGCGTCAATTTTTTTTCTCATGCATACTTTCTCACCCCCATCCTTTACCCACTCCTCATGCATCACAGCATCATCTGTACACAACCCTTCTCCATTCACCCCTATCTTCTGTCCTCTCCAGTCCCTCCTCAACAGACATTCCTCTCTTTTGTAATGCCCCTTTCACCCCATCCACCCATCTCATCCTAGGACGTCCCCTCATATTCACTCCTTCAATCTCTGCCTTACACACCTCTTTTACTAATAATTCTTCACTCATTCTTTCCATGTGTCCAAGCCATCCTAATACTCTTTCATCAACCCTATCTACCAATTCCCTTTCCAACCCTGTTCTCCTCCTCATCTCCCCATTTCTCACTCTATCCAGCCCAGTAACCCCTATCATACTTCTCAGACATTTCATCTCAAACACATTCAAACTCCTTCTCTCTTCCTCTCTTATGTTTCATGTTTCTGCCCCGTATAGTACTGTTGGTACAATCACTCTTTCATAAAACCTCCTCTTAGAATCCGTTCCCAGATGTCTATTTCTCATTACAATTTTTAATCCGCCAAGGCATTTACTCGCTTCTCTCAATCTACATTCTACCTCCACCCTCACTCCTCCCTTTCCTGCCACATTCGCACCCAAGTATCTAAAACTATCCACTTTCTCCTATCTTTTACCCTCAATACTCACTTCCAGCCTGCTGTCACTCTCTCCCCTTGTACATCTCATCACCCTACTTTGCCCACATTTATTTCCAGCTTCTTTCTTTCACACACCTTCTCAAACTCTGTCAGTAACTTCCTCAATCCCTCCTCTGATCCTGCTACAAGCGCAGTATCGTCAGCAAACAACAACTGGCTTATATCCTTTTTTTTTCATTTTCTTTAACCATCTCCAACCCCTGACCCACTATCCTTGCATTCACCTCTCGCACCACCTCATCCATGTAAAGATTAAACAGCCAAGGCACTATAAAACATCCCTGACAAAGTCCCATCTTTACCTCAAACTATTCACTCCCTCCATTTCTAATCCTAACACAAGCTCTACTACTCTCGTAAAAACTCTTGACTACTACTAACAGCTTTCCTCCTACCCCATATATTTGAAAAATCTCCCACGGTGCCGTCCAGTCTACCCTGCCATTAGCCTTTTCCAAATTCATAAAAGCCCCCCCCCCAAATATATATATATATATATATATATATTACCTTTTCCTATAGCTTTTTCACATATCTGTCTTACTACAAAAAAATTGATCTACACAACCACTACCTGCCACACCAATTACTCCCTCTGTTCCTTTACTAATCCTCGCAATCAAAACCCTCCCACAAGCGTTCCCAAGTACACTTAACAAGCTGATCCCTCTGAAACTACTACACTGACACATGTCCCCTTTGCCCTTCATCCAATCCATGTGCCTTACCTGCTCTCATCATCTCAACAGGTGCTTTTACTTCATCTTTCCTTATTTCTCCTCCATTTTTCTCACTCACCACTGTCGTTGTCTTAGCACTTCCTACTGCTACTACCTTTCCCTCCTTATCCTCCTTCACTTATAGCAACTCCCTAAAATACTCTGCCCACCGTCCTCTCTCTGACTTCTCTTCCATTATCATCTCTCCATCTACACCTTTTACTGTACATTTTTTTCTCTACTTGATTCGCCTTCTCTTCCTCTTATAATATCTTCACAAGATATTTTCTATTATTTTCAAAATATTCTGCTATACTCTTACCCTACTTTATATCTGCTCTCCTCTTTCCCTCCTTAGTCTTATGGTTTACTTTTCTTCTCTTTACTTTGTACCTCTCATACGATTCTCTTGTCCTAATTTGTAACCAATCTATGAAAGCCTGTTTCTTCTCTTTTACACCCTTCTTCGCTTCCTCATCCCACCACTCACTGCACTTCCTTCTATTTCCTCCCGTCCTTCTTGTCCCACATATCATCTTTGAACATCTTATGACTCCCTCCTTGAACAATACCCATTCCTTCTCCACTCCTAGTTCTACTCTATCCTTCACTCACCCACTCCTCTCTCAGCTTCTTCTTATACTTCTCCTTTTCTTTCTCATTTAAGCAGTTCACTCTAAGTACATCCCTACCTTCTGCCCTTTTTCTCTTTCTCCATCTATCCTCCACTCTGAACTTACTTTCCACCAAAAAATAATCTGCTACTCCCCTACTCTCTCCCCTTAGAACATGTACATCCCTAAGTCTCCCTACTATACTCCTGGTTACCAGAAAATAGTCCATTAATGCTCTATCTGCCACCCTTCCCTCAACCACCCTCTCCCATGAGTACTTATGCTTGACATTTTTCCTTAACACTGCATTTCCTATCATCAACTCTCGAAACACTTCTCCATCATCAACTACGATTTTTTCCTGGAACTCCATACTTCCAGGTTATAGGTTATAGGAAAAATGCTTGAATCAATAATAGTAAATAGACTCAGAGAACACATTGAAGGGCATAATTCAATTCGTGATTCACAGCATGGTTTCTCCAAGGGTAAGTCATGTGTGACTAATCTTCTATCCTTTTACACTAAAGTATATAAGGCGTCAGACAACAATGAAAATTACGATGTTATTTACCTTGACTTTAGCAAAGCGTTCGACAAAGTGTCACACTAGAGACTACTAAATAAAATCAAAGCCCATGGCATAGGAGGAAAAGTGTTAGAATGGATTAGAGCTTGGATTAGTAACAGAAAACAGTGGGTCACCATAAATGGAATAAAATCTAGGTGGAGCAATGTTACTAGCGGGGTCCCCCAGGGCTCGGTTTTGGGTCCCTTGTTGTTCATTATGTATATAAACGACTTAGACGATGGGTTAAATAGTGATGTTAGTAAGTTTGCGGACGACACTAAAATAGAACGCCTAATTAGGTCAGGAGACGACGCCCAGATTCTGCAGTATGATCTTAATAAACTGTTAACATGGTCGGTGAAATGGCAAATGAACTTCAATATCTCTAAGTGTAGCGTGTTAAACGTAGGGCTACACAACCCCGAAAATAGATACAACTTAGATAACACGTTTTTAGACAAATCTGAGTGGGAGAGGCACTTGGGAGTTCTGGTGAGTCCGAACCTTAAAACCAGGAAGCAGTGCATTAGCGCCAGAAATAAAGCTAACAGACCATTAGGCTTCATTGCTAGGACGGTAACGAATAGAAGTGCAGAGCTAATTATTAAACTCTATCTAGCGATAGTTAGACCCATCCTTTACTATGCGGTACAGTTTTGGTCTCCGTCCTACAGAATGGACATAAATTCACTAGAATCAGTACAGAGAAGAATGACCAAAATGATACAAGGACTCGGAAATTTGCCTTACGAAGAGAGGCTTAGGCACCTAAACTTACACTCTCTGGAAAGACGCAGAGTGCGGGATGATCTAATAGAAGTGTTCAAGTGGATCAAAGGCTATAACAAGGGTGATGCAAACAAGGTCATCATAATAAAACAACAGGGCAGGACTCGCAGTAATGGGTATAAAATGGACAAATTTAGATTTAAGAAGGAAATAGGCAAGAATTTGTTTACTAATAGGGTGGTCGATGAATGGAATAAACTTAGTAACCATGTAGTAAGCGCTGAAACTATCAGTTGTTTTAAAAAACGATTAGACAACTTTATGGATGGGGATGACAGGTGGTGATGGATACGGAGCTGCCTAGTGTAGGCCTTATGGTCTTTTGCAGTCTCCTTTATTCTTATGTTCTTATGTTCTTCCCAATCACTCCGTCTATTTCTTCATTTCCTACCCTAGCATTAAGGTCTCCCAATACAATTAAATTGACATTTCTTACTAATCCCTCTATGCACTCATTTAAATCCATCAAAAAAGCCTCCCTTTCCTCTATGTTCTTCTTACTACCAGAACCATATACATTTAAAAAACCCACATCTCCCTTCCCATCCTCACATTCATCCGCATTAACCTTGAAGAAATCTCCTTCCTATCTATTCACTTACTAGTATAGCCACCCCTTTTCTCTCTCGTTCCCTCTTCACTCCTGAGAATCTCCCAAACTTACAGTCGCCCCTCCCTTTCAACTTAGTTTCACTCAATGCCAATACATCCATCTTTCTTCTCACAAACACACTGTCTATCTCTTCCCTTTTACTCTCATCTCTAACACATCCACGCACATTGAAAGACCCAACCCTTAGGGAAAGCTTCTAGACCATCTTATGCCTTTAATTTTTTGGTGAATGTTACTTGTGAGGCTACAGGTAGCATGATTTGTAGTCCTAGTCCCCGTCCCATTTTTGTTGCCTCGTACGACTCAAGTAGGAGACTTGGTGACAGCATTATTTTCCCCCACCACAGGGTAGGCGAATACAGGAAATTAATATTCAGAGAAATGGTACAGGACAGTAACAAGGGGTTAGGGGAGAACACCACGGAGGGACAGTCGCAGTATAATAAAAATGTCTTCATTTCTCTATGAACACATTCTTCCTCTACCACAAACAAAATGATGTGTAACTCTGATCCGTAGGGGCGCCGCATATAGACCGTAAATTATCAACTGCATGCTACTTGCTACAATAACATACAGCCAATACCCCAGACGGGGATATGCATGCATACACACACACACACACACACACACACACACACACACACACACACACACACACACACATATATATATATATATATATATATATATAATATATATACATATATATATATATATATATATTATGTATATATATTTATATATATATGTACATATATATATATATATATATATATATATATATATTTATGCATATATATGTATATATATCAGACAATCTCCTTGACAGTAGCGCACGGGATTCGAACCCGCTGCATCTGGAAGTAAACTCCCAAGACACACTCGCCTTAGACCGCTCGACCACTTGACAGCATAAAACCATGAGAACTCATAGTCAACCTGACTATCGAGATTGGGGAGGGCGCTCACTACACCCCAATCTCGATAGTCAGGTTGACTATGAGTTCTCATGGTTTTATCCTGTCAAGTGGTCGAGCGGTCTAAGGTGAGTGTGTCTTGGGAGTTTACTTCCAGATGCAGCGGGTTCGAATCCCGTGCGCTACTGTCAAGGAGATTGTCTGATTGATGTCGTGGTTCACTAGCGAATTTCTCAAATAGTTACGTTGGCGACAAGCGTAAAGGGATTCGTTCCGGTCCTTGCTACTCCCACTGGGTGCAGCGGCCATGGGGTGAAAAGGGTGGTTAATGGGTGTAGTGAGCGCCCTCCCCAATCTCGATAGTCAGGTTGACTATGAGTTCTCATGGTTTTATGCTGTCAAGTGGTCGAGCGGTCTAAGGCGAGTGTGTCTTGGGAGTTTACTTCCAGATGCAGTGGGTTCGAATCCCGTGCGCTACTGTCAAGGAGATTGTCTGATTGATGTCGCTGTTCACTAGCGAATTTCTCAAATAGTTACGTTGGCGACAAGCGTGATGGGATTCGTTCCGGTCCTTACTACTCCCACTGGGTGCAGCGGCCATGGGGTGAAAAGAGTGGTTAATGGGTGTAGTGAGTGCCCTCCCCAATCTCGATAGTCAGGTTGACTATGAGTTCTCATGGTTTTATGCTGTCAAGTGGTCGAGCGGTCTAAGGCGAGTGTGTCTTGGGAGTTTACTTCCAGATGCAGCGGTTTCGAATCCCGTGCGCTACTATCAAGGAGATTGTCTGATTGATGTCGCTGTTCACTAGCGAATTTCTAAAAAAAAAAAGTATATATATGTATATATCTGTATATATATGTATATATATATATTCATTTATATATATATATATATATATATATATATATATATATATATATATATAGTTAAAACCACTGTTGGAGTAGAAAAGACTGGATACGGGGAATCAATATATTTTAATTGCAAACTGCAATCCTCTTCAGTATCAACTGAAGAGGATTGCAGTTTGCAATCGAAATCTATAGATTTCCCGTATCCAGTCTTTTCTACTCCAACAGTGGTTTTAACGTGATTGACAAATGTGTGATTACATTTCTCACCTGTAATACACACACACACACACACACACACACACACACATATATATATATATATATATATATATATATATATATATTTACATTTTTTCAACCACAATGCACTTTAATTCT
>NC_134786.1:35075790-35083290 GCF_046742065.1 Oratosquilla oratoria | reverse complement strand
TACCTCCATCCCCACTACTCCCTTTCCTGCCACATTCCCACCCAAATATCTAAGACTATCCACTTCCTCCAGTCTCTCTCCCCTAATACTCACTTCCAGCCTGCTGCCACTCTCTCCCCTTGTACATCTCATCACCTTACTTTTACCCAAATTTATCTTCAACTTCCTTATTTCACACACTTTCCCAAACCCTGTCACGAACTTCCTCAATACCTCCTCTGATCCTTCCACAAGCGCAGTGCCTTCAGCAAATAACAACTGGCTTATCTCCCACTTTTCTCCATTTTCTTTAACCAACTCTAATCCCCGACCCACTACCCTTGCATTCACCTCTCGCACCACCCCATCCATGTATAAATTAAACAGCCAGGGTGACATAACACATCCCTGACGAAGTCCAACCTTCACCACAAACCACTCATTCTCTCCATTTGTAATCCTAATACAAGCTCTACTACTCTCGTAAAAACTCTTTACTGCTCCTAACAGCTTTCCTACTATCCCATATATCTGTAATACCTCCCACAGTCCCTTTCTGTCTACCCTGTCATAAGTATTTTCCAGATTCATAAAAGCCCCCCAAAATCGTTAACTTTCCCTATAGGTTTCTCACATATATGTCTTACCACAAAAATCTGATCTACACAGCCCCTACCTGCCCTAAATTCACACTGTTCCTCACCAATCACTCCCTCTATTCCTCTCCTAATCCTTTCAATCAAGACCCTCCCATAAGCCTCCCCAACTACACTCAACAAGCTGATCCCTCTGAAACTACTACACTCACACTTATTCCCCTTTCTCTTGTAAAGTGGTACTTTACAGGCACTCCTCCAGTCCTCCGGCACTCTACCCTCTCCTAAACAAACATTAAATAACCTCACCAGTCAGTTCACCATAACTGTACCTCTTTTTTTCAGACATTCTGCACGGCATCCATTCAACCCATTTACCCTACCTGCTCTCATCATCTTAACAGCTGCTTTCACTTCATCTTTCCTTATTTCTCCTCCATTTCCCTCACTCATCACTTTCGTTTTCGTAGAACTTCCCACTGTATCTACCTTTCACTCCCTATCCTTCTTCACATTTAGCAACTCCCTAAAATACTCTTCCCACCGTTCTCTCACTGCCTTCTCTTGCATTAATATCTTTCAATCTACACCTTTTACCTTTTCTTCTGTACTTGATTCGCCTCCTCTTCCTCTTTTAATTTCTTTCCAAAACATTTTCAGTACTTTAAAAAAATTCTGTCATCCTCTTACCCCATTTCCCGTCTGCTCTCCTCTTTGCTTATTTTATCTTATGCTTTACTTCTCTTCTCTTTACTTCGTATTTCTCATACGATTTTCTCGTCCTAATTTGTAACCAACCTATGAAAGCCTGATTCTTCTCTTCTACACCCTTCTTTGCTTCCTAATTCCACCACTCACTACCCTTCCTTCTTATTCCTCCCGTCCTTCTTGTTCCACACACCATCTTTGCACATCTTATGATTCACTCCTTCAATCATCCCCATTCCTCCTCCACTCCTAGCTCTAATGTATCCTTCACTGCCTCCCACTCTTCTCCCAGTTTTTTTTATACTTCTCCTTTTCTTTCTCATTTAAACAGTTCACTCTAAGTACCTACTTTCTGCTCTTTTCCTCTTTCTCCACCTATTCTTCACTTTCAACTTATCTTCCACCAAAAAATTATCTTATATTCCCCCACTGTCTCCCCATAGCACATGTACATCCTTAAGTCTCCCTGCTATACTCTTGGTTACCACTATATAGTCCATTAATGCTCTATCTGCACCCTTCCATCCACCACCCTCTCCCATGAGTACTTTTGCTTGACATTCTTCCTAAACACTGTATTTCCTATCACCAACTCTCTTTCGAGACACATCTCAACCATCAACTCTCCACTACAATTTTTCCTGGAACTTCATACATCCCAATCACACCGTCTACTTCTTCATTTACTACCCTAGCATTAAAGTCTCCCAATACAACTACAATGACATTTCTCACTAATCCCTCTATGCACTTATTTGAATCCATCTGAATAGCCTCCCTCACCTCTACGCTCTTCTCACTACCAGGCCCATACTAACTTACAAAACCGACATCTCCCTTCCCAGCTTCACCTTCATCCACATTAACCTTGAAGAAGCTTTCTTCCACTCCACTACGCGCTTACCTATCACTTTACTTACTAGTATAGCCACCCCTTCTCTCCCTTGTTCCCTCTTCACTCCTGAGAATCTCCCAACTATACTCCGAAACTCACACTCGCCCCTCCCTTTCAACTTAGTTTCATTCAATGCCAACACATCCATCTTTCTTCTCACAAACATACTGTCTATCCCTACCCTTTAACTTTCGTCTCTAAGACATCCACACACACCTTAGGGTGCTGGTCACAAAACTCCCAGACCCTTTTATGCTTTTACTTTTTATGGGAATGTTCCTTGTGGGGCTACAGGTAGCAGGATTCCTAGTCCTAGCCCCCCTCCCATTTTTGTTGCTTCATACGACTCAAGTGGGAAAAGTTGGTGGCAGCATTCTTTTCCCCTACCACAGGGTATTCGAAAACAGGAAATGAATATTCAGAGAAATGGTACAGGACAGTAACAAGGGATTGGGGGACAGCATAACGGAGGGACAGTCGCAGTATAATAAAAGTGTCATCATTTCTCTATGAACAGAGTCTTTCTCTATCACAGACAAAATGATGTGTGACTCTGGTCCGTAGGGGTGCCGCATATAAACCCTAAAATATCAACTGCATGCTACTTTGCCACAATAACATGCAGCCAATGGCCCAGACGGGGTAGTTATTATAACGTATATAAAACATTTTATAGACATATGGGTCATATAAATAAAATAACGTATTAGGTGGGTGGTAAAAGGAAAACAACAAGCATTTAACTTGCAATATGTCGAAAAAAGAAGTCTCTTGAGAACATTGTCAACTTAATTGGAAATGAATGTTGAATGGATTCGAGGGTTAGTATTGGATGTGTATGGCCCTGTAAAAGAAGAGTAAGTGTAAGAGAAGATTTTTTTTTTTTTTTTGGTACGAAATTATTAAAAAGGTAGGTGGTAGGATAGGAAGACAAGGTCATAGTAGATGAAGATATAAATGCAGAAAGAAGTAGTGTAATAAAAGAAGTTACGGCTAATTTTCTCCATTATGTGTTATAATCAAGAAATCTAACTAGATTTTCATGTTAGATGGTAATAGTTGTTTGTATTAATTGTGTGTAGACAAAAAAAAAATGTAAGCAAATAAAAGAATATTGGTAAACAAATACATTTCCATCAAGAAGAATACTGTATGTGGATGTTCTGAAAACAGAACGCAGGATTTATCGGAACCTGTTGTGAAGAATTTACACCAGGTGGAGCCGAGTAGTTGCGGCCGAAGCCGTCAACTTTGCCCTATCCACTTGGACAGTTGGGGCAATTAATAATCACTGTTGGGAATTGGAAAGGAGTGCAGGACTCGAAGACACACCTAACGATTACACCACCAGTGCACGAAGAACTTGCAGTGTGGGTGGAGGCAAAACTGGGGCTCACATTACTGAGTATAAAAATAGCATAAATATGGAAATGGTGATTAAACTGGAAGATAAGGAAGAGAGAAGGACGAGAGAGAGATAAGATCTTAGAGTGAGAGTTTTGAACAAGATAAAAAAAGATGGAGGACCTAAAAATAAAAGTGACAAAAAATCGTGAGATAATTGTAGTATGGGAAGGTTAAAGAGGAGAAGAAACGAGATACGAAATGGCGAGTTAACGAAGTCGGTGAAATTATTATAATTTATATCAGAATACAATAACAGCGGAGGAATAGATAGGGAAGGGGAGAGTACGAAGGTGCTTGAGAAAATGAACAAATAAGAGACAGGGAGCAATGAAGTATAAAACGATGGCTGGAAGTAGAAATTTCAGTTGCGTTTAAGAAGCTTCTGGTTCAAATGATAATGTTGACAAAGACGAAGTAGATGACAGAAATGCCATATGGGTTTAGGGACACGGTGATGCAAAAGGCAGAAATGAAAGCAACATAGAAATAATATTTGAAAGAGCTAATCATAGCACAAGAAATAATAAAGTAAAACATATAGAAGATAACTTAGAAATAAAAAGAAAGCTGAGTATAGAGAGTGGACTGTCGGTTATAGTACTTCTAGTTTTACTCAAAGATATAGAGATAAACCTATAGTGACAATAAGTAAAGTAGGAAAGCGTTTGAGTGATTATGTCTCAAAGAAAACTACTAGAGTTTACATTAAGATAAAGTAGTTAGTCTATATGGTAACTATTCATATTAGAGGCCCTAAAATATTATATTTCTTATCTTTCATTAGTACCGGATATTCTGACGATACTAATCTCCCCACAGAAAAAAACACACTTGGTGGCAGCCACAGAGGAGAAAAACAAAATAATGATGACTCTCATAGCCAACAATTAAAAAGAAACAATGTTTTAATTCCTAAATGGCTTCCCCTTTGAATATAAAATAAACAAACAAAAAAGAAAACGCTTGATGACAGTAAGAAGGCACGAAGATTACAATCAAAGCCAATGGGTTATTAACAAAAGTAATTTTATATTTTTCCAATGAAAAGAAAACAGAATCTTTAAAGAGGGGTACAAATATCATGAACCATTTACTAGAACACTAATACTATACAGCATCGTGCCGATATTAAAAGAAAGGTCAAAGGATCAGAGCACACCTATGTTTGTATTTTACTCTCTTGGGGAGTTTCTTTTTAGTGATTACTTATATTTCTCCAGCGGAGAGGGGGGGGTCGCCGATTAAATGAAGCGGCCTTGCTGTGGATGTGCTGTGTCTTGCGACACTGCTTCTGACCCAGGGCGGTGGGCAGGGTGCAGGGATGACCCGTCATCCAGGAGGTGCTCAGATGAGAGGGAGGGTGGGAGGGGTGTGGAGTGTATGTAGGGATGAAATGGGTGGGAGTGTTTTTATGCCTTTCCCTTTTTGGCTACCTCCCTTGTAAGGGGGAAAAAGCCTTGGTATATGTATGTATGTACTTATATTTCTCAGGATGTATAAATATATGGACGATATGAATGGACAAAAAGTGTTGGCACCCAAATACTGCTAAGATTGTGTGCGCGCGCGCATGTGTGCGTATTTAACTAGTTTTATTTACCTAGTTGTATTTAGCGAGAGGAGAGCTATGTTTGTAGTGACCCGCAATTGTATCTTTCCGCATCCAGTTCTTTCTTAAAATCATGTATAGTCTTAGCACTCACTGTTCCCTCTTTCAATTTCTTCCATGTATCTGTTACTCTGAGTGGAAAGCTGTTTTTTCAGACCTTTTCTGTAACTGTCTTTCTTAAGTTTCTTCTCGTGTCCTCTTATATTTCTTCTGTCCCATTTTGGTAGGTCATCCCTATCAAGGATTTCAATCCCTTATATAATTCTTTAGATGGTTATTAAATCGCTTCTTTCTCTTCTTTGTTCCAGGGTTGATAAGTTTTGTTTATCCAATCTTTGTTCGTATGTCAACTTGTAACGTGTTGGTGACATCTTTGTCATTGTTCTTTGAATTCTTTCTATTTTCTTTATGTTATCTTTTTTGTACTAGGTGTTTATAGAGACACTACGTATTCCAATTTTGGTCTTACCAGTATAACTAGTATCTTCTTTACTATTTCCTCATCCATGTAGTCAAAGGCCACTTTCATTGATCTTATTAAATTGTAAGCTCCTCCAACTATTTTATTTGCACGTTTGTCTGGTGTCATGTCTTTTAAGATAATTACTCCTATATCCCTATGAGTTTACTTTTATAACTTCCTTTGTATCAATTTTATATTGACACGATATTCTATTTTTGCTTTTTTTCCAAATTCCATTATACTACATTTCTTTATGTTGAAATTCACTTCATTCTTTATACTCCATTTCCAGACTTTGCCCAGGTCTTCTTGAAAAAAAATTGCAATTTCCTTCTGTACTTACTCTCTTTAATGGTTTCGCATCATCTGCAAAGAAGTTCATATAACATTCCACGCCTTCATCCATGTCGTTTATATAAACAACAAACATTATCGGAGCCAATATAGAGCCTTGGGGGGACTCCGCTCATCATATCTACCTAATTTGAGCTCTTTTCTCTAATTACCACCCTCATTTTTCTTCCGTTCAAGAGGTCTTTCATGCATTCCAATAATTTTCCTTGTATGCCACCTATTGTTTAACTTTTCTCTAAGTACCACCCCCATTTTTCTGCCGTTCAAGAAGTCTTTCATCCATTCCAATAATTTTCCTTACATTCCACCTATTGTTCAATTTTTTCTTAGAAGCTTTTTGTGTGGTACTTTGTCAAAAGTCTTTTGTAAATCCAAGAAGGTACAGTCTGTCCAACCATCTCCTTCTTGTATTATTTCTATCAATCTTGAATAAAAGCATATTAAGTTTGTAGTACATTATCTTCTACTTCTAAATACAAATTGCTTGGGGTTTAGTATGTTGTTCTTCCAAGTATTTATTCCATTTATTTTTAATAACTCGCATATTTTTGCAGTTGTGTTTGTAAGGGATACCGGTTTATATTTTGTTGGATTTTCTTTATCTCCTCCCTTGTACATTAGTACAACATTTGCATTTTTCTAATTTTATGGTACTTTTCCTTCTTTGAGTGAGAAGTCCATTATCTTGTGTATTTTATCTGTAAATTCTTTCAATATCCTGTTCGCTATTCCGTCGGGACTATATGACTTTCTGACGTCAAAGTTCTTTATTTGGTCCCTTATTTCTTTCTGTGTCACCGTTATTTCTTTCAAATTGGGGAATCATTCTCGCTATCCTTCATCCCACATTTGTGAGCTTTCAATTGTAAATAAAGACCTAAAGTGTCTGGTCATTACTTCAGCCATTTCTACATCTTCTATATATTCTTTGTTTCCTTCACGCATTTTTATTTTTTCATGTTTGTCTTTTAGTTTGTCGTTTACGTATCAGTAAAATAATTTAGGTTGGTCTTTGCATTTGTCCAGCATATCTTTTTCGTAGTTTCTTTTTTCCTCTCTGCGTATATCTACATATCAATTTCTCAGTTTGTTGTATGTCACTTTTTTGTATTCTTTCCCCATTTTTCCAGGCTGTCTCTTCTATCTTTAGCATCGCTACACTTTTTATCATACCAACACTTTATGTAAACCCTTTTTTGTTTCTTCTTAGGTACATGTTTATCTGTTCCCTCCTTATATATTTTTTAAATGTTCAATTTCTCATCCATCTTTGTTTCATCATTTGGAAATTTTTCCCAACTAGCGTTTTGATTTTTTTCTAAGTTTTACAAAGTCAGTTTTGTTGTACATTAATCTTCCTTCTCTATATTTCTCATTTCTTCTCACAACATTTTGTTCCTTAAGCTCAAACTCTATTAGTATGTGGTCACTCTTCGCAATTGATGTTTTATAATCTATTTCGTCTGCAATTTCAGGCTCAGAAGTGAAT
>NC_134786.1:35060790-35063290 GCF_046742065.1 Oratosquilla oratoria | reverse complement strand
CAGGATACACACGAAAAGATCGTAAGAGTTTTAGAAAAGATTTATGCGAAAGGTACCGCTATAATTCGACTACATAAAGATACAGAAAAGATCAAGATCGAGAAAAGAAATACGACAAGGCGATACAATTTCACCCAAATTATTTACAGCTTGTTTGGAAGATATTTTCAGATGGTTGAGTTGGGAAAAGTAAGGTTTGAATATTAATGGCGAATATTTGAGCCACCTAAAGTTTGCGGATGACATTATTCTTATTTTGGAAAGAGCAGAAGACTTGCAAGATAAACTGAGTACTCTAAACAAAGAAAGTCTTAAAGTAGGTTAAAATATGAATAAGAGTAAAACCAAAGTAATGTTCAACACGAAAGTTCAAAGTAAAGAGATTGTGATTGATGGTAAGAGTCTTGAGGAAGTTGAAGAGTATAATTATTTAGGCCAGATGGTGAAGGTGACGAAAGACCATGATAATGAAATAAAAAGACGTATTACAATTGGTTGGAAAGTGTTTGGTAAGTACAATAAAATCCTGAGAGGCTCTCTACATTTATGTTTCTACCAGCAATAATCTACGGGTGTGAGACTTGGAACCTGACGAGGGCGATGGAAACAAAGCTAAGGACTGCACAGAGGAGAATGGAGAGATCGATGATGGGAATAACACTGAGAGACCGAAAGAGATCAAGTTGGGTGAGAGAGCAGACTAGAGTGAAATATATTGTGGAGGCAGTATAAGAGAGGAAGTGGACTTGGGCAGGTAAGTTAGTGCGAACGACTAATGAGCGATGGAGCAAGTGTATAACTGATGGACGCCGCGAGATAGAAAGCCTGGAAGAGGGAGAACAGACAGAAGGTGAAGAGACGAGATCGAGAAGTTTACAGGAGTGACGAGGCAGAGGATGGCACGGTCGTGTGATTCATGGAATACTATGAAGGAGGCCTTTGTTCAGCAGCGGACTCAGGATGGCTGATTTGATATATATATATATATATATATATATATATATATATATGTGTGTGTGTGTGTGTGTGTGTGTGTGTGTGTGTGTGTGTGTGTGTGTGTGTGTGTGTGTGTGTGTGTGTGTGTGTGCGTGTGTGTGTGTGTGTGTGTGTGTGTGTGTGATTCACCATGGTCTTGTATCACGTGTTGGACTCGTGATCGACAGGTATTTCCCTCACGGAAGAGAGCTTAGAGCTCACATATTACCGATTTATTGGTAATGCTGTGACATTACTCTTACACACATACACAACTCCCCGCCCTGGGAAGTTGGAGTAACGACTCGTAGCGCAGCGGTACTGAAATTATTTCAGCCCTGAGAGGGATTCGAACTCAAACTGAAGTAGTGGCCGCCGCGAACGGTACCACTACGCCTTGAATGTGTGTGTGTGTGTGTGTGTGTGTGTGTGTGTGTGTGTGTGTGTGTGTGTGTGTGTGCGTGTGTGCGTGTGTGCGTGTGTGCGTGTGTGCGTGTGTGTGTGTGTGTGTGTGTGTGTGTGTGTGTGTGTGTGTGCGTGTGTGTGCGTGCGTGTGCGTGCGTGCGTGTGTGTGTGTGTGTGTGTGTGTGTGTGTGTGTGTGTGTGTGTGTGTGTGTGTGTGTGTGTGTGCGTTTATGAGTCTTGGTTTACATATATATGTTTTTGTATGTTTATGTTTATATGTGAAATGTGGGTGTGAGTTATACTCTTATGTTCTTTGTGCATTTGTGTGCTTGTGTCTGTGTGTTTGTATTTTCTATTTTCGTGTCAGCGTAATTGTGCACTTATGTTCTTATATGTCATTAAATTTTTTGGTGTGTGTGGCTGTGAATATAATTGTAGAATGTTGGTGGTGGAGATGATATGAGTAATCAATAATAGTAATTAATGTTGTGGTTGGAATATAACCGGTAGTAAGAAATATGGTGCCGGTAATAGAATAATTGAAAATTTCTTGTAGCTTCGTAAGTATAAAAATGGTAAAAGAGAAGATGAAAATTATAAGAGAGACATAATAGTTTAAACAAATATTACATTGGGATGAATGTACACAATTTTTTTCACTCTTTTTTTCGATTGCAAAGGTGAAAACCTGGTTTAACTTGCTTTTACAATAACCGGCAATATATTCTTCCAATTTGTTGTAATTTTTAGATTTCTAAGTGACGTTACATTCTGTATTATATATTTTTACAGATTTTTTTTCCCCACAAAATTCAATCTTTCACGTACTTGTACGTGTTTTTGTTTATGCATCAAGAGCGTTCTAATGATACGTTCACAAACGAAATCATCTGATTTTTTCTTTTTTGAGTGACAGATAATATTAAAATTCTTGTTAGAATGTATGTTTTCATTCCATATCTTCTCCTATGGTAAACTTATAATTCTTGAATAAAGTAAAATAGGTTCTAAATGCATTTAAGAAATTCATGTAGCAAGAAATGAATGATAACATGTATTTTCTTTGTTACAAGATCTGAGCACATGGAGATATTCAATATCCATCCATGCTTACAAAGTC
>NC_134786.1:35050790-35053290 GCF_046742065.1 Oratosquilla oratoria | reverse complement strand
TCCAATGGATTTCAGCTACTTGAATAATTTCGTTTGAGTTGCTTCATGAGAAGCTATTGAAAATAAGCAAGTTTTCAGTTGAAAATTACATAAACGATGTAGCGAAGTATTTTGAAGAACGTAGACTCGTTGTAGTTTCTGGTGAATTTCAGTTTCTTAAGGAATGTAATTTCAGTTGCTTTCTGAGAAGCTACTGAAGACAATCTAGTTTCCAGCTGAAAATCTTTATAAAGAATGCAATATAGCGTGAAAAGAAAAAGCTTGCTTCACATAATGAAGTATAATATAACTACTCCCAATCGATCTTATTTTGGTTAAGTAGACCTCGGGCACTATTGGGTTAAGTCTGTATCAGTTAACCTAACGGTACTCATGCTGCACTTCAGATATTTTGTTTAGCTATTGCCAAACGAATTTGTTAAGCTGACAAGAATATATATATATATATATATATATATATGTATATATATGCATATATATATATATATATATATATGCATATATATATAAATTTATATATATGTATATATATATATTATATATATATATATGTATATACATCCTTTTTCAACCACAAATCACTCTTAATTCCATGCCATCGCAGTCGAGACTGAAGAATCGCTCGATGTAGGCATCCGTTGGAAATTGAAACGTGGACGAGCCGAGGATTCGAAACCAGCTAACCCGTAACAAAGTTACAGTGACTTAAACCACTATGTATTGGTTTAAGTCACTGTAATTTTGTTACGGGTTAGCTGGGTTCGAATCCTCGGCTCGTCCACGTTTCAATTTCCAACGGATGCCTCCATCGAGCGATTCTTCAGTTTCGACTGCTATGGCATGGAATTAAAAGTGATTTGTGGTTGAAAAAAGATATGAATTGATCACTGGGAACCATTGAGTGTATATGTACATATATATATATATATATATATATATATATATATACTGTATATATATATATACGTATGTATATATATATATGTATATATATATACATGTATATATATATATATGTATATATGTATATATATACATATATATGTATACATACATATATATATATATATATATATATATATATATATATATGTATGTATATATATACATATATATACATTTATATATATATATAATACAAACCACTTGGAAAATAAAATAATCTGATACCGAACGGTTTCATCTATTTAAGATATCATTAGGGTACAAAGAATACAGAAAATGACCAAAGGTCGTAATATGTACATAGTAGTAGAGGAACAGGGAAAGGTCCAATGTTACCCGATTCCAGAAGAATTATTTACAATCTTTTTAGTAATAAAGTTATCTAACCTATACAAACCTAAGCTTAAATTCATATTGTTTTCAAAACAATGTTGTGATATATATATATACATGTAAATATATATATTTATATATGTATATATATATACATGTATATGTATACATACATATATATATATATATATATATATATATATATATATATATATATATATATATATATATATATACAAACCACTTGGAAAATAAAATAATCTGATACCGAACGGTTTCATCTATTTAAGATATAATTAGGGTACAAAGAATACAGAAAATGACCAAAGGTCGTAATATGTACATAGTAGTAGAGGAACAGGGAAAGGTCCAATGTTACCCGATTCCAGAAGAATTATTTACAATCTTTTTAGTAATAAAGTTATCTAACCTATACAAACCTAAACTTAAATTCATATTGTTTTCAAAACAATGTTGTGACATGATGCAATAACTTTTGTGTTTTGCCAATCAATAGTATGGGAGAACTCTTTTTGGTGGACGAAAACTTCACTTGACCTTTGACCCGTTCTTATATTGTATTTATGTTGACTAATCCTTTTGCTTAAATCTTTTCCTGTTTGGACTATGTACTTAAAATCACACACTTTACATGGTATGCTGTAGATACATCCTTCTTTTTCTTTTGTTGTTATTAAATATCACCTTAATACCAAAATTTTTATTATTTGAGGGTGGGTCATAATTATTTCATGGTAAGGAATTGCTAAAATGTTCTTCAATTTAAATTTGTTTACTTTAGAGGTGTTAAAATATGTTCTGGCTTTTTCTTGTGCTTTATTCATCAAATATTTTGGATATTTTAAATTCTAACCAATCTCATAAATAAATTTTACTTCATCTTCAAGATACTCAGGAGAATATACTCTAAACGCTTTCAAGAACATAGAGGAAAAAACAGATAACTTCGTATTATGATGATGGTATGAATAGAAATGAATGTATGAGAGAACACTGGTTGGTTTTCTGTAGACATTAAATTTAAAATATCTACAACACTGATGAATATTTACATCTAAAAAAGGCAATGTGTTGTTCTCTTCTGTCTCAACTGTAAATTTTTCAGAAGGAACCAAATTATTTAACTTTAACACAAACTCATCCACAGGTATATCACAAGGCCAAATACACAAATGTTAAGCAATAAATCTCTTTCGAAAAA
>NC_134786.1:35035790-35043290 GCF_046742065.1 Oratosquilla oratoria | reverse complement strand
ACTCCCCTTGGGCATCCAAGTTTGTCAATGGTTTTCATGATATAATCAAATTCTCCTTCTAGGTATTTTTTACTACAGATTCATAGTGCCCTGAGAAAAAAGCTTATCATTATACCACTCTTTATCCTATAATCATGTGCGGAGAAGTAATGTAGTAAATCGTCTTTGTTTTTGTTTTTTCTGTATACTGAGAATGCCACAGATTTTTCTACTCGTCGTATCAATGTATCGAGGAAGGGCAATTGTCCATATTGTTCCTCCTTTACGGTGAACTGAATATCGCTATTGACCGCGTTAAGAGTATTCTCACTGTATTATTTACATTAGTGTTTTCAGGGATGACAGCGAGGACGTCGTCTACATATCTAAGCCAGTGTGATCCTGATAAAGTTTTCTTTTTCTAGTAACTTCATGTATAGAGAGACCATCACTGTACTTAAAGGACTACCCAAAGCAAGACCTCTGTGTTGCACCAAAATTTACACATAATATCAATTCTATATAATTTTGTTGTTCATATCTTTTGTTACTCTCTTCACTGTTTCTAAGGCATCGTCAGTGGAAACATTTGCAAATAAAGCAGGTGCCCTGCCAACCCCTGAAGTTATGGGTCGCATGGGAGAGTTGGTTTGTGAATTTTTGGTATACCGCGCATCCTGGGAAGATTGGGGGTTTCTTCCAGGAGTCCTATTAATTTCTTACCTCTTTCAGTTTTACTAAAGAATTTTTATGGCATGTACTTCGAATTTATCTGCTTCACATGTACATGTACAAATACATATACATATACATATACATATACATATACATATACATATGCATATACAAGTATATATATATATACACGGATAGAGAAGGAGCTGCCGATTAAATGAAGCAGCCTTGTTGTGAATGTGCTGCGTCTCCATGCATTGATTTTTACCCAGAGCAATGGGCGAGATGAAGGGATGACCCATCATCCAGGAGGAGCCAAGAAAAGATGGATGAAGGAGGTATCGTGAATAGGAGTGGAGTGGGTTGGGATGAAATGGGTGTGAGCAGAATTATGCCTATTGACTTTTGCTACCTCCTTTGTAAATGGAAAAAACCCTTGCTGGGCCTTTCCTCTATACCTTTACCTCTTGCCAGTTGGGTAAATGTTCTTCTTTGTCTGCGTGGCCCACCATCACATTTGAGAGGCGATGGTTTCTCAAATCCGCCATGTGCTTCCTAATTCTTTTTTGAAAACCTCTATGGCTTTCGCCAAAATACGCATTCTTACATTTGCTAAAGGGGATCTTGTAGAATACACTTAGGTCGTTACTTACTTTTATAGTTGGTGTTACCAAGTGTCCTGTTTTCTATCCTGTGTCATTAATAATTTCCAGATCAAGCGGCCGTAAAGCGGCTCCCAATGAGTAAGACTATATCCCGGAACAATTAAATATTGTGTGTCCCGTTCTAGCGGGTCCTTACGTCGTCTGATGTTTTGTGCTTTCTTGAGAGAGGTGAACGAAAAGGCCTCTGGATAGCCCAGTTTCCTAAAAATGTCTTTAATGAGTGAAATTTCTTCCCCGTGGAACTCCTGACTGCAAAAACTCAGTGCCCTAAGAATGGAACCTATTACCACTCCTGTTTTTGTGCTCTCACCATGTGCGCTGTAGTAGTGCATAAGATCGTCTTTATTTGTGGACTTCTTGTAGACTCTAAAGAGAGCTTCTTTACTATTTCTGATTATATATATATATATATATATACATATAACACACACACACACACACACACACACACACACACACACACACATATATATATATATATATATATATATATATATATTCTTTTTTTAAGTGTTCTGAGGACTAAAATATCCAGAAGGGTTACTCCATAGTTTGAAGAAAACAGCGCTTAAAATAATGGAAAAGAGAAATGATGAGATAAAGGAGACTAAGGAAGGTGGCTTCATTGTAGTTCCCAACTCCAAGTACACAGAAGAGTTGTGACATTTGCTCCGCAGAGCAGGGCTGAAGATCGCCAGTACATCCAGTACGAAGATAGGTGAAGTAGTGAGAGGTAAGAGCAGAAATGAACATAATAACAATAGCATGGTTTACAGAATCCCATGAGGTGGCTGTGACCTAAACTACTTTGGGGAGACAGGAAGAGGCAAACACAAGCGGACATATGAGCACAAGAGCGACCTGAGGGCCCACCGAACATCAAACGCCCTGGTGGTTCATGCGGAGAAATACGGACATTTACCTAACTGGGACGGAGTGGAAATATTAAAACAAGGGTTAGACAAGAAAAAAAGAAATATAGCAGAGGCAGCTTTTATAGCATCCCAGCCCTGCTGTAACCATCGTGATGGTTTTATTAAGCTGTCCAAAATGACCGGCTGGATGGTCTTACAGGAGCTGAAGGGTACGAGAGGGAGGGAGGGGGTGGGTTAAGGAAGGAACGCGGAATGGTGTAAGATATATAACTGTTGATTTCCCGATCATGTTTGTACACTCTGAAGAAGCTCTGTTAAGAGCGAAACGTCAGTTAATAAAACTTCAATGATTCTCGGTGTTTATCTCACCGCCCTGCCACTCATATATATATATATATATATATATATATATATATATACATCCCTATATATATATATGTATATATATATGTATATATATATATGTATATATATATATATATATATATATATATATGTATATATAATATGCGTGTATTCACCTTGGTCTTTGGATCACGTGTTGGATTCGTGATTGACAGCTATTTCCCTCCTGGAAGAGAGCTCAGAGCTCATATGACCGATCTATGGGTAATGCTATGACCTTACACACACACACACACAACTCCCCGCCCACGAGAGTCAGAGTAACGATTCGAAGCGCAGCGATACCGAAATAATTACGGCCCTGGGCAGGATTCGAACTAGGTACTGCCAGCATCACCGTACTGTGTGTGTGTGTGTGTGTGTGTGTGTGTGTGTGTGTGTGTGTGTGTGTGTGTGTGTGTGTGTGTGTGTGTGTGTGTGTGTGTGTGTGTGTGTGAGTGTGTGTGTGTGTTAGTGTGTGTGTGTGTATTTTTTGCTTAAACATATTTGCATGCATATGAACATATAAGTTTTAGCATAAATTTGATTAACAAGAATTTCTTTCTTTCTTTTACTACTTTGCTTCATTTTATAAGTAGATTCGTCCATTCTGACACTTTATGTTATTCAGCTGAGTAAAATCCCGATTTCAGAGATAGGGTTAAAAAAGTATGTGGAGTTCATATCTATGAACCGTTTTATTTCATTATTTCATTTTAGTAACTGCATTGTTTTATACTAGCTGCCTACATATGATTTTATTCAAACAAGAAAACTCGTTTCATAATGATAATGATAAATATTTTATTATGTCTTTTTTAAGCTCAATAAACTCGCGTTTTAGTGGCTAAAGTAAAATCTACACAAAGTTCATCATCATGATGAGCTAAATTGAAATAACATTTGTTAAACGTAACATAAAGTTTTCTAGAAGCTAAACAATATCATCTCGAGTTAAACAGAGCAAATTATATCAAAAGTCTCATCGTATTACTGGGGTTTGTATTAGAATACAGTAAAAACCCTTTACATTAAGTGGTACTGCTTAAAATTACACTTAGTTTGCGCTCAAGAAAAACGTTAACCCTCTTGAGAGGCACTTGTACATCAACCATTTTGTCTTTCAAGTTATCTTTTACTTGAAGGCTCCTTTATTTACTTTACATTAAGTAGAACCATCTGTAGCTAAATAGATATCTTAATAAGATTAAAATCTAACATATTTCAGTAGCTCAAGTAGGTTGCTTTTCAAGTAATTTCTTACTTAAAACCTTTCACCTATGTACATGAAGGACTAGGATCTGAACTTCCACATATGTAATTCTTAAAAACTCGTGCATCCTTTGGAAACTCAATTGGCCATTCGGAAGAATGTATATTGAATATACCCCTTGGCTCTGCTCTTCTTTTAACCTTTGGTGGACATTTACCACCTTTTTATTAATTCGTTAGCCTCCAACATTAAGTTTAAAGTTGAATGGGAAGAACTAGGTAAGCTACCCTTTTTAGATGTCCTCATTGTTCGTGACGGAAACAAGCTTGCTTTTACCGTCTATAGAAAAGAAACCCATTCTGGTAGTTATCTTCATTTTTTCAGCAGTCACCCAAAGTAAAAAGTAGCGTCGCTTCAGGACTATTCCTTCGAGCCCTTAGAATTTGCAGCCCCCAGTTTCTTGAAGGAGAACTAAACATCATAAAATCTCAACTTAATAATTTAGCTTACCCGGATTGGTTCTTGGTCAAAGCCCTCAGCCGAGCGAGATCCAATTTTTTCAACACCACCCCCACTTCCTCTAATTTTTCATTGGACAAGAGCTCTTTAATCGTTCCCTTTTCTGATTCATTCATTCCTTCAACCAAGTTTCTTCCCAAAGACAAGGGGTATATTCAATTCCATGTAAAGGTTGTAACTTAGTTTACATCGGACAGACTGGAAGGGATTTGAACACTAGGATGATAGAACATAAACGTTCCATTAGATATGGACAAGAGAGCTCAGCTGTGTTCCAACATGTTAAGCAATTTAATCATTGTTTAAATTTGGACAAAGCTGAGCTTATTTATAAATCTAAGTGTGAGTTCAGGGGAAAAATGATAGAATCTACCATTATTGAATATCAGCCCAATATGAATATTTCAAAGGGGCAATGGTCCCCGGATATAATGTCCGGACTTTTCATCTCTAACTTACTAAAAACACATTTACCTCCTGACCTCACATACGGAGCGAACCGAGGGTAGCGACCTCATCCCATGTCCCCCCTTCTTATGTCAAGGTTGCTACTTAAGTAACACACTCTCTCTCTGAATTGTATCTACTGAAGAGGATTGCAGTTTGCAATCGAAATATATAGATTCCCCGTTTCCAGTCTTTTCTACTCCAACAGTGGTTTCTACGTGATTGACAAATGTGTGATTACATTTTTCACTTGGAATATATATATATATATATATATATATATATATATATATATATATATACATATATTATATATATATATATATATATATATATATATATCACAGGTGAGAAATGTAGTAACACATTTATAAATCACAGCTAACACCACAGTCGGACGAAAGAAAAAGTTGCGTAAGCGGAACTATATATTTCGATTGTTACCTGCAATCCTCTTCAGTAGTACAAAGTGGCAGGGAGGAGGCTATCTTAAGTAGCAACCTCTTACAAAAGAAAGGGAACATGAGAAAATACAGAACATCACTGCCCCAACCCTAGTTGACCTGAGGCTGACACGAGGTCGGGTCAGGGGGAGGGGGAGGAAGCTTGTTGACAATATTTTTGGTGATGAATAGTCCTGAAATGATGTCTGGGGTCCATTGACCCTTGGAAATATTCATCGTGGGCAGATAATCAATTAATGTTGATTCCACCATTTTCCTTCTGAACCCACACCCTTATTTGTAAATGAGATCAGATTTCTCCCAGTCCATCCGGTGATTAAATTTATCAACGTGTTGAAACACTGCTGAATTTATTTGGCCATATCTAATCGACCTTTTGTGTTCATTTAATCTTGTCGGTAGGTCTCTTCCCGTCTGGCCAATGTATGAAAGGTTACAATCTTTACATGGAAGGGAGTAAACACCTGGGATATGTTCTTCCTTCAACCTCTGGTGAACATTAACAACTTTTTTATTAATAGTATTAGGGTAGTTATGAATTAAATTTACTTTCTCTTTGGGAAGAAACTTGGACAATTGACTGATGGACTCTGAGAAGGGGATGACTAGGGGATTTTGTCTCTCTTTCTTTAACTTAGTGGAAGGCCAGAGCAAGTTTTTTCAAACACCCTTCCAGTACTGATCACTGCGGGACACCACTTATCATTTCTTCCCAATTTGAGAATTTATCTCAAATTTACTACTCTCATTTTCCTCCCAGGCAGAAAGTCTTTCACCCATTCCAATTATTTTCCTCTGATGCCACTTACTGACTCTATCTTCCTTATTAGTTTCTTGTGTGGTTCCTTGTCAAATGCCTTTTGTAGGTCCAGAAAGGCACAGTCTGCCCAACCATCTCTCTCTTGTATTATATCTATTAATCTCGAGTAGAAGCAGATCAAGTTTGCTGTACATGATCTTCCTTTTCTGAATCCAAATTGATTTGGATTCAGTATAGTTTTTTTCAAATGTTTAACCCATCTACTTTTGATTACCTTTTTGCAAATTTTTGCTACTGTGCTTGTCAGGGAGACCGGTCTGTAATTTGATGGATCTTCCTTGTTTCCTCCCTTATTGATCGGTACAATGTTTACATTCTTCCAGTCCTGTGTCAATTTCCCTTCTTTAAATGAGAATTTAATTATATTGTATATTTTATCCGTTAATTCTTCCATGCATTCTTTCAGTACTCAATTTGCAATTCCATCTGGACCATGTGATTTTCTGACGTCAAGGGTTTTAATTTGGTCGCTGATTTCCTTCTGTGTTACAATTATTTCTCTCATTGAGGGGGATATCTCTCTCTCTACTTCCTCACAGTTAGGTGAGTTTTTTATTGTGAATACTGTTTTGTAGTGGTTGTTCATAATTTGGGCCATTTCCAGTTCGTCTTTATATTCGTATTTACCTTGGCGCAGATTTTCTATGTCTTGTTTATTCTTCAGTTTGCCATTTATATACCTGTAAAATAGTTTAGGTTTTTCCTTGCATTTTTCTGTTATTTTTTTTCTCGTAGTTTCTCTTTTCTTCTCTGCGTATTTTTATATAATCATTTCTTAGTTTGTAGTACATTAGCCATTTAGTTGTTTTCTTATTTCTTTTCCATTTCTTTCAAGCTTTATATCTTTTATCCTTAGCCTCACTACATTTTTGTTGTACCAAATTTCTATGTATGTTCTTTCCATTTTTTGTGGTACATATTTATTCACTCCCTCATTATAAATTTCTTTTAGTATATTCCATTTCTCTTCAATCCCTGTTTCTTAATTTTGGGATTTTTCCCAGTTTGCGTTAGGGAAGAATTTTTTTAGTTCTTCAAAATTTGTTTTGTTGTACATTAGTCTTCCTATTCTATGTATATCTTTTCTACTTTGATCCGTTTGCCCTTTTAACTCAAATTCTATTAGTGCATGGTCACTTTTAATCCATTTTATCGACAATTTCAGGCTCTGTCGTAAGTATTAAATCCAGCCTAGATAGTTCTTCACTACCTCTGTATGTGGTATTTTCCCTTATCCGCTGAGTCATTGTGTATTCGATGGTCATGTCGAGCAGGACATTGGCCCAGAGTTCCTCTCCACCCTTCACTGTTATTTCCTCCCAACATATTTCTTTTGAATTAAAGTCATCCATAATTACTGTATATCCTCTGTCCTTCAGTATATTAGTTAATTCGTATTTTGTATCTTCTAATATTTTGGAATGATCACTTTCTATCCAGGACTGTGTTTTGGGGGTTC
>NC_134786.1:35023290-35030790 GCF_046742065.1 Oratosquilla oratoria | reverse complement strand
TTGAACATAGTTTTCTAGTTTATTCTACTACATATTATCTATACTAAGGTGTACAGATTGTTGGGATCCAGTGTAGACATCATGTTAGTTAACATTGTTACACAAAGTGATGAATAACAGGTAATTATGAGTGAACTTGGAATTTAAATGAGGTATAGTTTCTAGTTGCATTTATTTGTATTTAGTGTGAGTGAGCCTTGAATATTCTATATTGAACAAAATGGATAAAGCTACAGTGTATCAACTAAAATCATATCTAAAGGCAAAGAATCAAACTTGTTCTGGCAATAAGGCAGAACTTATGAATAGGATACAGGAGTTTATTACAGCTGAGGAATTGGAAAGAGACGAAGTCATTCTGGAGTTATTAGCTTTCAATAGAACACATGTAGAAGAAGGAACAGATGGTACAGTGAAACCAATAGATAGTGTGTCTCAAGTAGGGGATAGTGACATAGATAATCAATTAGGTAAGGCGATAGCTATGAGGGCGAGCTTAGATATCAAATTACAGAAGTTGAAAAGGAAACAAGAGTTGGAAATGGAAATGCATAGATTAAAATTAGAACAGGATAGGCTTGAGTTGGAAACAGAATTAGAATCGGCTATAGCAGAATTTGATAGTTTGAGAAAATTTGACAATAACGTATATAGTAATGTAGAGAATGATCCTCGTGACTGCAGAAGTACACATCAGAATAATAGTGATAGTCAACAGACAAATAGAGACATGGTTACGACTTTAATGACAAAGAACATGATGCCTGTCCATGTGATTCATAAATTCAATGGTCAGTTAGATAAATATTTTGAATTTATTAGAGATTTCGATATGTTGATTGATAGCAAGCATGTGTCAGATAGTGAAAAGTTACAATATCTAAAACAATATACTGAAGGTAAACCACACAACATAGTTAGAATGTGTTTGAATTTAGATACAAACAAGGGTTATCAAAGAGCTAGAAGTGAATTAAACAAAAGATACGGTAATAAAGAAAGGATAGCTTTAATGCACATAGATAAGGTTCTAGCTTGGCCTGAAATTAGAGAAGAGAATGTTGAGGCATTAGACGACTTCATCGTTGAATTGAATTCATGTATAAGTGCTATATCGGGTATTAATTATGGAATTTCAGAATTACAAAATCTTAGGACGTTGCGTCAGTTGGTTGAGAAATTACCTAGACACTTACAGGATAGATGGAGGAGACTAGTCGACGAGGTAGCTGAGAGTGGGAAGCTAGTGGACATTAAAGACTTAGTCAGATTTCTAGAGAAAGAAGTAAGAATATTGAGTAACCCAACATTTGGGAGAAGTAGTAAGGGAGGATTTAGAGATAAGAAAGTAGAAGCGAACACATGGAGTTCAAATAGAAAGACGAATTATAAGAAAGGTATAGAACCTTATGATGGAAGAGTCCATGTCAATGTGACACAGAAAGCAAGAGTTTCTTGTTGGTTATGTCAGGAAGAACATGTTATTGATGTATGTCCAGAATTAAGATGGTTAAGTTATGAAGAGAAGTTGAATAGAGCTTACAATTTAGAACTTTGCTTTAAGTGTTTAAGGACAGGACATAAAGCGTTTCAATGTAGAGTAATTCGTACTTGTGAACAATGCAGTGGTTCACATCTTACAATCATGCATAGAATGAATAAGAATTTCAAGGTTGAAGGAAGTAAAGAAGTAACGGCAAATCCAGCGGTCACTAATGAGGTTGATGATTCTAGAATTCAAGTATTATCCAGTCAATTGAAAGATTCAGTAGGAGACACTACTGCTATCCCAGTTCAAGTAGAGTTAAATGGTAAAGTTGTTACTACCAGATGTTACCTTGACAATGGTAGCTCAGTCACATTTTGCACTAAGAATTTATTGCAGAAGCTTGGAATGACAGACATGAATTATCAGTCAACTACACTACAAGTAAGTACAATTGTAGGTACAAGAGGAATGTCTTGTCTAAATGTTGAAGGGATGTCAGTAGCCGATATAGAAGGAAATAACCAAATTAGATTACCACCTGTATTTGCAGTGAATAAACTTCCTCTCAATCACAGTCATAATATCAGAAAGAATGATGTAGAAAGGTGGAAACATTTGATGAAGTTAGAATTTGATCACAGCCAAGGAGAGATAGAAATCATGATAGGTATTAATGTCCCAGAGGCGTCTGAACCTTGGGAAGTTGTACATGCAGAGAAACCAGGAGATCCGTATGCTGTGAGAACACGTTTAGGGTGGATATTGTGTGGAAGAATAATAGACAATAATCATGAAATTCCTGTGAATAAGATAAAGGTTGATGGTAATTATTTAGAAAGGAAATTGATTGAATCTTATAATAGAGAGTTTGTAGATTCATCACTGAATTCAGTAGAACCTAGTATAGAGGATAGAAGATGGTTACAATTTGTCGAGTCTGGGTGTAGGCAAATGAATAATGGAAAGTATGAGATCCCTTTACCAATGACAGAGAAACCTAGGATAGTTCCTAACAGTGAACCTATGGCAGTCAAAAGACTTCAACAATTGAAGCGTAAGTTTAAGGATCATGAGTATTATTATCAGTATAAGCAATTTATGACTAATTTACTAGAGAAAGGGTACGCTGAAGAAGTACCTAAGTATGAAGTGAGTAATCAACAAGTTTGGTATGTTCCACATTTTGGAGTGCAACATCCTACAAAAAGGGATAAAGTACGTGTAGTATTTGATTGTGCAGCACGTGTAAATGACTTATCGTTAAATGATTTGTTGAGACAAGGACCTGACATCAACAATCTTTTGTTAGGTGTCCTTTTGAGATTTAGATTAGGACTATATGCATGTACTGCGGATATAGAAACTATGTATTATCAAGTTAAAGTGCCTAAAGATGATAGAGATTACTTGCGTTTCTTATGGTGGAAGGATGGACACATAGAAAGTGATATAGTTAAACTGAGGATGACTTCTCATCCATTTGGTGCTAGTTGCTCCCCTAGTATTGCAAATTATGCTTTAAAACGAGTTGTGCAAGATCACGGGAGTCAGTTTCATAAATCAGTAAGTGAAATAGTTCTTAATAACTTCTATGTTGATGATATGTTGGTGTCATCCGATGACATTAATGAGTTGATTGACAATTGTAATAATGTGATAGATCTTTGTAGTAAAGGTGGATTTAATTTGACAAAGTTCAATAGTAATTCCCGTGAAGTTTTGAAGAATATACTCAAAGATAAGTGTAGTGATGATATTGAGAAGTTCATTGAGGATGAAGAAGTGGTACAAAAGACATTAGGATTGAATTGGTATCTTGGCAAGGATGAGATGAGCATATCAATCAACATTGATGAAATACCTAGAACAAAAAGAGAATTGCTAGCAGTAATTGGTAAAATTTACGACCCACTGGGCATGGTAGCACCAGTGGTTCTTGAAGGAAGGGTATTATTACAAGAATTATTCAGAAACGGCATTGGATGGGATTGTATTTTGAGTGAAATAGATCAAGGATTGATAAATGTTTGGATGTCAAGAGTAAATAAGCTCAAGTTGTATAGTATTGATCGTTGTACTAAGAAAGGTATAACGTCAAAGGTAGAGGCAATTGAGTGTCACATATTTTGTGACTCTAGTGAAATAGCATATGGTTCAGTGGTATATTTAAGATACAAACATATTGATGGTACAATCCAGTGTAGCTTCATGTTGGGAAAAGCTAAAGTAGCACCTTTAAAATCAATTACAATTCCAAGACTTGAATTGGTGGCAGCCACGCTAGCCATTAAATTGAAGTGTGTGATAGTGAGAGAACTACCTTTAAAGTTAACTCAGATTTATATTTGGACAGATTCAACTACAGTATTAAAATATTTGCATAATGATCACTTAAGATTTAAAACCTTTGTAGCTAATCGAGTGTCTCAGATTCGAGAGAACTCTGAGGATGTATGTTGGATGTACGTCTCCAGCAGGGATAATCCTGCTGACGATGTCACTAGAATGAGACAGACCAGTAGATGGTCTGAAGGACCTGCTTTCTTGTCCCAAAATGAAGAGATCTGGCCGGTTCAACAGCAGATAAATAAGGAAGAATTTTCGAATCTTGAAATTAAGAGGGTTATGAAAGTTGAAGTTAAACCAATACAAGGTCACACAGTTGATGTAATGTCACGACTAGTTTGTCACTATTCTTCATGGTTCAAGTTGCTAAGAGCATGTAGTTATCTTATATTATTTGTCAGACATTTGCAAAGAAAAGGCGTGTCAATTATCGAACTCAATGTTCAATTAATGGAAGTTGCTGAAGAAAGAGTAATCAAATTTGTACAAAACTGCCATTTTGCTAAGGAGATTGTCTGTTTATCCAAAAATGATCCTATTAATCTTTCCAGTTCTATAAGGAAACTTAAACCTATGTTACTGAATGGTATACTCAGGGTAGGAGGCAGATTAATTAACCTAGAATTGCCCTTGGATATGAAACATCCAGTTATTCTTCCCCATGAACATCATGTGACCAGTTTAATCATTCAACATTATCATATGAAAGTAGGACACATGGGAAGGCAAGCAGTATTAAATCAATTGAGACAGAAATACTGGGTTATTAAGGGTAATTCAGCTGTAAGAAAAGTATTATCTAAATGTGTTAGTTGTAGACGCTTCAAGAGTTCAACGATCACTCAGGAGATGGCAGCCTTGCCAGTAGATAGAGCAAATGTAAATCAGAAACCATTTTTTGTAACTGGAGTAGATTGCTTTGGGCCATTTTTTGTGAAGAGAGCACGATCTCGAGTCAAGAGATATGGAATATTATTTACTTGTCTATCCATTAGAGCCATACATCTAGAGATTTTACATGATTTAACGGCAGAAAGCATGATAAATGCATTTACCAGGTTTATGTCCAGAAGGGGTACAGTTAGTAAATTGATTAGTGACCACGGCACAAATTTTATTGGAGCAAATAAGGTATTGAAGGACAATCTTATCATGCGTCATATTGGTAATGAATTGACAAAGAGAGGTGTGGACTGGGTATTCACTCCTCCTGGAGGTTCTCATTTTGGTGGTGTTTTTGAAAGAATGATAGGATTAGTCAGACGAGTGTTAGAAGTTGTGATAGGTTCACAAACCTTGTCTGATGATAGTTTGAGTACATTTTTTTGTGAAGTTGAGAGTATAATCAACAGTCGACCTCTGACTGTGGTATCAAATGATGTGAACGATTTGTGTCCCATCACTCCTAATTCTTTACTTAATTTGGATAATTATGTAGTGACACTCAATGGTGGAGAAATGATCTGTGAGAGCAGAAGGAAGTGGAAACAGATACAGCATTTAGCCAAAGAGTTTTGGCGCAGATGGCAAAAGGAGTATTTGCCTTGTTTGCAAGAACGTCAGAAATGGTTGAAAGTTAATAGAAATCTCAAAGAAGGAGATATTGTCTTAATGGTAGAAAATAACACACCACGCAGTCATTGGTTATTGGCAAGAGTTGTGAAAGTGATAAAAAGCACAGATGGACTGATTAGACAAGTAGAAATAATACGTGGTAAGAAACTTTATAAGCGACCTATTTCTAAATTAATACTATTATTAGAAGGTGACTCAGTGTAAAAATGACCTCCCGTCATTGATGTTGTGATCTTGGATGATCACAAAGGGGAGGGTGTGAGTGCCGATTGCACTATGTATAAGAATATTTGATGTATGATGTTCTACAGATAAAGTATAATATGTATCGAGGTTAATTACTACTCATGAGTGGTGCTAGATCTGTGTTAAGCACCAATTGTATGATATTCAAGTGTACTGACAATGGTATGTACTAAAATTAATTACGAATCATGGTTTACGATATTTGATATATGTATAGTACAGAGTACTATGTCTGGGTGGATATGAGAAAATATCTGACATGTAAAGGAGGCTAGAGTCTAATGGCAATCATAATCACGTGTGTACGCATGCAGTTACTATGTATGTACAATATATGTAAATTGTCTTTGTCGAAGTTGATGTATTGTAGTGAATAATTAACTGTTATAAAATAAAATAGAATTAAAGAAGTCATATGAAAGGGAGAATGTTGAGTAGAACGTGACTTATATATATATAATGTGGATCCTTTCAATCTGGTATTCCTCCGCTAAAAAGTAGTGCCCCATCCTCTTCGTGAGGAACGTACAAGTATTGTTCTTTCTGTGTCTAGTTGTCAAAGTGACAACACCTTCGGGGGTGTGACCAGGAAGCATAATTGGTAAGCATTAGCAGAGTGAATTATTTGCATCATTTGACTTATGATATATTTGGTAATATATCCACAAGTTAGTGTGGACATTATGTTAATTCGTGACATCCGTGATATAACAGAAGCTGAACGGATCACGGAGGTATAGAGTGATAAATACTGAAGGGGCGGAAGAAGAAAGAAAATAATGGTATGAAGCATACATTTTGTCATGCATTAATTACTGAATTATAGAGGTTTGTCATAGTTTCATATAGTGCTATTTTGATAGCTTGATTATGAATGTAAATTACAATGTTGAATTGATTTACAGAAACCACACCAATAAAGAAGACAAGCGTGGTGCGTAACATTATTACTTCCTCCTTTACCTATGTACCTCACGACAGCCACTACAACAGACGGCGTTGACAATATGTATATATATATGTGTGTGTGTGTGTGTGTGTGTGTGTGTGTGTGTGTGTGTGTGTGTGTGTGTGTGTGTGTGTGTGTGTGTGTGTGTGTGTGTGTGTATGTGTGTGTGCGTGCGTTTGTGTGTGTGTGTGTGTGTGTGTGTGTGTGTGTGTGTGTGTGTGTGTGTGTGTGTGTGTGTGTGTGTGTGTGTGTGTGTGTGTGTGTGTGCGTCTATATATATATATATATATATAAATATATATATACATATACATATATACATATATATATATATATATATATATATATATATATATATATATATATACTAAAGGCTTTTTTCTCCTTACACGGGGGGTAGTCAAAAAAGAAAAAGGCATAGAAACTACTCCCACCCATTCCGTTCCTTTCATATTCCACTCCCCATCCACCCTCCTCCCTCCCTCTTATCTTAGCACCTCCTGGATGACGGGTCATCCCTGCATCCTGTCCACTACACCTCAGAAGCAGTGTCTCAAGACACAGCACGTCCATAGCAAGGGCGCTTTATAAATTCGCCGACCCCCCCCCCTCTCCATCCCTTCATGCAGAAAAGGAGAAAACGGAGAGAAATCCCTTCGGGTTACGTTTTTTTTTTTTTTTTCTCACACATACTTCCTCACCCCCCATCCCCCACCCACTCCCCTTCATGCATCACAGCATCATCCATACACAACCCCTCTCCATTCACACCTATCATCTGTCCTTTCCCGTCCTTCCTCAACAGACATTCTTCTCTTTTGTAATGCCCATTTCACCCCATCCATCCATCTCATCCTAAGACGCCCCCTCATATTCACTCCTTCCACCTCTGCCT
>NC_134786.1:35005790-35018290 GCF_046742065.1 Oratosquilla oratoria | reverse complement strand
TATGTACAAAAGTGATGATAGGATCGGCAATTTCCCCTAAAAATGTAACCAATAATCATTTACCAAAATGTATTCTATATCTAGTTATTGTAAACAATATATACGCCATATCTAACCACGTCCACCAATCATATAACTAAACCCCATACAAATGAACTAACACCTGTTTAATGATTAACACATCTCCCATACGGCAACCTACACTAAAATGCTTACCCAAGTACCTCCGTTCTTATAACGACGGCTGTACCTATTATATAATAGGACTGTCCAGGTCAAGGACCTAACAGAAGGCCTGCCTAGGTCAAGGACCTAGCAGTAGAGGTAAGGAGACACTCTCCCTTATCTCGCCAGGGGATATGTGACATCTTCCCCTTTGTACCATGTTTCCAGTACCCGAGAATAAATCGACAAAGTCCAGTGGAGATTTTACCTCACCCGCTAAATCACCTTTTATGTAGCAAACCCATTTCTTTCCTTACACCAAACACGTACATTGCCATGGCCACCGGGTCTCCCTGAGTGGTGCCTTCCGAAGATTTGATGACTTCCACTTTTGTCTCTTTCTTTTTAACTCCGTTGGTGACAAATAACTTTTGTTTCTCTATATGTGTTCTATACGTCCTTGGCCAAAACAGGGCACTTGATTTTGATATTGTGTATAGTAGCCTCTCTGCTTATGTTGTTGAAGGCGTTGGATGCATCGACTAATATGACTGCTTCGCAGTCTAGTTCCTAAAATATCTTCTTCATGATGTAAATTGCCGCCTCACAACCTGCTTCTTGCCACGCAAACGCTTGCAACTTGCCAACAGCTTCTCGCACTTCGTCCTTTGCGATTTTTATGATGGCTTTTCCTATTATTCTTCTCAATCTATACCAATTGAACGACAGCCAGGTTTCGTATCCAGCGGGATAAGTCTGCACGCTGTTTATGCCTCAGTTGCCAGTTTCCTCGCCAAACCAGCGATGGTCTACTGCTGTCCCAGCACTGCCGTCCCAAATTGTCTGGTGTTGAGGAGACATTTTATTCAGACACATCTAAGCCCGATGGTCCTGCTACTACCTGGGTGATGTCACGTATCCAATGTACACGTGTTTCTTTTCCTTTCTCGTGGTGGTCGTTATTTCTGCCAGCACGTAGCTTTTACCTCCCTCCCTTTATCGGTCAGTTGTGTAGACGATGTTAACACACCCAGAATGTCAAGATGGTCAGATCAGCGGCGTCTATTGTTACCTTTGCCCTCAGGTCAAGTAAGCCGTGGCCGTTAGCATTGGGGCGCAAATTTGCCAACCTGCATATATATATATATATATATATATATATATATATATATATATATATGTATATATATATATATATATATATATGTATATATATATATATATATATATATATATATATATATATATATATATATATATGCAGATATACGGGATAGGAAGAAAGCTTCTGGGAGCTGTCAAGAGTTTTTATGAGAATAGTAGAGCTTGTGTCAGGATTGGGAATGGAGAGTGAGTGGTTCGAGGTAAAGGTGGGACTTCATCAAGGATGCATTATGTCAACCTGGCTGTTCAACTTATACATGGATGGGGTGGTGCGAGTGGTAAATGCAAAGGTAGTGGGCAAGGGATTGGAGATGGTTAAATAAAATGGAGAAAAGTGGGAGGTGAGCCAGCTGTTGTTTGCGGACGACACTGCGCTTGTGGCAGGCTCGGAGGAGGTATTGAGGAAGTTGGTGGCAGAGTTTGGGAGAGTATGTGATAGAAGAAAGCTAAAGATAAATGTGGGTAAAAGTAAGGTGATGAGATGTACAAGGGGTGAAAATGGCAGTAGACTGGAAGTGAGCATTAAGGGAAAGCGACTGGAGTAAGTGGATAGTTTTAGATACTTGGGTGCAAATGTGGCAGGGAAAGGTGGAGTGAAAGTGGAGGTAGAATGTAGATTGAGAGAAGCGAGTAAATGCCTTGGTGGATTAAAGAGTGAATGAGGAATAGATATTTGGGTATGGATGCTAAGAGGAGACTGTATGAAGGAGTGATTGTGCCAACAGCACTGTATGGGGCAGAAACATGGAACATAAGAGAGGAAGAGAGAAGGAGTTTGAATGTGTTTGGGATGAGGTGTCTGAGAAGTATGATGGGGGTTACTAGGCTAGATAGAGTGAGAAATGAGGAGGTGAGGAGGAGAACAGGGGTGGAAAAGGAGCTGGGAGATAGGGTTGATGAAAGAATATTAGGATGGTTTGGACACATGGAAAGAATGAGTGAAGAAAGACTAGTAAAAGAGGTGTGGAGGGCAGATGTGGAGGGAGTGAACATGAGGGGACGTCCTAGGATGAGGTGGATGGATGGGGTGAAGGGGGCTTTGGGGAAGAGGGGAATGTCTGTTGAGGAAGGACGGGAGAGGACAGAAGACAGGGGTGAATGGAGAATGGTTGTATATGGATGATGTTGTGATAGCATGAGGTGGAATGGGCGGGTGGATGGGGGGTGAGGTGGTATGTGTGAGCAAAATTTGACGCAGCCCGAAGGGATTTCTTCCCGCCTTCTCATTTTATGCAATGGGGGGACGGAGAGGGGGGGTCGTCGATTTAATGAAGCGGCCTTGCTGTGGATGTGCTGTGTCTTGCGACACTGCTTCTGACCCAGGGCAGTGGACATGGTGCAGGGATGACCCGTCATTCAGGAGGTGCTAAGATAAGAGGGAGGGTGGAGGGGTGTGGAGTGTATTCAGGGATGGAATAGGTGGGAATGATTTTATGCCTTTCCCTTTTTGGCTACCTCCCTTGTAAGGGGGAAAAAGCCTTGGTATATGTATGTATGTATATATATATATATATATATATATATATATATGTATGTATATATATATATATATATATATATGTATATCTATGTGTATATATATATATATGTATATCTATGTATATATATATATATATGTATGTATATCTATGTATATATATATATATATATGTTGGTTATGTTTCTTTTCTTTGTATCTTACCATTTTTATTTGATGTAATGTAACTAGTTTACTGCAACTTGTATCTCTGTTACCATAGGACAGTACGCTGGGACATACTCGAATTTTTGTAATGTATTTTTAATTGTATCTAAATGGTATTCGTATGGTAACATTTTATATCACCGGTAGACTGGCTGGACGTGCGCTTCGCGCATGTCGAGTTGCCGGTTAATTACCTTATTGTCCTTTTTACTTTCTTTGTGTTAGTATTAAGGTTTTTGTCATTATGTACACAATATTCTTGTCACTTAAGGTTGTGTAAGTGGATTAGGCTTCTATGCTATTATTTAGAAGTGGTATAGGAAAAAACTTCCTTATGTACTACCCTTTGGCTTTTGGCTCCAGTGACACATCAGGTCAATTGGCGAACCCTTTAAAGGAGGGGCGTCAAAACTTTTTCTTGCTTTCTTTTCCTCGTCTCGTTCGAGACGAGAGCCGGACGTTGTTTCCTTGTCGGAGACTTTTTCACACAAGGTATGTAGTGGTTTTATAGGAGAAGAGAAGGCATAGGAGGGTCTGAAAGTTCTCGGACCAGCACCCTAAGGTTTGGGTCTTTTAATGTGCGTCGATGTGGTACAGATGAGAGTAAAAGGGAAGAGATAGGTAGTATGTTTGTGAGAAGAAAGATGGATGTGTTGGCTTTGAGTGAAACTAAGTTGAAAGGGAAGGGTGAGTGTAAGTTTGGGAGTGTAAGTGGGAGGTTATCAGGAGTGAAGAGAGGGCGAGGGAGGGAAGGGGTGGCTATTCTAGTAAGTGAAGAGATAGGAAAACGGGTAGTGGAGTGGAAGGAGGTTTCCTCAAGGATAATGTGGATGAAGGTGAAACTGGGGAAGAAGATGTGGGTCTTTGTAAGTGCATATGGGCCTGGCAGTGAGAAGAGTGTAGGAGAAAGGGAGGCCTTTTGGATAGATCTAAATGAGTGCATAGAGGATCTAGGGACAAATGTCAATGTAATAGTACTGGGAGACCTTAATGCTATGGTAGGAAATGGTCCAATCGATGGAGTGGCTGGGAAATGTGGAGTTCCAGGAAAGAATCGTAGTGGAGAGTTGATGGTGGAAATATGTCTAGAAAGAGAGTTGATGATAACAAATACAGTGTTTCGGAAGAAAGTCAAGCATAAGTACAAATGGGAGAGGGTGGTGGATGGAAGGGTGGTAGATAGAGCGCTAATGGATTATGTAGTGGTAAATAGGATTATGATAGGAAGAGTTAAGGATGTACATGTGCTAAGGGGAGAGGGTGGGGGAATATCACATCATTTTTTTTATGGAAGATAAGTTGAGAGTGGAGGATAGATGGAGAAAGAGGAAAGGGACAAAAGGTAGGGAGGTTCTTAGAGTGAATTCTTTGAATGAAAAGGAAAAGGAGAAGGAGTACGGAAAGAAGCTGAAGGAGGAGTGGGAGGGAGTGAAGGATAGAGTAGAGCTAGGTGTGGAGGAGGAATGGGGATGGTTCAAGGAGGGAGTCATAAAGTATGCAAGAATGGTCTGTGGAACAAAAAGAACAGGGGGAAATAGAAGAAAGGGTAGTGAATGGTGGGATGAGTAAACAAAGAAGGTTATAGAAGAGAAGAAGCGAGCTTTCACAGATTGGTTACAAAATAGGACGAGCGAGTCATATGAGAGGTACAAAGAAAAGAAAAGAGAAGTAAAGCAAAAGGTAAAGGAGGCAAAGAGGAGAGCAGATGTGAAATAGGGGTAAGAGTATGACAGAAAATTTTTAAAGTAATAAAAAGATGTTTTGGAAAGAGGAGGCGAATCAAGTAGAAAAGATAAGGTAAAAAGTGCAGATGGAGAGATGATAATGGAAGAGAAGGCAGTAAGGGGAAGATGGGCAGAATATTTTAGGAAGTTGCTAAATGTGAAGGAGGATAGGGAGGGAGAGATAGCTGCAGTGGGAAATGGGAAGAAAATGAGTGATGAGTGAGGAGAATGGAGGAGAAATAAGGAAGGATGAGGTGATGGCAGTTGTTAAGATGATGAAAGCAGGTAAGGCACCTGGTCTGGATGGATGCCATGCATAATGTCTGAAAAAGGGAGGTACAGTGATGATGGACTGGCTGGTCAGGTTATTTAAAGTTTGCTGGAGAGAGGGTAGAGTGCCGGAGGACTGGAGGAGTGCCTGTATAGTTTCTCTTTACAAGGGAAAAGGGGGCAATTGTGAATGTAGTAGTTTCAGAGGGATTAGCTTGTTAAGTGTAGTTGGGAAGTCTTATAGGGGGATCTTAATTGAGAGGATCAGGAGAGGAACAGAAGGAGTAATTGGTGAGGAACAGTGTGGATTTAGGACAGATAGAGGTTGTGTAGATCACATCTTTGTGGTAAGACAGATATGTGAGAAAGCTATAGCAAAGGGGAAGGATGTTTTTTTTTAGCTTTTATGGATCTGGAAAAGGCTTATGATAGGGTAGACAGAAATACACTGTGGGAGGTAATGCATATATACGGGATAGGAGGAAAATTTCTGGGAGCTGTCAAGAGTTTTTATGAGAGTAGTAGAGCTTGTATCAGGATTGGAAATGGAGAGAGTGAGTGGTTCGAGATATGTGAGAAAGCTATATGAAAGGGAAAGGATGTTTTTTGGGCTTTTATGGATCTGGAAAAGGCACTGTGGGAGTTTATCCAGACATTTGGGATAGGAGGAAAGCTTCTAGGAGCTGTCAAGAGTTTTTATGAGAGTAGTAGAGCTTGTGTCAGGATTAGAAATGGAGAGAGTGAGTGGTTCGAGGTAGAGGTGGGACATCGTCAAGGATGCGTTATGTCGCCCTGGCTGTTCAACTTATACATGGATGGGGTAGTGCGAGAGGTAAATGCAAGAGTAGTGGGTCAGGGATTGGAGATGGTTAAATAAAATGGAGAAAAGTGGGAGGTGAGCCAGCTGTTGTTTGCGGACGACACTGCGCTTGTGGCAGGATCGGAGGAGGGATTGAGGAAGTTGGTGACAGAGTTTGGGAGAGTATGTGATAGAAGAAAGCTAAAGATAAATGTGGGTAAAAGTAAGGTGATGAGATGTACAAGGGGTGAAAGTTGCAGTAGACTGGAAGTGAGCATTAAGGGAAAGCGACTGGAGGAAGTGGGTAGTTTTAGATACTTGGTTGCAAATGTGGCAGGAAAAGGTGGAGTGAAGGTGGAGGTAGAATGTAGATTGAGAGAAGCGAGTAAATGCCTTGGTGGATTGAAGAGTGTAATGAGGAATAGACATTTGGGAATGGATGCTAAGAGGAGACTGTATGAAGGAGTAATTGTGCCAACAGCACTGTATGGGGCAGAAACATGGAACTTAAGAGAGGAAGAGAGAATGAGTTTGAATGTGCTTGAGATGAGGTGTCTGAGAAGTAGGATGGGGGTTACTAGGCTGGATAGAGTGAGAAATGAGGAGGTGAGGAGGAGAACAGGGGTGGAAAAGGAGCTGGGAGATAGGGTTGATGAAAGAATATTAGGATGGTTTGGACACATGGAAAGAATGAGTGAAGAAAGACTAGTAAAAGAGGTGTGGAGGGCAGATGTGGAGGGAGTGAACATGAGGGGACGTCCTAGGATGAGGTGGATGGATGGGGTGAAGGGGGCTTTGGGGAAGAGGGGAATGTCTGTTGAGAAAGGACGGGAGAGGACAGAAGACAGGGGTGAATGGAGAAGGGTTGTATATGGATGATGTTGTGATTGCATGAGGTGGAATGGGCAGTGGGGTGTGGGGTAAGGTAGTATGTGTGAGCAAAATATGACGCAGCCCGAAGGGATTTCTTCCCGCCTTCTCATTTTATGCAATGGGGGGACGAAGAGGGGGGGTCGCCGGTTTAATGAAGCGGCCTTGCTGTGGATGTGCTGTGTCTTATGACACTGCTTCTGACCCAGGGCAGTGGACAAGGTGCAGGGATGACCCGTCATCCAGGAGGTGCTAAGATAAATGGGAGGGTGGAGGGGTGTGGGATGTATTCAGGGATGGAATGGGTGTAGATGATTTTATGCCTTTCCCTTTTTGGCTACTTCCCTTGTAAGGGGGAAAAAGCCTTGGTATATATATGTAAATCTTATGTCTGTTGCGAGGTTTTATTAGGATTGTAGGTTCATCCTTTTTTTTTTTTTTTTTTTTTTTTTTTTTGAATGGGTGTGTCATACAAGCTTTTGCCAATTGTTCTCGTTGGTGACATTTTTAATCTGTTTCCTCCACATTTTTTCCACGTGCGTTCTGTGTATGGTGCGAGATTTTGTGTTTAGTTTGTAGGTCACCTTTTTGGACTTTGAATTAGGAGTGTCAATCGTTCCTGTGCCTGATCTTTAATTACCTTGTCTTCCCCCACCTTTTGTTAATCCCCATTACACAATCTGTGTTAAGGTTTGTAGGTCATCTTTTGGGTACTTTAATGTTGGTGTGTCTAATAGGCTTTTACAATAAATAATCGTTTCCCGTGCGTGATCTTTAATTACCTTTGTTTTCTCCTATCGAGTTTTTATGCAAGTGTTTTTATGGTTATTTTGATCTCGCGTGAATATAAATAGGTTGAGTCCGTGGTTTAAATTTGATCTGATGATTTAAAACAGTTGTTTTGCCTAAGGCGTTCCCTTGCAAAGCAATTGCTTTGTTGTGTTTCACGATTTCACGATCAAAGCAACTAAGCTTTCATCAAACTCATTGCAACTAGTAGGTTCTAGTTGATTCTTGTATTCCTTTCCTAACAAGATCTTACACTTAGAAACTAGGAAAGTATCGGAGGTTCACTTAGATGATATGAAGAAAGTTAGGATACAATTTGATTAGGAAAATACCTGTAATACTCTATGTATCAGTTTTAATTAATTGAATATTAATCTTGAAGTCTTTTACAGGTAATTTGGTATTGATGAAATATATGTACTTGTGATGGGAGACCTAAACTACCGGAATTTGGTGCCAAGCAGAGATACTACTTTAGTCAGACATAAAGACCTTGGACCTGCTGTGTTTCAGACTCGGAATCTTGCCAATACATAAGGACAATTCCCATATGTACTGAAATTTGTTATTTTATGAAGTACTGAAAATTATTATGCAGTATGTGTCCTAGAAAAAGTGAAATAAATGTGTGTGAAACAAAAAGATGAAAACATTCTCCATTGAGATCTAATGTTCTTAATCAAAGTAGTGAGTTTTGCAAATCTATTTAAGATTGTATTATATGCAAAATAGACCACTTGGAAAAAGAAACTAACGAAGCAGAGCGCTTTCGTATATTACATCTTCAATGTACAAAGTACATAGTTAATATAAATACATAGATTACATATACATGAAAAAGGAACAAGAACAGTTTACAAAAGGGTAGAGGACAATTTATCCCCTGGAAGGCGGGCTGTCAGGTCGCAAGGGTCAATGCGTCCGTTAATGAGGGTAAAGCGATATTAGGTCACAGTCGCAGGGTTACATTTTACCTGTTATTATTTTGCTAATTTCTTGACAGATGAAATTGTCAAGTTTATATAAGCCTTTGTGTAGGTTGGTATTTTGATCACTGGTGGTATGGATCAAACTATACTCTATTAAGTTTCTTACTATTATGTTTTTAGTATAATAGATTGCATGGGCATTACCCCAATCAACTGGATGATTATTCAATTCAATATGCTTAAAGATTCCACTGATGTTATTGCCATCCCTAACATTTTTCTTGTGTTGTTCAGTTCTAATGTTTAAGAGTTTGGCAGTTTGACCTATGTAAAATGATTACACATTTTGCAAGGAATTTTATAAATGCATCCTTTTTTAACTTCAATACTATTATTGATGAGCATATGTTTTACTGTACTATCATTTTTAAAAACTACCTTTACGTTAAATCTTTTTAATAATTCTGTAAAACTTAACAAATTTTCTTGAAATGGCAAAATCAAAACATTATAACTAAAAGGAGATTTTGGTTGAGGAGATAAAATGATTTCCTTGCAAAATTGTTAGCAATATTAAGGAATTATTTAGGGTCTTTTAATTTTAGCCCAATGTTAAAAACATTTCTGATTTTGTCATCAATAAATTCAGGACTACAAATACGGAAAGCTCTGAGAAACACCGAAGAAAAACTGAACGTTTAAAACTGTTTGGATGCGAATAATAATAATGAATATATGAGCTTACATTAGTTGGTTTACGAAATATTTTAAGTTTAAGGCTGTTGTCATGACGTAGGATGGTGCAATCTAAGAAAGGTAAGGTACAATTTTTCTCAATTTCTAAATTAAATCTAATAGGATCAACAAGGGTATTTAATTTGGTTAAAAAATCATGGACATTTTCATCTTCTGGCCAAAGACCTAAAATGTCATCAATATACCTAAGCCAAGGGATATTAGGGGTGAAGATTTTGTGTGATATTTTAGTTTCGAAAAAATTCATGTATAAATTACTCAAAACTGGGGATAAAGGGTTTTCTATACTCATGCTGAAACTTTGGGAATAGAAATTACCATTAAATTGAAACTTGCAATCTTTAACACATACCTTAATTAGTTCGATCAATATAGTTGATGGCAATGGAAGAACATGTTTATTAAGTTCATCTTAAAGGTAAAATAATAAATCATCTATGGGGACTTGCGTGAATAAACTGACTATATCAAAACAAACAGATGTAAACTTATAATTTGGTTTGATATCATGAAGTTTGTCTATTAAATCAGAAGCGTTTGTAACATGAGAAGAAGAGATTGTACCTCCTAAAGGGCTTAGGATAGTAACTAGCCATTTAGATAGCTTGTAAGAAGCAGAACCAATTGACGAAACAATAGGTCTGGCGGGGTTGTTACATTTATGAGTTTTAATGAGACCATACATATGTGGCAAAGGGGAACTAATTGAAATGAATTTCTGCAAGAGGTCTCTATTCTCATGAAGTAGTTGTTTTAACTTCTTGTTAATGTTTTTAACATTGGGCTAAAATTAAAAGACCCTAAACATTTCCTTAATACTGCTTGCAACTTTTCAAGGAAATCATTTTAACTCCTCAGCCAAAATCTCCTTTTAGTTATCATAATGTTTTGATTTTGCCATTTCAAGAAAATTTGTTAAGTGTTACAGAATTAAAGATTTAACGTAAAGGTAGTTTTTAAAAATGATAGTACAGTAAAACATATGCTCATCAATAATAGTACTGAAGTTAAAAAAGGATGCATTTATAAAATTCCTTGCAAAATGTGCAATCAATTTTACATAGGTCAAACTGCCAAACTCTTAAACATTAGAATTGAACAACACAAGAAAAATGTTAGGGATGGCAATAACATCAGTGGAATCTTTAAGCATATTGAATTGAATAATCATCCAGTTGATTGGGGTAATGCCCATGCAATCTATTATACTAAAAACATAATAGTAAGAAACTTAATAGAGTGTAGTTTGATCCATACCACCAGTGATCAAAATACCAACCTACACAAAGGCTTATATAAACTTGACAATTTCATCTGTCAAGAAATTAGCAAAATAATAGTAGGTAAAATGTAACCCTGCGACTGTGACCTAAATCGCTTTACCCTCATTAGCGGACGCATTGACCCTTGCGACCTGACAGCCCGCCTTCCAGGGGGTAAATTGTCCTCTACCCTTTTGTAAACTGTTCTTGTTCCTTTTTCATGTATATATAATCTAAGTATTTCTATTAACTATGCACTTTTGCACTGAATATGTAATATACGAAAGCGCTCTGCTTCGTTATTTGTTTTCCAAGTGGTCTACTTTGCATAAGTGAACACACGTAACCGTGTTCTTATTGGCATTGTCTTATATGTGTGTTACAAATTAACTTTTACGCAACAATGTTTTTTTATGGTTATTTTGATCTCACGTGGTTTTCTTGTTTTCTAATTTTAAGTTATATTAAAATTAAATACTTAACTTGTGATAATATTTCTGTTACATTTTTTTTTCGTTGAATTGTATTATGTAAATAAAATTTTAAAACGAAACTCACTTTTCCTAACCTGAAATCTAAATCAAAACGAATAAAATACATTGAATTTTAATATTTTCTCCACTGTTCCATTTTATAACAGAGGCACCCCTTTCTCCCCAATTTGTAACAGTATGTAGAGCAAGGTTCCAGTTCCTTTCTCTCGTGATGCTCTTAAAGGCCACCTCGTGGGGTGGGTGGCAGTCACCATTGAATTTAGTGTCCACGTTTGCTGGTCTTGCTGTTGGATGCTTTTCTTCAGCGTTTCCTTGTTTAGGCGAAGAATTCCTGGATCTTCATTCTCCCCTGCGAGCGACCTCATGCTAGCCGGAACCTTTCCCTGCCTCATCTTGTCTGCAAAATTCCTGCTTGTCTTCTCGTCTTCTTTTTCTGTTGGTGCCCTTGTGACGTCTATGTTGAATGGCCTCTGCTTCCATCACCAGTTACTCCACTTCTCCCTCCTTCCATTGTTCCATCCTCCGTTGAAATGTCTGGACATTTTCCGAGTACTTTGATTTTCTGTGAGTCCTCTGACATTTAAGATGTGGAAGGATAGCCAGCGTGTTGAATACCTGTGGGGCGTAGGAAGATGAGTTTATATATTCTCTTAGTAGACGGGTTATTTCCGCTATTAGGTCTTTGGTTGCATTGCATTTAGGCAGATTGAAGAGGTTTCCTGGGAAAAAGGCAAATATCTTGCTGTAGGCGTCGTCCAGGCTCTCCTCACCCATGGACTTCTGCCACATCTACCAGAAACTGCCCTCCCTCTCCCATTCTGCTGCTTTTGATGGGCTTACGTCTCCTGACCTCAAATCCGTGGGATCACTTCCCTCTTCTGATTCTTTCTCACTCACTAGACCACCACCTACATTCATCTCCATCACACCCCTACCATCCTCTACAGTCCTCACATCTTCTCCCAGTTGACCACTTCTTTGTCTCCGGGTAGTTGTTTCCCTCGCCCATTTTTTGCAATCCCCTTCTCCTCTGCAGTTTGTATACTATTTTCCACTTTTGACGCATGCGCATTGTCTGCAATTTTGCTGCGTAGACGCACAAACGCAGTATATTTTACTGACCATAACGAGTGGGACTCTTAGCCCTTGGGTGACTTAAATGGATAGTGCTAACACCACTAGTCCCCACCTGTGTCAGCCTCAAAGCACAACCTCTGTGATATTGTAATTCCTTTCAATTGATAATTTCTGTGCGTCCCCTGGATTGCCAGTACTCAATTCTCACATGCTAATTTACAAATGTCCCTCATGTTTGAGAAAACTCCTGCTTTTCTGTGAAAAAACGTGAAAGAGAAGGATATATAAAGTATTTGAATATGAGGGGTGAGAGAGGTAGAGGTGCCTGGGAATGCAAGTACGCAGATACAGTGCGAGGAGCAGTTAAGGAAAGAGAGTCAGGGTGGATGGCGTTTCCGATGTAAGCACGTATGATGGGTATATATTTAGAGAGAGCAAGAGGAGAGAAGCGCTAAGGGAAGTGATGCGACAGAGGGGAGATGGGGTAAGGATGGGAGTAGGAGGAGGGCAGGAGAAA
>NC_134786.1:34993290-34995790 GCF_046742065.1 Oratosquilla oratoria | reverse complement strand
GGAAGAGGAGGCGAATCAAGTAGAGAAGAAAAGGTAAAAGGTGCAGATGGAGAGATGATAATGGAAGAGAAGGCAGTAAGGGGAAGATGGGCAGAATATTTTAGGGAGTTGCTAAATGTGAAGGAGGATAGGGAGGGAAAGATAGTTACAGTGGGATGTGCTAAGAAAATGATCGTGATGAGTGAAGAAAATGGAGGAGAAATAAGGAAGGATGAAGTGATGGCAGTTGTTAAGATGATGAAAGCAGGTAAAGCACCTGGTCTGGATGGATGCCATGCAGAATGTTTAAAAAAGGAGGTACAGTGTTGGTGGACTGGTTGATGAGGTTATTTAATGTTTGCTGGAGAGAGGGTAGAGTGCCGGAGGACTGGAGGAGTGCCTGTATAGTTCCTCTTTACAAGGGAAAAGGGGGCAAGTGTGAATGTAGTAGTTGGGAGGGTTTATGGGAGGATCTTGATTGAGAGGATTAGGAGAGGAACAGAAGGAGTAATTGGTGAGGAACAGTGTGGATTTAGGACGGGTAGAGGTTGTGTAGATCAGATCTTTGTGGTAAGACAAATATGTGAGAAAGCTATATGAAAGGGAAAGGATGTTTTTTGGGCTTTTATGGATCTAGAAAAGGCACTGTGGGAGGTTATCCAGACATATGGGATAGGAGGAAAGCTTCTAGGAGCTGTCAAGAGTTTTTATGAGAGTAGTAGAGCTTGTGTCAGGATTAGAAATGGAGAGAGTGAGTGGTTTGAGGTATAGGTGGGACATCGTCAAGGATGCGTTATGTCGCCCTGGCTGTTCAAATTATACATGGATGGGGTAGTGCGAGAGGTAAATGCAAGAGTATTGGGTCAGGGATTGGAGATGGTTAAAGAAAATGGAGAAAAGTGGGAGGTGAGCCAACTGTTGTTTGCGGACGACACTGCGCTTGTGGCAGGATCGGAGGGGGGATTGAGGAAGTTGGTGACAGAATTTGGGAGGGTATGTGATAGAAGAAAGCTAAAGATAAATGCGGGTAAAAGTAAGGTGATGAGATGTACAAGGGGTGAAAGTTGCAGTAGACTGGAAGTGAGCATTAAGGGAGAGCGACTTGAGGAAGTGGATAGTTTTAGATACTTGGTTGCAAATGTGGCAGGAAAAGGTGGAGTGAAGGTGGAGGTAGAATGTAGATTGAGAGAAGCGAGTAAATGCCTTGGTGGATTGAAGAGTGTAATGAGGAAAAGACATTTGGGAATGGATGCTAAGAGGAGACTGTATGAAGGAGTGATTGTGCCAACAGCACTGTATGGGGCAGAAACATGCAACATAAGAGAGGAAGAGAGAAGGACTTTAAATGTGCTTGAGATGAGGTGTCTGAGAAGTATGATGGGGGTTACTAGGCTAGATAGAGATAGAAATGAGGAGGTGAGGAGGAGAACGGGGGTGGAAAGGGAGTTGGGAGATAGGGTTGATGAAAGAGTATTAGAATGGTTTGGATACATGGAAAGAATGAGTGAAGAAAGACTAGTAAAAGATGAATGGAAGGCATATGTGGAGGGAGTGAACATGAGGGGACGTCCTAGGATGAGGTGGATGGATGGGGTGAAGGGGACTTTGGGGAAGAGGGAAATATCTGTTGAGGAAGGACGGGAGAGGACAGAAGACAGGGGTGAATGGAGAATGGTTGTATATGGATGATGTTGTGATGCATGAGGTGGAATGGGCGGGGGGATGGGGGGGTGATGTAGTATGTGTGAGCAAAATTTGAAGCAGCCCGAAGGAATTTATCCCCGTCTTCTCCTTTCATGCATGGGGGGACGGAGAGGGGGGGTCGCCGATTTAATGAAGCGGCCTTGCTGTGGATGTGCTGTGTCTTGTGACACTGCTTCTGACCCAGGGCAGTGGACAAGGTGCAGGGATGATCCGTCATCCAGGAGGTGCTAAGATAAAAGGTGGAGGGGTGTGGAGTGTATTCAGGGATGGAATGGGTGGGAATGATTTTATGCATTTTCCTTTTTGGCTACCTCCCTTGTAAAGGGGAAAAAGCCTTGGTATATGTATATATATATATATATATATATATATATATATATATATATGTATATTTTTATATATATATATATATATATATATATATTCAATCAGCCATCCTGAATTTATGGCTGTACAAAGGCCTCTTTCATACTATTCCACGACTCACACAACTGCACTAATCTCTATCTCGTCACTCAGTAACATACCTGCTCCAACAGTCATCAGTAGTTCGCGCTAACTTGCCCCTGCCCAATTCCATTTCCTTTCTTTTTCCACCTCCAGAATATATTTCACTCCAGTCTGCTCTCTCACCCAACTTTCTTTCGGTCTAAGAGCGTTATTCCTACCATTAGTCCCTCCATTTTCCTCCGAGCCCTTTTTCGCTTTGTGTCCATCGTCTTCGTCACTTACCAAGTCTCACATCCTTGATTTATTCCTAGCAGTATACATTAATTGTAAACTTTGCTTTTCAAACTTAAAGGTAGCGAGTCTCTTA
>NC_134786.1:34975790-34985790 GCF_046742065.1 Oratosquilla oratoria | reverse complement strand
CGAAGCGTCCCATAAGATGACCCGTCCGTGTATAAAATATCCGGTTACGTTTGAGTTGTTAGCTTTGTGAACAAGACCCTGCGGGTCGAAACGTTAAGGCGGCAAATTCTCCCATTTCTCCTCGTCAACTTCTTTCACCTTCAATTTTATATATGTATATATATGTAGTATATATGTATATATATGTATATACATATGTAGTATATATATATATATATATGTATATATATATATATATGTGTGTGTGTGTGTGTGTGTGTGTGTGTGTGTGTGTGTGTGTGTGTGTGTGTGTGTGTGTGTGTGTGTGTGTGTGTGTGTGTGTGTGTGTTTGTATGTATGTGAATATGTATGTAGATATATATGTGCTTTTATTTGTGATCATATTTTTGTATATGTATATGTGTATCTGTTTATATATGTATATGTGTCTATGAGTACAATTATATCTGTATGCATACACTCCTGTACACGTATAATTTATGTATAGAGTGAAGTAAAGGAAAAATATGCATATGTGGGGCGGAAAAGAAGAAAGGAAAAAGTTAATGTTCTTGACATAGCTCAAGAGGGTTTTTTATGTAAATAAATGGCTCAATGGAGGGGAGGTGACGATAGAACAAGGATGCAAGGGTTCCTGATTCTCAGGAAGTTGTCATTGAAAGAGGAAGAAAGCTCCAGCTATGAAGAACAAAGTACCTGCTCTAAGTTGGATTACATTATGTGTAAATGAAAAATAAAATTATTTTATTAAGGTACGTGTATGTACAAGAACTGGATTGATATTCTTAGGTTTAATTTTCGAGTTAAGAAAACATAAGGGCTGTTGGACTTTATTACTTGAATAAAGAAAAAATAAAGATAAAAGAGATAACTTTGAAACGTAGAAATGAACTTGTGGAAAGAAGCGGCTTTCTTGAAGAAGCAATTCATTTCACTGAAGAAATAAGTATATAAAGAAATATCTTTTTTTTTCAATGAGATGTAATGATGTGAAATTAATTCTATAGAAATTATTTAAAGAAGTTTATTAAAATGAAAATTAGGTATATCTAGGTGATAAATAACATCGTCTACAATGATCTCGTAGATATTGACAAATAACCATCTAGAGATAACATCATCTAACCTTAGTTAGGAGATAATAACAAATAACTTTCTGTACAGAAATGGATAACCCCTACAAATTTTAAGCCTACAATTACTACTCACCTGATTCAATATGATGTATTGACTCTAAATTTTATTATGAAGACACTAATTATGCCCATAATGACCAGGGTCACACATATTTGGCTTTTGAATGCCATTAGACAAGTCTATTATATTCATGGAATCTACCCAACGTTCGATGTTTATAACCTAGGTTGAATATTGATTGTAAGTTTCATTTAGTCAAATTTGTAGAGACTTTATTAATAACCTTACGGGACAAAGTTACACATCATTGGATTTTGGCTGTTATTGGCTGTGTCGAAAAATTCAATCGAGTGAAAGTATTAATAGAAAAAATCATAAACATAGGAAAATATTAAGGCAAAATAAAGAAAAAAAAATAAAAAGATAGCAAAAACTTTTACGACTAAAACTGACACTTTCAAGATAAATACCCATAAAAAAGAAAACAACATCAGAAGGGAGAAAAATATTAATAAGAACAAGCAGATATCTAATTAAAAACAAGGGAAATAGATAAAAAAAAAAGCAAACATTTTCTCAATATAATGGACACCTTCAATATTAACGCTTAAAAAATCTAGATTTCCATACGTGATTGAAGCATAACTCAGGTAACGACTATATGCAATGCAAAAATAATTTCAGGTGAAGCTACAGGACGTGATCGAAAAAGGTAAAACGAAATTGGAATATATGACCTGGAAAATAGGGAAAAGTGTTAGGGTTTAAAAGTAAGTCCGACATTTAGAGGACATATGAAGATCAAGAGTTCAGGGTCTGGCTGGGGAAGTGGAACAGAAGGAAGAATCAGACCATGGAAGATATAAAGGAGAGAAATAACAAGAGAGAGAAGGAGAACAGGACGTGCAGAAAGACACAGAGACAGGGATACAGAGACAGAGAGAGAGAGAGAGAGAGAGAGAGAGAGAGAGAGAGAGAGAGAGAGAGAGAGAGAGAGAGAGAGAGAGAGAGAGAGAGAGAGAGAGAGAGAGAGAGAGAGAGGAGCAAAGAGAGGTAGAGGGGAGAGAAGAGGGGGTGGGAGAGAGAGATGGAAAAATGGTGAAGAGACACGGTACTAAGCACAGAGAGAAAGTAAGGGAGAGAAAGCGAAAAAGACAGAGAGAAAGAGTGTGATAGAAATTAAGGGAGAGAGAGAGAGAAGGATGATGCAAAAACTCTTTATGTGCGTGCGCGCGCGCGCGCGTGTGTGTGTGTGTGTGTGTGTGTGTGTGTGTGTGTGTGTGTGTGTGTGTGTGTGTGTGTGTGTGTGTGTGTGTGTGTGTGTGTGCGTGCGTGCGTGTGGGGGAGATGTGTGTTGCCTTATCAAGGCATCGGGCGAAGATGCTAAACTTAGATATACTTCAACCAGCCGATGTATTTGTTTTATGCTAACGAACTATGATATATTTCGTACGTGACTGGCATATACTTTTAATTAACGTCTTAAGACCAACAGTTTATGATAAAATTAGTTTCCAAATGTGCCCTAACATTTTCCAAAGTTTACGAAAAGTCTGTCCCTTCCTGCGAATGAACGATACCAGAGTATAAAGCTTCTATTTCGTAATGGAATATCTAAATGCAGTATCAATTACCAGCTATATCTACATCATGATAAATAAGTGAATATTGAGTCATCACTTTGTGGATAGGGATATTAGACGGCAGTCAAGGAACAATTTTGTTTTTGTATACCAGTTATGTGTAAAGCATTTTTATTCTTTTAATACAGACATCGAACCGTAATGTAAAGAGGAGCAAGTAGGGAGTATCCGCCTAATGTATAAAATTAATTTATGAATCAGCTAATAAATTATCTAATAAAAAAGGAACCCAAATAAGAGATACTAAACAAAGAAAGGTCTGATAAAGATGCCATTATATTATACAGTACGATCTTAAGGGAAAAAAAGAGCCTGAGAATAAGTAATGGTACAACCAACCATCATATGACATGTTATGGAAATTATATGAACTCAGAAAATGAAAAGAGAAGGTAAGGAGCCTACGTCTGAAGGCGCGTAGCTGCGGGCTGATAACAGTTCATGCTGGGAATCGGAGAATAATGGGGGATTCGAGACCACAACTGAGTGAATGTGAGACTAGCACGCTTCCGATTACTCCACCACCACACATAAACCAGTTAAAAAAGGAAGACATATCTTACAGGTTAAGTTATGAGAGATTAATGATTTAAAGTTTCCTAAGGCTCAAGTTGAATATGGGTGTAGAAAAACAATAAGTGAAATACAAATGATAATAGTAATGAATGATAATAGTAATGAATGATGATAGTAATGAATGATGATAGTAATGAATGATGATAGTAATGAATGATGATAGTAATGATGATAGTAATGATGATAGTAATGATGATAGTAATGATGATAGTAATGATGATAGTAATGATGATAGTAATGATGATAGTAATGATGATAGTAATGATGATAGTAATGATGATAGTAATGATGATAGTAATGATGATAGTAATGATGATAGTAATGATGATAGTAATGATGATAGTAATGATGATAGTAATGATGATAGTAATGATGATAGTAATGATGATAGTAATGATGATAGTAATGATGATAGTAATGATAGTAATGATGATAGTAATGATAGTAATGATGATAGTAATGATAGTAATGATGATAGTAATGATAGTAATGATGATAGTAATGATGATAGTAATGATGATAGTAATGATGATAGTATATATACATATATATATACATATATATATACATATGTATATACATATGTATATACATATTTATATATATATATATATATATATGTATATACATATATATGTATATACATATATACATATATATATACATATATATATATATATACATATACATATATATATACATATATATATATATATATACATATATATATATATATATATATATATATATATATTATATATATATATTATTGTTATTATATTTTCATAAATAAATGGTCCCTCCATGCATGAAGAGGCTGGTGCGTTTTACATGGGGGGCATATATTTTACTCTTTATGCAGCTAAGCTTTTAGAGCCTTAATTAAACTAGGTGTTCTCTTTATCTAACAAATAGGAAGATGACATAATGACGGAGTACAGTAAACTACGTTTTTCCATCTTCCACAGGGAATATGAATAATTTCAACTTTGTTGTTAGTTATTCATATAGATGAATTTATGAAAAGGAGATTATATGTTAATTCGGATTTATGGCCTTGAAAACGGAAATGAAAGACTGGGTTATATTTTCATAATTATGGCAGAAGAAACACTATTTGAGAACAGAAGCTTTATCTATAATACAACATTTCTCTTGTTGGTGGTTTCCAAAGTACAAAGACACAGATTACAGACCGAGTATTTACATTATGTCCCGAGGAACTAGGGGGACAACATTTGTAGAGTATTAGGACGAAATGACCGAATCTCAAGAAATTATGGTACATGAGATAGAAATCAGAGGTATAAAAAATAATGGAATATTTATGAAATTATTAGAAAAGTAAATTTACCTCAGAGTTGATAATATAAAATGAGCTATATGAAACTAAAAACAAGAAAAAATATATACAAACAATAAAAGGTTTTCATTACCACTTGCAAAAAAAAACAATACCAAACCAGCTTGTAGCAGTTAACGAAAGGAGGTATACAGAACAATAGTGATGTATAAAACTTACCATGAAACTAGAAAGCAAAACACATGTTAAATAAATACGAACGATAGAATATGTTAGAAGATGGTATAAGGAAAGAAGAAATATGAAATAAATTCCATGTTAAATATGCAGTTTCTTTTAATGAACAAAACCAAGTTCGGTGGTATGGACAAATGGATGTTGATAGATTCCCAAAGCATTACGTCCGTTCATATTTCACAGAAAGAAGACCCAGAAAAGTATGGAGAGACGAAGTTTGACAATTTTTTGGAAGCATGACGGGAAATATTGCTTTACTTTAAAAAGAAGGAAACTTCACTGGAATTGGAACGAATGGAGAAGACTTGCCAAGAACCATAACTGACGAGGTACTAAATCTACCTGGTGAATGATGGCGACGACGTTCGGTTTCATAAGCTTTGGTACCTTTTGTGCCCCCAAAAGCTGTGTTTCTATTTACAATTGCCCAAGAAATATCCCCAAAATATTACAAAGGCGATTACAAAGGCGGAGCATGCCGACAGGAGACCTTTTGATCCATATCTAGGTCGGATGCCAAAAAAAAAAAAAAAAAAAAAAAAAAAATCATATTAGTAATAAAATAATAAATAAAAACTATAATAATGTAAATAACAAATAAAATACATAAATAAATGCATAGGTATAGTTCAAATGATAAACAAACAGGTATATAGTAAATAATAAATTAACATATAACTAATAATAAATTAAAATCAGACAGACAAATGATAAAACAAAAACAAATAATATAAGATAAATTATAATCATTACAGCATCTTACTTAATTATTTATCTAAATGATTCTTAAAGCTTTGAACTGAACTACATTGTACTACCTGTGCAGGAAGTTTATTCCATTCATTAACTACACGGTTGGCAAAGTTGTTTCTACCTACTTCCAAATTGAATCTATTTCCGGACAGTTTGAGACCATTGTTTCTTGTCTGATTCTCATTCAATTTGAAAATTTTGTCACTTCTGATGTTGTCAATTTCCTTTAAAATCTTAAAGATCTGTATCAAGTCACCTCTGAGTCTACGCTTTTTTAGGGAAAACAGATTCATGTGCTTTAGTCGATTTTCGTATGATCTATTTTTGATATTTGGAATCAGTTTTGTGGCTCGCCGTTGTACTTTTTCCAGTCTGTCAATGTCTTTAATGAGATTCGGTGACCATACGGAAACAGCATATTCCAAATGTGGACGAACTAACGATTTATATAGCTTGTTAATGAGTGATGGACTTTTGAAATCAAAAGATCGCGCAATCAGTCCCAGAATTTTATTTGCTTTCTCAGAGGCTGAAATACATTGCTTGGATGATTTGAGGTCGTTACTGATAATTACGCCGAGATCTTTTTCACTATCCACTTTTGTTAACGAATTTCCAAATAACTTGTAATCGTACTTACTGTTATTTTTACCTATGTGCATTACCTTGCATTTACTTGTGTTATATCTCATTAGCCACTTTTCAGACCATTGCTGTAATTGATCTAAATCTTCTTGAATATCTAATTGGTTTGAGTGATCATTTGCCACTCCGCACAGTTTTGTATCATCAGCAAATTTGGAAACAGTAGATTTTAGTCCATGGTCTATATCATTTATATATACTATGAATAGAAGTGGCCCAAGAACGGAACCCTGAGGAACTCCACTTGCAACACTTTTCCATCCAACAAAATATAGGAATTTTTCCATGAAGTTACTTTTCTATTTTGTGACATGGTATATCACAAATATACCAAAAAACATTTCCCCTTTATAAAGAGATGGCCGAGTCAAAACATATACCGACCCTACACCATCGCAAATACATTCAAGAACCCATTCATTTCCCTTTCCATCTTGGCCCTCGTAAATGAAGGGCCTTCCCTGTCTCCGCCACATTTCTCGGGTAAGAAGCAATGCAGCTGAATGTGCTTTACCAACAGAGCTTTCTTACATAATCTCCCTCCTCCTCTACTCAAGAAATATACGTAGCACCTAGTTAATATACATTAAATATATAAAGAATGCTTAGTAAGTAAATAAGTTTATAAATAAGCAGTAAAGTAGATAAGAAATAAGTGAATGAGTCAAGAAAATAAAAAATAAATGTACAAAGAAGAAACTAACAAATGAAATAGATAAATAAATAATTGGGTAAATAAGTAATCAAATTGATAAGTAAATGATGAAATATTAATAAATGAATAAGTAGATATATTTATGAATTACTTAATAAAATCAAATATATGAACGAACAAATTAAGTAGAGACAAATATATAGATTAGAGAAAAGTAAATAAATAAAAGGATAAATAATGAAGCGAATATACAGTTATCACACTCACTACAGTTTCCCGGCACTTGTATTAAGATGAACACATTATTATCTCTTGATTATCTCTTAAATTCTTTTTCTCCCCTAACTCCGACCCCACCCCCACCAACATATAACAAAAAAAAAGTCCTCAAAACTGCAATGAACATTTCTGATACTTCGTCTTCTTCTTAACCCCCTCCCCTCAGACTTATTAACATTTTCCTTTCATGCTCTAAATGCTACTCACTGAGCCTTTAAGCACCAGAAAGTTCACTGATAGTAGAGAAAATCCATTTTTGTTTGTGTAAGGATTTACTCTATAGATAAATCTTCTAGTTCCCGCTTTACAATCACTACCCAATTCTATATCTTTATATACAGAATTGGTGTACATTCCAAAGGGTATACATATAGGAAAAATCTCTAATTAGTCTTTCTCTTACATGCATGTATTTCAATCACTCATAAAGAATGTTATGGCATATTCTGAGAACATCTAAAACATTTGATTATTCTGTCTTCATTCTAATCACCTGTAAATATTTCGAAAACGAACCTCTAATGGAGATCCTTTATTCCTCTTATATTTTATTTCATTTTATTTATAATTCTTAACTTCAATATGGTATGCCTTCGACAGAGTCTGTAGCATATTTCTAATGTAAAGACCTTCCTGATGTGATATCATATCTTCATTCAGGAAAGACTAACTAGAATTGTTCTTTTATTCAGAATAAATACTTAATTACTAACACTTCATACAGTTACACGCTGATATTTTAATTTTGCATCTTTTAACACATTTTGACACTTCGCACTCAAAAGAACATGTGAGCTCGTGGCGTAATCGAAAGCGAACTTGTCTTGCTTTTGCTTAATTGTGGATTCGAATCCTGCACTCCTTTCTGAATCCTACTAATGAATATTACCTGTTCCTAGAAGGTATTCTCTTGTTTATACTGAGCTCCAATTATCCTAATCAAAGGCTACCTTTGCTAGTTACTATAAATAAATTTTTATTATTACTATATTTACTAATATATAAACTATCAAGTAATATTTGTACCTTTATAAAGAAAATATCACCTCATTTAGCTGTTAAGTTTGCAAGGGATCTATAGAGAACTCTTTAAGAAAGACGTATCATAATAATGATCTTTTTAGTACTGCAAAAATACTGAGCTGTTCAACTTAATACATCTTCACCTACTAATTGATTTTAGTCTCTGAATCTCCTTTACATAGATGTATTTCGTTCCTATTTCATGCGATAGGTTGAAGGTGGTCAATAATCTTTTGGGCTCGATAATCGTGCACCTTACTCGGAAAACTGAGCATGCAATATATGACAAAATCCACATTCCGACATCTATTCTGCATGGATGATTCATGCGTGATGCAAAAAAGCATTTTCTTTTCTAACAGAAGTCAAGATCTAGAAAAGATATCATCATTCCAGCTTCTTCTTGTTTCGAAAGAACTCGGGAAAGGCTGTGACGGTGTCTGTTGCCTTTGATATATTGCATTGTTTTTTTATGTCTTGGAATGCGTATATATTCTAAGCTTATCTATTTCTTTCACCCATCTCTGTCTGTCTGTTTGTCTGTCTGTCTGTCTGTCTGTCTGTCTGTCTATCTGCCTGTCTGTCTGTCTGTCTGTCTGTCTGTCTGTCTGTCTCTATGTCTGCCTGCCTGCCTGCCTGCCTGCCTGGTTCTATTTCTATGTTTTTCTCTTCCTTTCTTTCTCTTCATTTTTCCTTCCTTCGATTCATTTTCTTTCTATCCTTCTCTCATTTTCTTTCTCTTTTTCTTCCTAACTTCCCTTCTCTTTTTTTTTTCTTTTCCAGATTTTTTTTTTTTTTTTACTTTTCTTTTTAATTTATTTTTCTTTCTTTCTTTTTTCTCCAGCCTTTCTCTTTTCTTTCTCTCGCTTTCATTCATTCACTCATTCTTTCTTTTTTTCTTTCTTTCTTTTTCTTTTTCTTTTTTCTTTCTTTCTTTTTCTTTTTTCTTTCTTTTTCTTTCTTGATCTTTCTTTCTTTCTTTCTTTTTCCTCTTTTCTTTTATCTCCTCCTTTCTTTCTTTCTTTCTCTCTTTCTTTTCTCTCTCTCTCTCTCCCTTTCATTCATTCATTCATTCATTCATTCATTCATTTTTTCTTTCGTTTTTCTTTTCTTTCCTTTTTTCTTTCTTTCTTTCTTCTTCTTTTCTTTCTCTCTCCTTTTTCTTTCTTTCTTTCCTTCCTTCCTTCTTTCCTTTTCTTTCTTACTTTTTCTTTTCCAGCTTTTTTTCAGCCTATCTTTCTTTCTTTCTTTCTTTCTTTCTTTCTTCCTTTCCCTCTTTCCTTCTTTCTTCTTTTTTCTTTCTTTATTTTTCTTTCTTTACTTTCTTCTTTATTTCTCTCTTAAATATTCAGATCATAGTGAGGAGGACTGAAAACTGCGGAAGATGGAAGAATTAGGGAAGCAGGGAAGGGAGATGAGAGCTGTCAACCAGCCTCTGGTATATAGAATATGTATCAGATTTGCTTGGGGGACGATAGATAAATAAAAGACTTGAAAAGAAATGTGGAATCTAAAGAGGACATACGGTTTGTAGGTTGCAGTGAGCCCAGTTCAATATGGAGGTAAGTATTCGAATAAAAAAAAAAAAGTGTAGTGCATGAACCGTCCAAGATCAACCTCGCTTTCTTGCATGGGCATTCCAGTTACCACAATGACTTTTTTTTTAGTTAAAGACTCCCTCCTTCACCCTGACCACACGTATTACGAAAGGCTAAGTCTAAAAAACATCTAAAGTATAAATAGATGTTA
>NC_134786.1:34940790-34968290 GCF_046742065.1 Oratosquilla oratoria | reverse complement strand
TATATATATATATACATATACAGTATATATACATATATATATATATATATATATACATATACAGTATATATATATATATATATATATATATATATCTGTGTGTGTGTGTGTGTGTGTGTGTGTGTGTGTGTGTGTGTGTGTGTGTGTGTGTGTGTGTGTGTGTGTGTGTGTGTGTGTGTGTGTGTTTTACCTAGTTGTATTTATCTAATTGTATTACACGGGAAAGGAGCTATGTTCGTAATGACCCGCCTTGAATAGTATTTGCACACACTGTTTCTTTATCTAAGGTATTCCATATATCCAGCACTTTGTGTGGGAAGCTATTTTTTTCCGATCTCTTCTATAGTTATCCTTTTTGAGTTTCTTTTCATGACCTCTTGTTTTTCCATTGTTATTTTTAGTAACTCATTCCTGTCAAGGATTTCCATTCCTTTCATGATTCTAAATATACTCAGTATACCTCCTTCTCTTCTCTGCCCTAGTGTTGGTTGTTCTAATTTTGATAATCTTTGTTCGTATGTTAAATTGGTAAGAGCTGGTGCCAACTTTGTTGTTGCTCTCTGTATTCTTTCTATTTTCCTTATATTCTTTTTAGTAGTGGGTGTCGATAATGTCGCTGCATATTCCAGCTTTGGTGTAATCAATATAGCTAATATTTTTTTAATCATTTCTTCATCCAAGTAGTCAAATGCCATTTTCATTTACCTTAATAGGATGTAGGTTTCACCGACTATTTTGTTTATATGTTTATCCAGTGTCATGTCTTTGCTGATTGATACTCCAAGGTCCCTTTCCAAGTGCATTTTTTTTTTCTTCTTCTTCGCCAATTTTGTAATTTTTTGAAATTCTGTTTTTGCTTTTTCCAAACTCCATTATGCTACACTTCTTGATATTGAAGTTCACTTCCCACTTTTGAGTCCATTTCCAGATTTTGTCCAGGTTTGACTGTAATGAATCACAGTCCTCTTCTGTTTTTACTTTCTTTGATATTTTGGCGTCATCTGCGAAGAAATTCATATAACATTCAACTGCTCTGCCTATGTCGTTTATGTATATGGCAAACATGATTGGAGCCAGCACTGACCTTTGTGGAACACCACCTATCATTTCTTCCCATTTCGAGTATTTGTCTAATTATTACTCTCATTTTTCTCCCATTCAGGAAATCTTCCATCTATGCCAATAGTTTACCTACAATGCCACCTAATGATTCAAATTTTCTTATTGATTTCTTGTGTGGTACTTTGTCAAATGCCTTTTGTAGGTCTAAATAGGCACAGTCTGACCATCCATCCCTCTCATCTATTATATTATTAGGTTTGTTGTACATGATCTTCCTTGTCTAAATCCAAATTGGCTTGGGTTTAGTATAGTTTTTTCCTCCAGGTGTATAACCCATCTACTTTTGATAACTTTTTCACACCATTTAGCTACCGTACTTGTTAGGAAGACCGGTCTGTAGTTAGTTGGATTTTTCTTTTTTCGTCTTTTGTATATTGGTACTATGTTTGCATTTTTCCAGTCCTGTGGTATCTCACCTTCTTTGATCGAGCATTTGATTATAGTGTGTATTTTATCTGTTAATTTCTCTACGCATTCCTTCAATATCCAATTTGCAATTCCACCCGACAATTCAATTTTCTGACATCAAGGTTCTTTATTTGGTCGCTGATTTTCTTCTTTGTTACAGTTATTTCCTTCATTCGGGGGGATTTCTGTCTCTCTGTTCCCTCACAGTTAGATGTCTTCTCAATTGTGAAAACCGATTTGAAGTGGCTGCTCATGACTTCTGCCATTTCTTGTTTTTCTGTGTATTCATGACTTCCTTGGCGTAACTTTTCTATTTATTGTTTGTTTTTTTAGTTTATCGTTCACGTATCTATAAAATAGTTTCGGTTATTCCTTGAATTTTTCTATTATTTTCTTTTCATAATTCCTCTCTTCTTCTCTGCATATTTTTACATAATCGTTTCTTAATTTGATATATGTTTGCCATTTGCTCTTTTTTTCATTTTTTTCCAAGCTTTGTCTCTTTTGTCCTTGGCTTCGCTACATTTTTTGTTGTAACAGTTCTTTATGTATATTCTTTTTTGCTTTTGTTGTGGAACATATTTGGTCACACCTTCATTATAATTTTTTATAGTATGTTCCATTTTCCTTCCATCCTTGTTTCTTCATTTAGGAATTAGTCCCAGTTTGCACTACGAAAGAATTTTTTAAGTTTCTGAAAATTCGTTCTGTTGTACATTGGTCTTCCTATTCTATGTTTCTCATTTCTTCTTAGATCTATTTGCTCTTTTAGCTCGAATTCTATTCGTACATGGTCATTATTTCCTATTGATGTGTGTGTGTGTGTGTGTGTGTGTGTGTGTGTGTGTGTGTGTGTGTGTGTGTGTGTGTGTGTGTGTGTGTGTGTGTGTGTGTGTTTATGTGTGTATATATATATATATATATATATATATATATATATATATATATATATATATGCACACATACACACACACACACACACACACACACACACACGCATATATATATAATATACATATATATATTATATATATATATACTGTATAAATATATATATATATATTATATATATATTATATATATATTATATATATATACTGTATATATATATATATATAGATATTTACATATGTTTATATAGATAGATAGGTGTGCATTGGAAAAGACAAAGAGTTAGTGATCACACAAGCAGACAAAGCCAGAGGAATTGTTATCATGGATAGATTTGACTACGAAAGGAAAATGTTAGATCTACTTGAAGTTCAGGGTGACATAACACATCCCTGACGAAGTCCCACCTTTACCTCAAACCATTCATTCTCTCAATTTCTTATCCTGACACACGCACTACTACTCTCGTAAAAATTCTTGACAGTTTTCCTCCTATCCCGTATATCTAAAATACCTCTAACAGTGCCTTCATGTCTACCCTATCATAAGCCTTTTCCAAATACATAAAAGCCCAAAATCATCCTTACCTTTTCCTATAGATTTCTCACATATCTGTCTTACCACTAAAATCTGATCTACGCAATATCTACCTGTCCTAAACCCACACTGTTCTTCACCAATTACTCCTACTATTCCTCCCCTAATACTCTTAATCAAGACCCTCCCATAAGCCTTCCCAACTACACTAAACAAGTTAATCTCTCTGAAATTGCTAAACTCACACTTGTCCCCTTTTCCCTTGTAAAGTGGAACTATACAGGCACTCCTCCAGTCCTCCGGCACTCTATCCTCTCTTAAACAGATAACTTCACCAGCCAGTCCATCATCACTGTCCCTCCTTTTTTCAGATATTTTGCATGACATCCATGCACACCAGGTGCCTTACTTGCTCTCATCATCCAACAACTGCCTTCACTTCATCCTTCCTTATTTCCCCTCCAATTTTCCTCACTTGTCACGGTCATTTTCTTAGCATTTCCCACTGCAACTACCTTTCGCATCCTATCCTCCTTCACATTTAGCAACTCCCTAAAATGCTTCTGCCCATCTGTCTCTTACTGCCTTCTCTTCCATTATCATCTCTCCATTTGCACCTTTTACTTTTTCTTCTCTACTTCATTCACCTCCTCTTCCTCTTTTAATTTCTTTCCAAAAATCTTCTTAATATTTTCAAAATTTTCTGTCATATTCTAACCCCATTTCACATCTGCTCTCATCTTTGCCTCCTTTATTTTATGCTTTACTTATCTTCTCTTTCCTTTGTACCTCTCATATGATTCCCTCTTCCTATTTTGTAACCAATCTATGAAAGCTTCCTTCTCTTCTACAATTTTTTTTGTTTCCTTATGCCACCACTCATTACCCTTTCTTTTTATTTTCTCCCGTACTCCTTTTTCCACACACCATCTTTGCACATCTAATGACTCCCCCCTTGAACCATCCCAATTCCTCCTCCACTCCTAGTTCTAATCTATTCTTCACTCCCTCCTACTACTCTCTCAGCTTCGTCTTGTACTCCTCCTTTTCTTTCTCATTTAAACAGTTCACTCTAAGCACATCCCTACCTTTTGTCCTTTTCCTCTTTCTCCATCTATCCTTCCACCAAAAAATGATCTGACACCCCACCACTCTCTACCCTTAGAACATGTACATCCTTAACTCTTCCTATTATACTACACAGTCCATTAACGCTCTCTGCCACCCTTCCATCCACCACCCTCTCCCATGTGTACTTGTGCTTGACTTTCTTCCGAAACACTGTATTTGCTATCATCAACTCTCTTTCGAGACACATATCCACCATCAACTCTTCACTACGATTCTTTCCTGCAACTCCACTTCCCAACCACTCCGTCTATTGGTTCATTTCCTTCCCTAGCATTAAGGTCACCCAATACTACTACACTGACGTTTCTCCCTAATCCTTCTATGTACTCATCTAAATCTATCCAAAAAGCCTCCCTTTCTTCTACACTCTCCTCACTACAAGGCCCATATGCGCTTACAAAAACTCACATCTTCTTTCCCAGTTTCACCTTCATCCACATTAACCTTGAAGAAACCTCCCTCCACTCCACTACACATTTACCTTTCTCTTCACTTACTAGTATAGCCACCCCTTCTTTCCCTCGTCCTCTCTTCACTCCTGAGAACCTCCCAACTACACTCCCAAACTCACACTCACCCCTCCCTCTCAACTTAGTTTCACTTAAAGCCAACAGATTCATCTTCCTTCTCACAAACATACTGCCTATCTCTTCCCTTTTACTCTCATTTGTACCACATTCACGCACATTAAATGATCCAAACCTGAGGGTACTGGTTGGAAAACACCTAGACCCTCTTATACCTTTACTTTTTTTTAGGAATGTCCCCTGCAGGACTACTGGGAGAAGGGATAGTCGCAATATAGTGTCATAATTTCTCTGTGAACATATACACAAAAATTTATATGTATATGAAAGTGTGTATGCATATATATATAATAATATATATATATATTATTTATATGTATATATATTATATATATATATATATATATGTATGTATATTATATATATACATACATATACCAAAGGCTTTTTCCCCCTTACACAGGGGTTCGCCAAAAAGAAAAAAACATAGAAATCACTCCCACCCATTTAATTTCCCATATTCCCCTCCCTCCACCCTCCTTCCTCCTCCTATCTTGGCACCTCCTGGATGACGGGTCATCCCTGCATCCTGTCCACTGCCCTGGGTCAGAAGCAGTGTCGCAAGACACAGCACATCCACAGCAAGGCCGCTTCATAAATTCGGCGACCCCCCCCCCCTCTCCGTCCCCTCATGCAGAAAAGAAGAACACGGGGAGAAATCCCTTCGGGCTGCGTCAAATTTTTTCTCATACATACTTCCTCACCCCCCATCCCCCACCCACTCCCCCTCATGCATCACAGTCTCATCTATACACAACCCTTCTTCATTTACCCCTATCTTCTGTCCTCCCCCGTCCTTCCTCTACAGACATTCATCTCTTTTGTAAAGCCCCTTTCACCCCATCCATCCATCTTATCCTAGGACGCCCCCTCATATTCACTCCTTTCACCTCCGCATTCAACACTTCTTTTACTAATCTTTCTTCACTCATTCTTTCCATGTGTCCAAACCATCCTAATACTCTTTCATCAACCCTATCTCCCACTTCCCTTTCCACCCATGTTCTCCTCCTCACCTCCTCATTTCTCACTCTATCTAGCCTAGTAACCCCTATCATACTTCTCAGACATTTCATCTCAATCACATTCAAACTCCTTCTCTCTTCCTCTCTCATGTTCCATGTTTCTGCCCCGTACATTGCTCTTGGCACAATCACTCCTTCATATAACCTCCTCTTAGCATCCATTCCCAGATGTCTATTTCTATTTCTATATATATATATATATATATATATATATATATATATGATATATATATTATATATATTATATATATACATATATATACATACATACATTATATATATATATACATATATACATTATATATATATAATATATATACATATATATATATATATATATATATATATATACATATATACATTATATATATATATTATATATATATATATATACATATATACATTATATATATATATATATATATATATATATATACATATATACATTATATATATATACATATATACATTATATATTAATATATATATATATATACATATATATACATATGTGTGTGTGTGTGTACACGAGTATATATGCTATGAAATATGATATTGTATAGATTTGTATCGAAAGATTTATTATAATGGTATATTACCGTGTCTGTTTCTAAATTATTCTAGATCATATAAGAATGGAGAGTCTATAATTCTTATTTTACACTTCAGAAATCTGATTGCAAAGTCTGAAAAGGTTTTTATGGGCTATTGTTGACCAGCTCTTCTGTCGTTATGGACAATCCCATATTTGAAAATTATGAGATGTTTACGGTAGCAGAAATTTTGCTACGACTAAGATCACAATTTTTGTCCTATCTCCAAGGCCTGTTTGTTTTGGGTATTGATACTTACTCTGTAAAAATATATATATTTATTTAAATATTAATTTGTGTTCACACAAGATGATTCAAAATATATATAGAAAATTATATCTAGATACAAGGACTGAAGATTTAAACTAAAAAAACAGGTTACATTTATGTGAAAAGCAAAAATCTAGATATTATTTATGTGAAAATTAGAATTCTAATTTAGAAAATGAGTCATATCCATATAGACTTATTTGGATGTGGAAATTTAAAAATTGATACTGAAAATCAAGCACATATCATATCATAGCATTAGAATTTTTTTTCTTCTAAATTTGAGGACTAGAAAGTTGGTTTAGAAGACTAATCACATCTATATAATAAAATAAAATAAAATAAAGATAGATCTGTCTATATTCATGAACTAAACAGTCGACTTAGAAAATTAATCACATTTCAATAGATTCCAAAGAGTTTATTCCTGCTGTGTGTAAGGATTTGATTCAGACGGTTGAGCAGGAAGGATTACACAGAGGAATTCAGATACCCAGGGACAGATACGAAACGCAAATACAAGACAATATCGCATCGATCTTAGGAGTGCCTGGGATTAATTAAATCATGTGGATATGAGGAATATATCTTGGAAACTGAAATGGAGAGAGAAATGTGAGATTACTGGGTACAAGGACATAATGGATTCAATATGGCGGATTAGAAGAAAGGACTGTGGAAGTGATAAAAGTTGAGAAAGGGGGAGAAGAGCAAGAATTGATAGAGAAAAAGTAGATGGGAGAAGAAAAAGGAAAGAATGGGAGAGCAGAAATGGAAGGGGGAGACGGGCAAAGGGAAAGGAAAAACACACGAAAAAGAAAGAAAGAAGAAAAAGGGATGAAGGGATTGTGTTTTGAATGAATACGATAGATGGGGAATGCTGAATAATATACGAATACTTAATGAATATTTGAGATGAATTAATGTTATACAGGCTGGAATTGTAGAAGGTGGAAGAAGGGAAGAAGAGGGGGGATAGGGAGTGAAGTAGGATGGAAAGGAGGAGGAGGAGGAGGAGGAGGAGGAGGAGGAGGAAAGGAGGAAAAGGAGGAAACCATTAGGATGAAAAAAGAACAAGAGGAAAAGGAAAATTGAGGAAGGAACATGAAAAAGAATCGTCCATGGTACAAAGAGGGAGGCTGTCGTGTGAAGAGAACAGCAGCGATTGCTATGGGGACGAGGGATAGCGGAGAGCGAGGGTCGGGAAGAGCTTGAGCAAAGGGGGTGTGGGGTCCGCCGTGTGGACAGAGTGCGACATATGGACTGGGGAGGCAAGAGAAAGGGACACAAAGCGCGGAAGACGGTAGGTTGTGGAGTGCAATAAAAAAACTGTCAAGGGACAGGAACGCTACGATTAAACTATGAAATATGAACCGGGTGCATTGGAAAAAGGGAAAAGAAGTAAAAATGAGAAGATGTAAAAGAGCATAAGGGAAAGTAGGGATGCGACCGAGTGCGCTGGAAAAGGGAAAGAAATAAAAATAAAGATAAAAAAAGGTGGAAAAGAGGATAGGAGAGAGTAAGGATGCGACAGATAGACTGTAGAGGTAGGAAAAAGAGGGAAAATGCAAAGTACAGGGGTTTTTGAAGTGTAATAAAGGAGTGGCAGTGAAGACCATCTCTAAGGTCCGATTCCTTTGTGTATATGATATATGAAACAAGTATGTTGGGAGGTGAGTATAGAGATGAAGCGAGAAAAGAAAGCGAGAAAACTGGATACGAAGGAATAAGGGGACGAAATATAGGGAATATGCAAAAAGGGCGTAAAAACATGGGGAGGTGAAGAAATAAAGTGGATCGGAAGATGGAGGTGGGGAGGTCTGAAAATTTTAAAAGAGCATTGTCTGCAAGGTATAGACTGCTTAGAGAGGATGTGGTTGGAAGGATGTGTGGGAGCATTGTGTTCGTGCGTGCGTGGATGGGTTGGGAAGTGGAAGAGGTGGAGGCGTGTGTGTAGTGATGTGTAAGCTGCGGTAATGTGAGTATTGTGTTTGTGTCCTGAGGGTAACTGTGATAATATAAAGCACTTACGGCGTTGGAAGTTTGTGTACTTATAAAGAAACCAACCATAGGGAATAAGCATAATTTCCTTCAGTAAAGAAAATATCAACACAAGTATGAGGTACAATTTAAGAAATAGCGTTATTAGTACATACATACATATACCAAGGCTTTTTCCCCCTTAAAAGGGAGGAGGCAAAAAAGGGAAAGGCATAAGATCACTTCCACCCATTCCATCCCTGAATACACTCCACACCCCTCCCACCCTCCCTCTTATCTTAGCACCTCCTGGATGACGGGTCATACCTGCACCTTGTCCACTGCCCTGGGTCAGAAGCAGTGTCGCAAGACACAGCACATCCACAGCAAGGCCGCTTCATTAAATCGGCGACCCCCCTCTCCGTCCCCCTATTGCATAAAAGGAGAGGACGGGGAGAAATCCCTTCGGGCTGCGTCAAATTTTGCTCACACATACTACCTCACCCCACACCCCCCCGCCCATTCCACCTCATGCAATCACAACATCATCCATATACAACCATTTTCCATTCACCCCTGTCCTCTGTCCTCTCCCGTCCTTCCTCAACAGACATTCCCCTCTTCCCCAAAGCCCCCTTCGCCCCATCCATCCACCTCATCCTAGGACGTCCCCTAATGTTCAATCACTCCACATCTGCCTTCCATACCTCTTTTACTAGTCTTTCTTCACTCATTCTTTCCATGTGTCCAAACCATCCTAATATTCTTTCATCAACCCTATCTCCCAGCTCCTTTTCCACCACCGTTCTCCTCCTCACCTCCTCATTTCTCACTCTATCTAGCCTAGCAACCCCCATCATACTTCTCAGACACCTAATCTCAAACACATTCAAACTCTTTCTCTCTTCCTCTCTTATGTTCCATGTTTCCGCCCCATACAGTGCTGTTGGCACAATCACTCCTTCATACAGTCTCCTCTTAGCATCCATTCCCAAATGTCTATTCCTCCTTATACTCTTCAATCCACCAAGGCATTTACTCGCTTCTCTCAATCTACATTATATCTCCACCTTCACTCCACCTTCTCCTGCCACATTTGCACCTAAGTATCTAAAACTATCCACTTCCTCCAGTCGCTCTCCCTTAATGCTCACTTCCAGTCTACTGCCACTTTCACCCCTTGTACATCTCATCACCTTACTTTTACCCACATTTATCTTTAGCTTTCTTCTATCACATACTCTCCCAAACACTGCCATCAACTTCCTCAATCCCTCCTCCGATCCTGTCACAAGCGCAGTGTCGTCCGCAAACAACAGTTGGCTCACCTCTCATTTTTCTCCATTTTCTGTAACCATCTCCAATCTCTTGCCCACTACCCTTGCATTTACCTCTCGCACTACCCCATCCTTGTATAAGTTGAACATCCAGGGCGACATAACGCATCCTTGACGAAGTCCCACTTTTACCTCGAACCACTCACTCTCTCCATTTCTAATCCTGACACATGCTCTACTACTCTCATAAGAACTCTTGACAGCTCCCAGAAGCTTTCCTCCTATCCTGTATATCTGCATAACCTCCCACAGTGCCTTTCTGTCTACCCTATCATAAGTCTTTTCCAGATCCATAAAAGCCCAAAAAACATCCTTCCCCTTTCCTATAGTTTTCTCACATATCTGTCTTACCACAAAGATCTGATCCACACAACCTCAACCTGTCCTAAATCCACACTGTTCCTCACCAATTACTCCTTCTGTTCCTCTCCTAATCCTCTCAATCAAGATCCTCCCATAAGCCTTCCCAACTACACTTAACAAGCTAATCCCTCTGAAACTACTACATTCACACTTGTCCCCTTTTCCCTTGTAAAGAGGAACTATACAGGCACTCCTCCAGTCCTCCGATACTCTAACTTCTCTCCAGCAAACATTAAATAACCTCACCAACCAGTCCACCATCACTGAACCTCCCTTTTTCAGACATTCTGCATGGCATCCATCCAGACCAGGTGCCTTACCTGCTTTCATCATCTTAACAATTGCCTTCACCTCATCCTTCCTTATTTATCCTCCATTCTCCTCACTCATCACTCTCATTTTCTTCGCATTTCCCACTGCAGCTATCTCTCCCTCCCTATCCTCCTTCACATTTAGCAACTCCCTAAAATATTCTGCCCATCTTCCCTTTACTGCCTTCTCTTCCATTATCATCTCTCCATCTGCACCTTTTACCTTTCCTTCTCTACATGATTCGCCTCCTCTTCCTCTCTTAATTTCTTTCCAAAACTTCTTTTTATTACTTTCAAAAATTTCTGTCATACTCTTACCCCATTTCACATCTGCTCTCTTCTTTGCATCCTTTACCGTTTGCTTTACTTCTCTTTTCTTTTCTTTGTACCTGTCATATGACTCCCTCGTCCTATTTTGTAACCAATCTGTGAAAGCTCGCTTCTTCTCTTCTACAACCTTCTTTGTTTCCTCATCCCATCATTCACTACCCTTTCTTCTATTTCCCACTGTCCTTCTTGTTCCACACACCATCCTTGCACACTTTATGACTCCCTCCTTGAACCATCCCCATTCTTCCTCCACACCCAGCTCTACTCTATCCTTTACTCCCTCCCACTCCTCCTTCAGCTTCTTTCCGTACTCCTTCTCCTTTTCCTTTTCATTCAAAAAGTTCACTCTAAAAACCTCCCTACCTTTTGTCCCTTTCCTCTTTCTCCATCTATCCTCCACTCTCAACTTACCTTCCACCAAAAAATGATCTGATATTCCCCCACCCTCTCCCCTTAGGACATGTACATCCTTAACTCTTCCTATCATAATCCTATTTACCACTACATAATCCATTAGCGCTCTATCTACCACCCTTCCCTCCACCACCCTCTCCCATGTGTACTTATGCTTGACTTTCTTCCGAAACACTGTATTTGCTATCATCAACTCTCTTTCGAGACATATTTCCACCATCAACTCTCCACTACGATTCTTTCCTGGAACTTCACATTTCCCAGCCACTCCATTGATTGGACCATTTCCTACCCTAGCATTAAGGTCTCCCAGTACTATTACATTGACATTTCTCCCTAAATCCTCTATGCACTCATTTAGATCTATCCAAAAGGCCTCCCTTTCTTCTACACTCTTCTCACTGCCAGGCCTATATGCACTTACAAAGACCCACATCTCCATTCCCAGTTTCACCTTCATCCACATTATCCTTGAGGAAACCTCCTTCCACTCCACTACCCGTTTACCTATCTCTTCACTTACTAGAATAGCCACCTCTTCCCTCCCTCGCCCTCTCTTCACTCCTGATAACCTCCCACTTACACTCCCAAACTTACACTCACCCTTCCCTTTCAACTTAGTTTCACTCAAAACAAACACATCCATCTTTCTTCTCACAAACATACTACCTATCTCTTCCCTTTTACTCTCATCTGTACCACATCGACGCACATTAAAAGACCCAAACCTTAGGGTGCTGGTCCGAAAACTCCCAGACCCTCTTATGCCTTCTCTTTTTTGTTTAGGAATGTCCCCTGTGGGGCTACAAGGAAAAGGATGCCTAGTCCCAATCCCCGTCCCTTTCTTCTCGCCTCTTACGATCCAAGTGGGAATACTTGGTGGCAGCATTCTCTTCCCCACCACAGGGAATTCCCCCACCACAGAAAAAGAATACTCAGAGAAATTGTACAGGATAGCAACAAGGGGTTGGGGGACAGCATAACGGAGGGACAGTCGTAGTATAAAAGTGTCATAATTTCTCTATGGACAGAGTTTTCCTCTATCATAGACAAAATGATGTGTGGCTCTGGTCCGTAGGGGCGCCCCATATAGACCCTAAAGTATCAACTGCATTCTACTTTGCCACAATAACAAGCAGCCAATACCCCAGACGTTTTTAGTACGAGAAGAAAAGACAGTAACGATAGCACTAGGAGTTGAAGAGGGATGGTGATGAGCCAAAAATCTTCCGTCTTCTCCCTTTCTGTCCAGACAGAGACTGGAATCAAACAGAATACCAGTTTCAGTCCAGAAACATATCAAGAGGCAAACAGCAATTGCAAAGATGATCAAATTCTTTCCAGACAGTCTCATACCTTCAACTGTTTTAATACAAAGTATTCACTCTTCCAACAGTACTTCTGTGAATTACCCATGTGTACGTGTCCATATGTGTGTGTGTGTGTGTGTGTGTGTGTGTGTGTGTGTGTGTGTGTGTGTGTGTGTGTGTGTGTGTGTGTGTGTGTGTGTGTGTGTGTGTGTGTGTGTGTGTGTGTGTGTGTGTGTGTGTGTGTGTGCGTGCGTTTGTGTATGTGTGTGTGTGTGTGTGTGTGTGTGTGTGTGTGTGTGTGTGTGTGTGTGTGTGTGTGTGTGTGTGTGTGAGTTTGTGTGTGCGTGCGTTTGTGTGTGTGTGTGTGTGTGTGTGTGTGTGTGTGTGTGTGTGTGTGTGTGTGTGTGTGTGTGTGTGTGTGTGTGTGTGTGTGTGTGTGTGTGTGTGTGTGTGTGTGTGTGTGTGTGTGTGTGTGTGTGTGTGTGTGTGTGTGTGTGGTTTGTGTGTGTGTGTGCGTTTGTGTGTGTGTGCGTGTGTGTGTGCGTGCGTTTGTGTGTGTGTGTGTGTGTGTGTGTGTGTGTGTGTGTGTGTGTGTGTGTGTGTGTGTGTGTGTGTGTGTGTGTGTGTGTGTGTGTGTGTGTGTGTGTGTGTGTGTGTGTGTGTGAGGAGGAAGAAAAGGAAGATGTGGAGAAAGGCGTGGAGGAGGAGAAAGGTGGAGAGGAGAAAGAGGAGAAAAGGTAACATCAGGAAATAAAGATGAAGTGGCATTGTCTATATCAATCTATTATTAAAGGAGCTCATTATAGATGCTATGACATGGGAAGCCTTTGAGGGAAGAGCCCACAGTAAAGCAGAAACTATCCGGTTTTCCCTCCAACGTGAGGAGGAAAACCATAATTTTTATTCATACGTGTCCATTAGTTTCGGGAGGACTGTACGTTTTACACCCAAACTCCGGTTGTAAGTATTCGAAAATGGAAACCTAAGAAGGCCGCTTCCGAAGAAATAATGAAAACTTAAACATAAAGCTTTTTAACTAGTGGCCCTTTTTTTCTTTTTTTCTAAGTATCCATTCTCAGAGATATAAGGGTGGGGAATCACTTAACGGTTGATTGATAGATTGTGGAGTAATTAAAGATAACCTTATCGATAGATAAATGATAACAATGTAGTCATTTCTATATGGTTTCATCCCACTTAAAAAGTAAATTCTACGAAAAACTGTGTGGTGAGTTGTTCTTGGTATGGGGCTTTCTAATTGGAAGGACAACATAAGTGGAGTTCCTCAAGGTCTTTTTCCAGGAACACTTTCTTCGTACTATATGTAAGTGACCGATCAAGAACTGATATCAGTATATAAAATTTAGCTGATACAAAACTATACAGAAAATAATTTCTGCAAATCCCTATGACTCAGGCAAGCTGAGAAAATAGTCTGAATATTAGACAATAAAACTAAAACCCAATAAATCAAGCGTGCACTTAGGAAAACAAATCTGTAATTCACCTACAATCATTCATATGAAATAAAGATAGGAAAAAAATTAAGAAGCATATAAGTAATGATCTAAAGCCAAGTAAATATAATATTTCCGCATAATAGCAAGCAAACGAGGAAGTGAGGCAAGGCAGAGGGGAATGTGATTAGTTGAGCATAGACTATCATCCCCAGACTTCTCCGATTGGTCGTTCTCAAAGCATGATCTAACCAATAGGAACTCAGCTCACATCCGACCTGACATGGTCGAAGGGTTTATAAGCCCACAATCCAGAAGCTCACTTGGATGAGGGAATGCTTGCATTATATGTATAACATTCTCTCTCTCTCTTTCCCCTCTCTCTGTTGACACCTACATACATACACACATGTAAATATGCAGTGCATTTTTATTTATTTTCGGTTTAGAATAGTCATAATGTTATTAACATCTAATAGATATAAGAAAATAGTCTATCGCAATCTATATACTTATAAAATTCTGATCATCTTGTTTGTTATCTTGCTTGGTTGAAACCGTCACCCAGCCAATCAGAAGAAGAGATATGACGTCACGACTGAGGACCAGCCAATCAGAAGAGATATGACGTCACGACTGAGGACCAGCCAATCAGAAGAGATATGACGTCACGACTGAGGACCAGCCAATCAGAAGAAAAGATATGACGTCACGACTGAGGACCAGCCAATCAGAAGAAGAGATATGACGTCACGACTTAGGACCAGCCAATCAGAAGAAGAGATCATAAGAGATATGACGTCACGACTGAGGACCATCCAATCAGAAGAAGAGACATGACGTCACGACATCCACTCTGTGGGTCCCAAGGAACCCCAGCGCTGAGCGCGAGACGATACAACTGCTAATTTTCCAATTTGCCAATTTTTGAATTTCCAATTTTCCGATTACATATTTTCTGACCATTAATATTTAAAATGTTCATATTCAGTATTTAAAAGTATAGCCAACTCCTGAATTAGCTTCTATGAGGCATAATGAGTTTATTAAAATATTACGAAACGTATAAATTATATGATACGTGGTGTTCCAAGCAACGACGACATGACGTCACAAATTTCCGATTTCATATTTTCTGACCATTATTATTTAAAATTTTCATATTCAGTATTTAAAAGTATACCCAACTCCTGAATTAGCTTCTATGAGGTATAATGAGTTTATTAAAATATTACGTTCCAAGCAACGACGACATGACTTCACAATCTTCTAATTTCAAGATTGAAATTTGTTTTATCTGAAGGAGACAATATTCCGTTTGCAAGAATTCAGTTTTCAATTCAATCAGCGTTTGCCATGACCATTTATAAGTCTCACGGATAGACTTTTCAGAAAGTTTTAGTTTATCTAGAGTTCTAGACAAACCTGTATTTCAGCATGGACAATTATATGTTGCACTGAGTAGAGTTAGGCAAAAGGAAAATATCAAAGTGTTTTTAAATCATTCAAATTGTACAAAGAATGTTGTAAATATAAGAGGATTGTCTTAGTAAAGATTTTATTGGCCATTTTATTAACAACGTATCATTTAAGATTTTATTTGACCCAACGGGTCACGGGTGGTCTAGTATATTATAAGATTAAAGCTGCTCGACATCTCTTTGCTGATATGTCGGCTATCTTGGATTAACATCATTTTTACTTTTACATTTGACACAATGACGGACAATGAAGATTAAGAACTCGAAGTCACCATGAATACGCAAAGGCAAATCGAGTATCTGTATGCTATCTAGAACAATTTTTTTTTAGAATTCTTTATTTTTACATTTCAAAGAAACAAGGGATTAAGAAACGAAAAAATGCAAAGAACCGCTTTGAAGAAAGAAAAAAAGTACACCAGCTTAAAGTCAAGTGCTGATGTTTGGAAAGAATTATGATTTTTTTTTTTTTTTTTTTTTTTTTTTATCCTAGTCAAAGACTGGTGGGATAGTATAAGAGAAAGTTTCGGAGCCTTCTAGTAGAAAAAAACAAAGACAGGCAGGACATACTGGTTGATAACACAAAACGGGTGACACGCTTCATAAAATCTAGAACTACGTGGTCTCCTAAGAGGAGGAGGCACGCAGCTCCTTAGTTCATAGGGATATTAACCATTAAAATGAAGATAGAAAAGAGATAAAGCTGAAATTAGGGAAAGACTGAATTTTGTCAGCAAGAACTAAAGGACTAACCCTTGATAAGGCGGAAGTCTTTGGACTTTACCTTGTACAGATGTACTTAGTAAGGTGAGTCACTCCAGACATGAGAAGCATACTCCATACAAGTGCAAAAGCTCGCCTTCAGGTCGGCAGATGCACTGAATTTAGAACATTTTGAAGACGGTACAAAACATCTAATGTCATCGAAACTGTTCTTGGACTATTTTGGATATTTCTTGTTCCAGTCGAGTTCAATGATAAGGCACAAGTAAATAATATTTAGTATGTCAGAAAAGAGGTTGCATGCTATCGGAAAAAGAGGATAGCTCTACCGATAACTGCGTGGAGTGGAGGGGCAAGGAAATTGAATCTTGGTGGCCTTGAATGGCACAAGTTTTTCTTTTCTGTCCTAATAAGATATTATAGTGAGGTCAGAAATCTGGCATTCTTCAGCAGTCTTTCTAGAATAACATTCTTTGGTTTGAGAATTATGTAGGAGAATGAAGGGCACTGTCATCATCATATATGTATAGGAAATAGGTTGTCAACCTTTAGAAATCCAGGTACTAGGTACTCTACATAATGAACTATTGTGGACATGGGGGGGGATACAAAACTATTTTTTCGTATGGAAATATTTGTATATACTTTGATTATTAAAAATTAACGTGAAGGGTTGGGAATAGAGAGGGGGTGGGGGCATTGCCGGGGGATAAGTGTGAGAGAATAAGAAAAATGTAAGTAGATAGAAGGTGAAAATGTGAGACAACAAAGAGAATATGAATGAGCGGCGTTTTCATTCGACAAAGGGAGAGCTGAATTAAAAAATGAATGGAGAAAAAATAAAACGAGGAGTAAATATCAGACGATGCAGAACTGTAGGTGAAAGTAAAGGTTTCGGAGAAAAAAGAATAAAGACAATGAGAGAAGTAAAAACGGTGAATTAAAAAGGAAAAGCTCGGGAAGAAAGAGCGAATGAAGAGTAAAACAGAAAAAATAAAAAATAAAAAAAATAAACTAAATTAAACGGGAATTGTACGTCGAGTTGGAAGGAAAAAGATCTGCTAAATAAGGGATAAGTGAATTGTTCCGAGAAACGCGAGGAAAAAGAGAAAAGTGAATTAAATGAGGAAGAATGGAAGACAGGCATTTTGTGTGTCTACAAGAAATAGTAGTTCTATTTATAAGAGCTTTAAAAAATATTGATAAGTGTAATGGCGTTCACATTCCAAGGCGTCAGGCAAGAATCAGGCTATGGATAACGTGGTAAAAGCCAAAAGGTAAAATACATGAAGAACTTTTTGAGGATAAGATGTTGAAATTTCAGAAAGAGTGAAAAGCTCAACAAAGAATCTGAAAAAGGTTTCAAAAAAGGTACAGGATATGGTGTGAGGCTTGAAGTCTGGAACAAGGCTTGAACCTTTAAGAATGAAATATAATCTTCTGAGTAAATTCAAAGATATAAAGACGTTTTTAGGAACCACCGAGGTCCTTGATGTTACAGTGACCGAAATTTATCAAGATTGCATATCAAGGTCCAAATTAACTAATTTGTCTCATATATGAAACCCCTCTAAGCATCGGTCAGTAATATGTGTGATAAGTAAAAACCAGAAACAAGAACTAAAATATTAGGTAGGAACAAACAAAGACTAAAACTCCGACCGGTAACAAAGTCAAACAGACGGAGAGTGAGGAGTGAGAAGTGAATATGGTAAAGACATGGGGATTGAGAATGACAGGCGTGAGTGTACACATCTTGAAGAATGGGGGATGAACGCCTGACATGAAGATATGGGCGTGAGGCCTGATGCCATCGAACTCCAGACATTTGCAGACCTTTAAATTCCTAAGATGAGAGACCAGAGATCAATGAGCCTCAGCATACAGTAAAAACGTCCGAAATAGGAAAGACATACAAAAAGGATAATAACTTATATCTGGAGAACGGCAAAACTTTAATGGAAACGAAAAGTATAAAGAGATCAAACAAAGAAACTTTTAGAAGTGAGCAGACAAAAAGACGAATATTATGTAACCATACATTGACACAGAAAAACAAGAAGAAAGAAGCGAGCAAAAATTTTCAGTTAACATAGAAGCAAATTCATAGGAGGAATTTCATAGTAGCAAAAGCTGAACCTTACTCTATCGGAATTTTTATTTTCAATTATAAGAACTGAAAATAAAACTGAAGCGAACATGACGTTCAAGTACGAAAGAAAGTAATCAAGATGATGTCATAAAGAATAAGGTGGTAATGAAACGGATGAGCATGAGGGCGAAGAGGAGGAGGAGGAGGGGGAGGAGGAGAAAGAGGTGAAGGAAGAGAACGAGGAGGAGGGAGGGAGGAGGAGGAGGATTAGGAAGGATTAGGGAGTGAGGACGAGGAGAAAAAGAGGAGCGGGAAATGGAAAGTGAAGAGGATACAAGAGGAAAAGGTGAAAGAAGAAAAGAGACGTTAACCAAAATGTAGAAATAAAAGACTATATAGGAAGAGGAGGAGGTGGAGGAAAAGAAAATAAAGTGCAACAACAGAAAGAGTAGGAATGGGGAGGGTGCCAATAATGTATAAGTTTCAGAAACTGAAGTAAAAGGAGGAGTGGGGAGGACGAGAATAAGGAAGAGGAGGGAGAGACAGAGAAGGAAGTGGAGGGCTAAGTGAGAAATAGGAAAAGAAGGATGAGGTGGAAGTAAAGGATAAGGAGTAGGATAATGAAGAATAGGAATTGGAGTAAGAGGTGGCAGAAGAGTATAAAGAAAATAATGTTGAGGAAAAAGACTAGCATCGATGTCGCGCTATCGTTGGCGTGGGTGGCGTCGTAGTCGGTTGTGGTGGCTCCTGGTTCAGCGTTGGCGGCGATGTTCGCCCAGAAAGCTGTGGAGGTGGTGCTGTTGGTGGTGGTGGTGGTGGTGGTGGAGGTGGTGGTGGTGGAGGAGGAGGAGGAGGAGGAGGAGGAGGAGGAGGAGGAGGAGGAGGAGGAGGAGGAGGAGGAGGAGGAGGAGGAGGAGGAGGAGGAGGAGGAGGAGGAGGAGGAGGAGGTGGTGGTGGTGGTGGTAACAGCATTACAGATCTCATGGGGTCTTCGAAAGGAAGGAGTGGGAGAGTCTGGAAGAAATAGAGAGAGAGATAGATAGATAGATAGAGAGAGAGAGAGAGAGAGAGAGAGAGAGAGAGAGAGAGAGAGAGAGAGAGAGAGAGAGAGAGAGAGAGAGAGAGAGAGAGAGAGAGGTTGATTTATATTGAAGACATAGAAAAGACAACTGAAAGAGGATAGAAAAAGTACGAGAAAGGAGGTAAGGACACAAATTATTTGAAAATGAAATGGTGGTGATAAGAATATGTATCAAAAAAGAAAGAAAACCACACGAGGAAAAATAATAAATAGAAAAATAGGAACTACTAAACAAAAATAAGGAAAATAAGACTACAAATCCAACAGGGTTTTTTTTTTTTTAAATAATAGACGAAAGAGAAAATGTAGGATCTCATAAAACAAAATAGAAAAGAGAAAGGAGAGAATATAAAATGGCATAAAAAACTGAAGGAGGAAATACGAAGAAAGAGACAATGACAGTGAGCGCATATGATAAAAGAAGCAGAAAAACTAAAGAATAAAGAGAAGATACAAAAGAGAAAAACGTAGAAGAAGATAGAAGGGAAGACGAAGAGGAGAAAAACACAATAGAGGAAAACATGGAAGAAGAAAGCGCAGAAGAGGAAGACGCAGAGGAGTAAAAATGTATATAAAAAAACCGCAGAAGTAAAAGTCGAAGAAGAAGAAGAAGACAAAATAATTAAACTAAGGGAAAAAAATGGAAGATGACGACTAGGAGGGGGAGGAGCAGGAGGAGAAGGAGGAGGAGGAGGAGGAGGCCTTATAGGACGTACGTCAGGAAATATAGAAAATTCAATAAATAAGTGTAAAAAACATGTAAACCAAGCCAAGAGAAAATATGAAGAGAGACAAAGGAGGCTTGGCGAGAGATTGTCAGCCCATATAAAAAAGAACTGGACGAAAGTGACCAACAAGACAAAGACGTGGTCAAAAGTGACCAACAGGACAGAAAAGTGGTCAAAAGAGGTCACCCCGACATTAAAGGTAGGAAGAATAAGTAAGAGAAAATATAGAGAGATTGACAAAGTAGACGAGGTGAGAGAGAAAAATGTCATCCTAAGTGACAAAGAAAAGGAGGAAAGTGGCCTACAGGACAGAAAACTGTTGGAAGTGGCCGACAGGGCAGAAAAGTGGTGGAAGTGGCCGACCCAACACAGAAGAGATGAAGAAGAAGTAGAAAAGGCCGACAGCCACAGAAGCCTCGACAAAGGTGAGGATTGAAAACATCACCTCCCTTCGACTTCTCGAATGCTATAAAACTCGCACAAAAGATTTTAATGACTTGGTCTGTAACCATGACAACACTGGGTACCCGAGAAATGAGAAAATGTGAATGAGCAAAGGACAAAGGAAACGAGGGATGATAGAACTCAAGTCAATGACTACAATATAAGGCACTACAATAAGAAAGATAATTAAAAGAAAATCAAAAGGAAAGTGAAATAGGTAAAAGATGAAAGAGTCCAGAATATATATCAACCCCTTAAGAACCTTTAACGATGGGTCATAGAGGTAAACTTAGTGACTACAAAATCAGGCACTAAGAAAGAAAATTAGATAAAATTCGAAAATAAGCTAAAATAGGGAAAACATGAAAGTGCAGGACGTATATCAACACGAACCTAGGACGGACTCTTTATTTATTTATTTATTTATTTATTTATTTATTTATTTATTTATTTATTCATTTGTTTATCTAATAAACACTGAGATACATCATTTATTTTTTTTATTTTTGGCTGATGCTGGATAATTTCATTCGTTTAAGGAGTGGGCACTACAGAAAGAGAAAACTTTATTGAGGGTTCACGCTGAAACAAACAGATCTGTCTCATCAACTGAAGAAAATCGGCTAGTGTAAAAAATAATAATAATAAACACTGAGATACATCATCAGGTGATCGAAGAGTTCTTCTAGCATCAAACAAAGGATAAGCTAAATACTAAACCAACAAAAGCCCATGGCCAGAAAACAATTGTCGGCGCTGTCAGTCGAAGGAAAGAAACCTAATGATAATGATGGCAGTAAACGTGCAGTGTGAGAAGCTGGCAGTGGCCACATCGACGAAGATAATAAATGAAATAATGAGGAACCTCTGGGATTAATTCGACGATGATTGAGAAGGTGGTGGAGGTAATGGAGGGAGATGGGATGGGAGGGAGGGATTGAGAGATCTGTAACAGGCGACGCGGTTGGTTAGGGGGAAGGAGAACAATAAAGAAATATTGGAGGTAATGGTATGCGATATAATCATAATGGAGACATTGGAGATAATGACGACAATTACGCCCATTGTACTCCGAATAAGTAGAGACGACAGTGAGGAGTACTGATACACAGGGTGATGATTATTTGATGAGGAGGATAGCGGAGATGATGATGATGATGGTGGTGGTGGTGGTGGTAGTGGTGGTGGTAGTGGTGGTGGTGGTGGTGGTGGTGGTGGTGGTGGTGGTGATGGTGATGGTGATGGTGATGGTGATGGTGATGGTGATGATGATGATGATGATGATGATGATGATGATGATGATGATGATGATGATGATGATGATGATGATGATGATGATGATGATGATGATGGTCGTCGTCGTCTTTGTCGTCGTTGTGGTACCGGTGGTGATAAGAACATAAGAACATTAGAATGAAGGAGACTGCAAGAGACCATAAGGCCTACACTAGGCAGCACCTTATCCATCACTAACTGCCATACCAATTCAAAAAGTTGTCTAATCGGTTTTTAAAACAACTGATAGTTTCATCGCTTAGTACATGGTTACTAAGTCTATTCCATTCGTCGACCACCCTATTAGTAAACCAATTCTTGCCTATTTCCTTCTTAAATCTAAATTTGTCCAGTTTAAATTCATTACTGCGTGTCCTGCCCTGTTGTTTTAATATGATGACCTTGTTTGCATCACCCTTGTTAAAGCCTTTGATCCACTTGAGCACCTCTATTAGATCATCCCGCACTCTGCGTCCTTCCAGAGAGTATAAGTTAAGGTGCCTAAGCCTCTCTTCGTAAGGCAAATTTTTGAGTCCATGTATAATTTTTGTCATTGTTCTCTGTACTGATTCTAGTAAATTGCTGTCCATTCTGTAAGACGGAGACCAAAAATGTACCACATAGTTAAGGATGGGTCTAATTATTCCTAGATAGAGTTTTATAATTACTTCTGCATTTCTATTCGTTACCGTCCTAGCAATGAAACCTAATGCTCTGTTAGCTTTTTTCCTGGACCTAATGCACTGCTTCCTGGTTTTAAGGTCCAAACTCACTAGAACTCCCAAGTCTCTCTTGCACTCAGGTTTCTCTACACGCTACACTTAGAGATATTGAAGTTCATTTACTATTTCACCGACCATGTCAAAAATTTGTTAAGATCATCCTGCAGAATCTCGGCGTCGTCTCCTGACTTAATTTGGCATCCTATTTTAGTGTCGTCCGCAAACTTACTAACATCACTATTTATCCTATCGTCTAAGTCGTTTATGTAGATAATGAACAACAAGGGACCCAAAAACCGAGCCCTGCGGAACCCCGCTGGTAACATTGCCCCTAGATTTTACTCTATTTATGGTGATACGTAGTTTTCTGTTACTAATCCAAACTCTAATAGATTCTAACACTTTTCTTCCTATGCCATTGGCTTTGATTTTATTTAGTAGTCTCTGGTGTGACACCTTGTCGAACGCTTTGCTAAAGTCAAGGTAAATAACATCGTAATTATCAGTTATCTGACGCCTTATATACTTTAGTGTAAAAGGGTAGAAGATTAGTCACACATGACTTACCCTTGGAGAAACCATGCTGTGTATCACGAATTAAATTATGTCTTTCGATGTGTTATCTGAGTCTATTTACTATTATTGATTCAAGCATTTGTCTAACTGATTGACCTGTAGTTGCATATAGATGATCTATCTCCCTTCTTAAAAACAGGAAAAACGTTTGCCTGCCTCCAAGCAGTAGCACAAAAACCATTGTCTACCGTGATGTAGATGCTATTATTATCGACGGTGGTGGTTGTAATGACATTGTATATAATATTGTCCATTATGGAAGAGGAGTATCAAATATATAAATACTAATATTCTAATCTTGACAGTGGTAGAGACCATGATTGACGTAAATATTGGAAATCGATAAATGAGTCATCGTGGAATTGAGTGAAGAGGAAAAATAAATTCATGTAGCTGCAAGACGATTGTAACTTCTTTTAGCAAAATCAGTAAAATAAAAAATGGAAGGTACTTTTGAATAAAATTTTTAATACGGCTGTCGCTGGTCTATCTATCTATCTATCTATCTATCTATATGTCAATGACCTCTTACCCCTTATAAGGGAAATAGCCAACCAAGGCACGGATCCATCCCTCATCCTTCCCTCACCTCACCCAGCTAACGCCCATCTATTTTACCTTTCATTTTAGCTCCGATGAAGGATCGTCCCTGTCCCCCTGCCCACTGCTTGGGTCAAAAGCAGGACAGCAATATTGCTGGTGACTTAATGACGTTCACTAGTATATCAGAAAGAATATTTTGAAATGTCTTTATATTTTGCATAAAAAGAATACTCTAAAATAGAATTCAGACGACAAAAATTCGTCATTCCATGATGTCAGCAATCAAATAATGAAGAAATTGAGGACAAATACACGGTGGTAATTGAAGATTTTGATGTTAAAAGTAAAGAGATAGGTGTTTGCTATAAGAAATAGAGATTATCGAAGTAGAAAAGGGATTACGAACTATAATACCTATGAAACGTAATTCACCCTCGTAATCGCGGGATCCACACTACTACATACCTAAACCGATCTGAACTCATATTTGTATTTGTTATTTCATGGTAAGGTAGCCCCATAATTTATTTTAGACAATACAGAAAACTAACAGTTCCTGTTATTTTGTAATATCACCACATCTTGTTGGATTTATATTGTTAACACAGGAAATTTTAATGTCATTCTATTGTAACTATTAGCGATGACAATAATTATGCATATAACTACATATAAGACACGAAAAATTATATATATTTCCAAGTTGATCCATTACTTCAGTCATTACCTTTCCTGGCTGGATAAAATCCTTTGGTGCTAGATTGATTGAAATACTGACACTAAAAATAAAAAAGAAGAGGGTTAATCAGCATATCATTAACCTATTTTTGTTCTAAATTCCCTCCTATATGAATAAAACTGTCTGGAATTAGGTTTAACAAAATATTCTTATGGTATTTTCTCAGGCTAAGCCCATTTATAGCATCTTTATATTCTCAAGAAAACCGCCAACTTAGTTGTTTATAATCACCAGGTCTCTCACCCATACACCCCGAAAATACTCATTCATTTCTTGAAACACAAACAACTCTAAGGATACCTTACAAAATTTCGTCATGCTTAGGAATGACGAATTAGAAGGGTAATATATAATACAAAACAAGGGAAACAAAGAAGCTAAAAATGGACTTTATATGCTTGAAGAAAGATGAGAAAAGTAAACCTACGTCATCACGGCAGGAGGATTCACGTGAAGCTGAATAGGATAATATGGGGGTAACCAGAAGAAAGGGATAATTACCATTTGTAAGTGAAAGAGGAGCTAGAAGAGCGGGAAGGCGTGGAAGTAGAAGAAAATGAGGATCAAACTCCAGAACGCACGTAGCTGCGGCCGAGGCCGTCACCTCTACCTTATGCGTTTTAGGGACTGCTTGGGAAGGTAAAAGTCACTCCTAGGAATTAAGCAGAAGTACTGGTCTCGAATCCAAGACTAAAAGGATGCGAGAATCACACGCTTCTGATTACGTCACCAGCCTACATTGGGAACAGATGACTAGAGAGAACTACATCCCCGGTCAACGACGCTGCAAAATTACAAAAACTAACCCTGGAACGGAGGACCTGCTGGGGACAGCCCCTGGATTATAAGGCTCAACATGAAACTCGCTAAGTATATGAAAGGGGACCCTCGTATTCAGGAACACTCAAGCTCTTTAGGGAACCTCCCCTTTCCGGGAACAGTGACCTGCAGATCGCCAAGTCATAGAGATCTCGTGGCAACAAAGTGTCTGGGTCAAAACCCTCCTTAACTGAGGACGAATGTTCTTTTTCACCAATTAAATGTTTTAAATGCATATATAGTGTACATATACCATAAGGTTCTTTCCATCTAGTCAAGATATACACCAACCTTTCACCTATACCGGACCCATCCAAGACCTTTTTGTAATGCAAGAAGAGAAAACTGGCAAATAAGAGCGATTTGTAAATAGGTATCATAGATATAAAATGCTGAATATCAAATGATTCGTAATCTAGGTACACACTGAGGAACATTTCTCCATATATGATATATACATGGATGCTGTATCCCATAAATTCTACTCATATATTTTTCTAAGTTTTATTACTCACAAATTGATCTTGATAATATAACATTGATCAAGTTTTTTAATACTGGAAAGAAAAACATGCTGCGTGTAGTGTGTCCTTGTCGAATTTTGCTGAAATCATGGTGGCCATTGATAAGCTGATAGTGTGGTCTCATCACCTTAGCCTTGGAGAAGAAAAGTAGTCAACACAGTCAACTGCATAACCAAAACAGTGCTCAGGATTCTAAGCGAGGTCTTTGTTGATAGTGCGCTGGTGAAATAATCGGAAGCGTACTGGTCTCGCATTCGCCTTAGTTGTGGGTTCAAATCCCAATAAGACAAAGATGACGGTTTTGGCCGCAGTTACGCTCATTCTGGAGTAGACTTCTCATTCTTCTTTATTAACAAATATGTAGCCTGAATATGAATGAAGCCACCTGCTAGAAAGCCAACTTTTAGAGTAGTCAGGCATCACAAAGAAAATAAAAGATTAAAACCGAGACCTTAGTAATCTTGTCTTCCTTATGATGACAACATCAAAGGTGACCAAATTTTTACACTGAATGAAAATTCGACAAGAAATAATGGTCTCAAACTACCAGGAAACAGATTTAATTTGGTAATGGGTAGAAACAACTTCAACAACCGTGTAGTTAATGAATGGAATAAACTTCTTGCAGAGGCAGTACAATGTAGTTCAATTCAAAACTTTAAGGTTCGTTTAGATAAGCACCTAAGCAAGATGCTGTAATGCCTGTCATTTATTTTATATTATTTATTTATTTGTTTGTTATTATTTGTCTATTTGTTTATTATTATTATTAGCTTGATTTTCATTTATTACAGTGGACAAGATGCAGAATGTCCCGTCATCCAGGAGGTGCTAAGATAAGAGGGAGGGTACAGGATGTAGGGGAGTGGAGTGTATTAGGAATGGAATGGGTGGAAATGTTTTTTTTTTTTTTTCTACCTCTCTTGTAAGGGAGAAAAAGCCTTTGGTATATGTGTGTATATATCTGTCAAGTTATTATTATTTACTATTTTCCTGTTTGTTTATTACTTAACTAAACCTATGCATTTATTTATTTTGTTTATTACCTATGTTATAATTTTCATTTGTTTATTTATTTATCATTGTTATATATATTTTTTCGCATCCGACCTAGTTTGGGGCCAAAAGGTCTCCTGTCTACATGCTCCTCCTTTGTAATCCTTTGTAAATCCGGTCTACTGGAAAACACCTTGACATGTCAATATGTTGAACAAATAATTAAAAAAAAAAAAAAAAAGTACTACATTTTTCTTTTCTTTTTTTTCTGACTTCAAGGTTAGTCCCGCCTACATTGTTGAAGTTATAATCACAGGAAAAAAATGCGTTTTGTATTATGTATGAGGCAAAATTAAGCGAAGGACCTGTAGATCACATGTGGAAAATATTTCAAAATACGCTCACTGAGATGATTCATGCTTACATTCCTTTTAAGGACAGACGTCCCCCAAATCAAGCTCGCCCAAAATCGCTTTACAAAGAAACTCGAAAAAGTATTGCTAAAAAGAGACAGGCTTATAAGAAATATAAGTGATCGGGTGCATCTAATGACTATCAAAGTTATGTATTAATACAGAGATATTTAAAAAAAGACAATAAAAAACGAAAACGACAATACGAAATGAGTATCGCTGATGAATTCAAAGAGAATCCCACATAAATCTATAGTTACATTAGAGATAAAGAGGTT
>NC_134786.1:34925790-34935790 GCF_046742065.1 Oratosquilla oratoria | reverse complement strand
ATATATATAAATATATATATATAATATTTATAATATATATATACATATCTATACATATATATATAAATATATATATATAATATATATAATATATATATCTATATATATACTTATATATGTATATATACATATATATATACTTACATATATACATAGGTATATGTACATATATATATATATATATATATATACACAGACACACATATATATACATATATGTATATATATATATATATATATATATATATATATATATATATATATATATACACATATGTACATATATATATATACATATATATATATATATATGTATACATATTATATATATATACATATGTATATATATATATATAAACATATATATATATACATATTATATATACATATATATATATACATATTATATATACATATTATATATACATATTATATATGTATATATATATATATATATATATACTGTGTGTGTGTGTGTGTGTGTGTGTGTGTGTGTGTGTGTGTGTGTGTATGTGTATGTGCGTGCGTGTGTGTGTGTGTATGTGTACACACATAATATTATATATATATATATATATATATATATATATATATATATATATATATATATATATATATATATATGGGTAAACCACTAACCTCCCCTGTTATTCTATTTCGTAAAACTTCATTCCGCTTCTCAACACAGCCCCTAGCTGCTACAATCTCTCCCTAAACTTTTTCTCTAGTGGAATCCTGAACTGAAAGTTGGGAATTTTTCCTATTCCTCTTAAAGTTAATGGTCCTAGTTTACGCCTCCGTCCGAACGTGTCCGTGACGTCACGGGTGGAGCTATGGTGCGCCCGCTATGTTCGAGAACATTCTAATGTCGTCGCCAAGATTAGTTGAACCAAAATCAAATGAAATATATTTGTAGCTACCTCCTATTGTATGTTTTTCTTCAATGGTTATAGTAAGGCTCTTTGCCAACACTTCTTGATGGGTAGACACAGAACAAAATAAATTCATGATCTATTAAGGATCTATTTTCTACTTTGCTTCTTGGTTGAATAAAACCGTCACGACGTCCATACTACCCAGTCTCTCAAGTCACCACTCAAATAAATAGATAAATAAAACGAAATTCCAAAAATATCCTCTCAAATTCCTGTCCTTACACGGCCCTACGCCCCCCTGTAAAAAAAAATCCGCAACATCACGTGAAGGATTTTATTTGGTGTGGTCCAAATCCCCCTGCAAAAGAAAAAAAAACTCCATCCTGTCATCAGAGAGCGATTATCCTTTTGATAGCTTGACGAGGCACTCTTCCCTCAGCACACTCGTAGGTGTACGAATCTCAGGTGACCCGGGGGTACACCAATTTACTGTGGATGTCTCCGTGAACTTTTCCATCAGCCTTCGTATTGGCTGGATTCCCCAATTAACCTCTTACCTAATACTTGACTGGACATGCATAGCCGCTACGACCGAGCTAAGCCACGACTCTCTCTTGTGGATTCGCCCCATGGGTGGCACACTACTTCCCCTTCTGTGGGCTCACCTCTGGGCAATCGGCGATTGTCCACCAGGTCCTGAAGTCCTACACCCCTGTCAAGCGGGCAATTGTGACTTTGAGTTGGGTCCATGACCCCAACTCGAGCTAAAGAATTTCCCCCATTTTCTAATACTACTCTGAATGAAAGTGGTCGCTAACCATCGCGTGTAGTCCCTCACCTAGGCTAATATTGACTTCTTTATCCTCCCCCTAAGTTGACATTTAGTTCCTTCACCTGGCTGTTGCTGAAATTTCCTTTTTCAACAACATATGAAATATATGCATCCTTAATCCTAAGACATCTCAACCTTACACATGTATAAAAGTATAGGTGGGTTACATTTAAGCCTTAACTTTAATATGGTCCAATATATAGGAACATTGAGGGCACCTTTGCATTAATTTGCACGAGCTTTCGTTTTTCTTTGGACATATACTGGCACGATATGATCCCTACATTTCCTATTGCAGTTAATTACTGTTATCTTAGCACCTTAAATTACTAGGTATGGCACCAACTGGTCGGGTTGCTTTAGTTGATTTCTTCAGTATTCCTCGATGAGCCGTCTTGGTGCACGACGCATCCTCGGTGGTGGTATTTCCACTTCCGGGTCTGGGTGGAACTCTTTTTCAACAGGCTCCACCAACCACTCTTCGGAACCAAAGTAAGGTTTCACTTGAGCAGCAGCTCTCCTTGTCTCCTTTCCCGTGAAGGGATTTCTTGGTTCGTATACACTGTGTCCTGCTAATGTCCCCACCACTCTGTAGGGTCATTCCCAATTGGGGTTCAGCTTGCGGCAGGTACCTGGTATAGCAGTTTCCTTCCGGATCCATACTAAAGATCCCATTTCCACCTTCTGCTCGCCTCTCCTGTGGTCCGCCACACTCCGATACTCCGTTGTCATCTTGCGGTGGGTTTCTCGAATGATTTGATGAGCGACCTCTGTTTCATCTTCCGTTCCCTCTACACCTGGGAGTCTATGACCGGCCAATCGGGGTGGATGTCTTCCGAAGAAGCCGAAATAGGGAGTATGTCCGGTGGAGGTGTGTGTGGCTCCATTCATCTTCCTCTGACAGGCTTGTAGTAGATCCGGCCATTTGTTTGGGTGTCCCTGGCATAGTGTTGCCAGGATGCTCTTCAACGTTCGATGCATCCGTTCTATTACACCGTTTGCTTATGGGTGGTATGGGGTGGTGTAGAGCAGGGTGATTTGCTGTTCTCCACACAACTTCTTGAAAGCCATGTTGGTGAATTCTGCTCCACTGTCTGCTACGATGCTCTCTGGGGTGCCGTAGTCTGCGAAGAACTGGGTTAGGGAGTGTAGTATGTGTTGGTGGTGTTTTGTTCACAATGGGAAAAACCTAATGAACCTACTGTAGTGATCGATTATGGTCAAAATATACCTATATCTCTGCGACCCGATACCATATCCGTTAGGTCTATGCCTATTCTCTCCATTGCCTTTGTAGCAGGGGAACCTCTTTGTATTGCTGTGACAACCCTTGTGTACCCTTGAACCTCTGACAAGTAATGCATTTCTTTACAAAATTAAATACATCTACCTTTAAATTTGGCCAATAGAACAGCTCCTCGGCTTGTTTAATTGTTTTCTTTTGCCCTAAATGACCTGTTAACTCATGTGCATGTTTTATTGCTTTCTGAATCAAACTGTGAGGGATTATGAGTGCGTGGTGAACGCTTCCATCTGATTTCTCTCTAGCATAATATAAGATATCGTCTATCAATGCAAACTGATCTAGGGTCGTCTTCCTTAAGCGTCTACTTGGTAATGTGCCTCCTTCTAAGTAGTTGGCTAACTCTAACCATGTGGAACTCTCTCTCTGTTTATCCTTGAAAGTGGGTCTATCGTATCCCAGCCAAGTGGCTTCTGGTACTCTCGTGATCACTCTAACTGGCCTCGACAGTTGGTCGGCTACAACATTTTCTTTCCCTTTTACATACTGGATCTCATACTGGTATTCTCTCATCTCTAGGATCCACCTATTCATGCGTGGAGACTTGGTCTTTCTTTTGAATACACTGGTTAGGGGCTGGTGATCTGTTATAATGGTGAACTTCGTCCCCCATAAGTGATGGTGAAAGTTTCTGCAAGCTAGCACTATTGCAAGTGCCTCCTTATCTGTAATCGCGTACCGCGTTTCGCATGGTTTTAACTTCTTTGAGAAATATCCTACGGGTTTAATGCCCCCTTCTGGCTGCACTTGGCTCAGTATTGCCCCCAAGTGTGTGTTGCTGGCATCAGTAGTTAGTAGGAATGGTTGGTCATTCCGTACTTTCGCTAGTATTGGCGCACTGGTTAGCTTCTCCTTTAGGTGCTCAAATGCCTCCTGGCGATTGCTGTTCCATACATATTCAGAATCTGACTTTGTAAGATTAGTGAGTGGTACCGCGATTTTTGTGAAATCTGGTATGTACTTCCTATAAAATCCACACATCCCTAGGAATCTCCTCACTTCCTTTACATTCTTTTGTGCTTTCATCTTAAGTATGGCATCCACGTTTTTCGGTAATGGCTTACTACCTTTTGCTGATACTACATGTCCTAGAAATGTAACCTCTTTTAATCCGAAGAGACATTTGCTTAAATTTAATTTGACTCCATTTTGTTCCAGTACTGAGAATAATTCACCTAGTCGTTTCACTAGTTCTGTGAAGGTGGGTGCCCATAGAATAAGGTCATCCAGATAATTCCTGACCCATCCTTTCCGTAACAGGGGCTTCAATACCTCAGTCATGCGCCTCGAAAATATACAGGTGCACAATTAATTCCGAAAGGCAATCTTCTAAATTTATATAATGATACACCATCACTGAAGGTAGTGAGGTCTCTGCTTTCCTTGTCTAACATGACTTGGAAGTACGCATCCTTCATATCTAATGTTACATAATAATCATGACCACTGGCTTGGTCTACTAATTCATCTAGTCTTGGCAAAGGGTAGACATCTGTTGTCAGTTTTTCATTCACACGCCTATAGTCCAGGCACATCCTTTTGCTGCCATCGGGTTTGTTCACCAGGAGTATTGGAGATAACCAGGCTGCCGTTGATTTCTCAATAATCCCCTTTTCCTCCATATCCGTTAGCGTATCTGAGATCATTGTCTTTGCCTGTTCAGGATAACGGTATATAGGAGCTCTACCGGGCTGAAAGTTATTTACCTGTATATGAGCGGGTGGACCTTCAATTAACCCCAGATCATTGCTTCCCAGTATAAATAGCTGTTCGTGCTCTAGAATCAGTTCGTTCAGCTCTCTCTGCTCCCTGTTAGTAAGATGGTCCCAGTTTTGTTCCCTTATTTTCTCTTCCAACTTCTCTAACCTAGTACCTTCTAACTTTGCTGACTCATAATTAGGTAGTAGATCATTGTGTATTTCCCTGGTCACATTAATTCTAAGAGGGGGGATGTTCCTAGTCAGCTCATATGAACCTATTATAGTCCCCTTCTGGTACTTCAGCCTTTTCTTAGAGTTGTTAATCAGTGGTACGTATATTGAACTCTCTTCGCTAACATCTACTAAATATGGATGGCCGTTATGGCTGTAACTTGCTTGGGGATACACTATAAGACTTGTGCCCGGTTTTTCTCTCACTGGGACTGTTATAAATCTAGTCTGATATGGCTCTAAGAATACTGGAGCCTTCAAACCTACTTGTAAGTGATGCTTCGGATTTCCATTTAGCGTAATGGGGCTCTCTCGTACCTGTCGGACCTCCCCCCGTTGACTCTTGGCGGTGTTAAATGGATACGATACCCTACCCCAGCATAGAGTTCTCTTCCTGGCGTTCCAATGATAATCTGCTTGATTCAAGAAGTCACATCCCAATAGTACGTCAGTAGTTAGGTATGAGTCTGGTACTATAGGAATCCATTGTGTAACTACCTTTGTACTATTTCGTAAAACTTCATTTCGCTTCTCAACACAGCCCCTAGCTGCTACAATCTCTCCCTAAGCTATTTCTCTAGTGGAATCCTGAACTGAAAGTTGGGAATTTTTCCTATTCCTCTTAAAGTTAATGGTCCTAGTTTACGCCTCCGTCCGAACGTGTCCGTGACGTCACGGGTGGGTGGAGCTATGGTGCGCCCGCTATGTTCAAGAACATTCTAATGTCGTCTCCAAGATTAGTTGAACCAAAATCAATTTAAACATATTTGTAGCTACCTCCTATTGTATGTTTTTCTTCAATGATTATTGTAAGGCTCTTTGCCAACACATGTTGATGGGTAGACACAGAACAAAATAAATTCATGATCTATTAAGGATCTATTTTCTACTTTGCTTCTTGGTTGAATAAAACCGTCACGACGTCCATACTACCCAGTCTCTCAAATCACCACTCAAATAAATGAATAGATAAAACGAAATTCCAAAAATAATATTCCTTCAAAATTCATGTCCTTACATATGTGTGTGTGTGTGTGTGTGTGTGTGTGTGTGTGTGTGTGTGTGTGTGTGTGTGTGTGTGTGTGTGTGTGTGTGTGTGTGTGTGTGTGTGTGTGTGTGTGTGTGTGTGTGTGTGTGTGTGTGTGTGTGTGTGTGTGTGTGTGTGTGTGTGTGTGTGTGTGTGTGTGTGTGTGTGTTTGTGTTACATGTAGTTACATGGACAAGAAACAGCAACAAACCTGCCGGTCCCCACGAGTCTATTTCGTCACTTAATCTAAATCTGTCTAGAAGTAAAATAATATTAGATGGGGATTTGTAATAAGTAAATGTCCCTATATCCTATCTATAAGTAAAATAATTCTAGTCGGGAATTTGTAATTAAGTAAGTGTCGAGACGTTCTTTTGAATACCTGTACAGGGGAACAATCAGTGACGTTGGATGGTAGACTATTCCATATTTTTATAATGCGATTGAAGAAAGAAAATTTGACCAAGTCTGTTTGAAAACGTTTGCCAACAACCTTACATACATTAGTCCTAGTTACGTTGGAGGTGTCAATTTTGAAATATTTTTTCATAGTCATGTTTTTAATTCCTTTGATAGTTTTGAAGACCTCAATTAGGTCCCCTCTCATTCTCCTTTTCGAGAGACTAAACAATTTAAATTTCCTTAATTGCTCTCCGTATGGTTTGTTCCTCAACCTTAGGATGAGCTTTGTTACTCTGCGTTGTACCTTTTCTAACTTTTGTATATCCTTCTTGTAGTATGGAGACCAGCACTGCACCCAGTATTCAAGGTTAGGCCTGACTAGAGCATTATAGAGACTAAGAATAATTTCCTCAATTCTGAACTCGAAAGCTCTACCTATAAATCCAATCAATTTGTTTGCAGTTCTAATAACCTCCGAGTACTGTTTGCTTGGTTTGAGATCATTTAAGGTGTTTCTCTTGTTCTACACTAGCTAATAGTACACCATTCATTATGTAGTTAACCTGGGTATTACAATTACCAATATAAAGTACTTTACATTTCTCTATATTGAAAAACATTTGGGAGTTTGTCGCCCATTCACACAAAGTATTCAAATCATTTTGCAATTCTTGTTGTTGTGTTATGTCATCTTATTTGCAACTTTGGCGTCATCTGCAAATTTGGATAATTTGCACTTTATATTTTCATCTAGATCATTAATGTATATCAGACAAATTATGGGACCTAAGACAGATCCTTGAGTCACTCGATACAATACGCCAGTATGAATTTTTTTTTTCCATTCATAACACGTTGCTTACAATCAGAAAAACATTCTGAAATCCATCGGTGAATATGTCCTAATATACCATGGGATTCTAGTTTACTTAGTAATCTCGTGTGTGGGACTTTATCGAAAGTTTTTTGGAAATCAAGATATATAACATCAACTGCCCTCCCTTCTTCGTACATACCGTAAATATCGTACAAGAAGTCAAGAAGGTTTGCCAGACACAAACACTTATTACAGAATCTATCTTGTGAATCTTTGATAATGTCGTTTTTTTTTTCAAGAATTCTACAATTTTGTGTCTCACGATAGACTCCATTAGTTTACAAACAACTGATGTAAGGCTAATAGGCCGATAGTTACCAGATTGTAACGATAAGTTGGCAAATTTCTTTTTTGACTTCCTGGAATACCTTCGGATAAATTTTATATGGTCCAGGTTTATATTTGTCAATAACGCGCTTTACATCACGTTCTTCAATATCCATATCTAGTAGGCGTGTAGGTGCTGCCCGTCCTGGTGGGATTGACTGTTCGTTTCTGCTGTTCTCAATAGTAAACACAGACGCAAAGTAAAAATTTAGTATGTCTGCCATTGCCCTCTCTTCTGTTACCATTTCCTCCGTCGTCAATATGAGGGAGCCAATGGTGCTTTTACAAAAAAAAAAAATTCCCATATATATCTGAAAAATTCTTTAGGATTTTCTTTGCATTTGGAGGCAATATATTGTTCTTGGGATTTTCTGCTGGTTTTAATGAACCTTTTAGATTCTCGACGACATTTTTCGTACTCCGATCTATCTGCTTGACTAAGTATTGATTTGTATTTCCTGTACGCACGTTTTTTTGGCTAGCAAAGTATTTTTAATGTTAAAATTCTACCCTTTTAGCTTTGTATTACTTGATGGGCGTTTGTTGCGCATTAGAATACATTTGTTAATGGCTTTTTTTTTTAGTATACTCCAGTACTGAATATGGCCCAAGTTTGTTCAACATCTTGGATCATGTAAAATTCTGACCAGTCGGTTTTTCCAGGTATCTTAATTTAGTTTAAGTCTGCTCACTGAAAGTTTGGTTCCTTTTTGAAGCTGTTGTTTTGTAGATCAATATTGCAATCGATACTGAATGTAAGGATATTGTGGTCACTGGTGCTGAATTTCGATCCAACATTTACATTTGTTACTTGGTTTTCGTTAGTGGAAATAATAATGTCGAGAACATTTGCCCTGGTGTTGGTTCGCGGATGGGTTGATACAAGGAACTTTCCAAAATATTAGAGTAGAGCCCATGAACGGTGCGCGAATTTAGTGTTCCACCCCATACAGTTATTGGTAAGTTAAAATCACATAAAATAATAGCACCGTTATCGTAGCAAGCATAAAAAATCTACTCATACTATTCGTCGTCAATATTTTTATATTGGGCTGGTGGACGATAAATAAACCCAAGAATAAATTTTGTGGACCCTGTACAAAATTGCATATATTTAGCTTCGATGTTCCTTATTTGTGGTCTACTAATTTTCTGTGTATGTTGGTGCAATTTTACATAAAGTACACTGCCACCTGGTCCCTGTGATTGTTTGCCACTGTATATCAAATACCTTTTTTATACTATATTCCGCTAGGAAATTTCTAGTTTCGGTATCAATCCAAGATTCAATGTCTCGAGAATGCCCATTAATCATATGGTTTTATTTACGCATCAGTTCTTCCGAGTTTGTGGTCGTGATGTCATTACTAATATGTGCAATGTACACTGAATCTTCCTGTTCGTCATTGGCGAATGTTTCGATGGCATTTGTGATGTCATCGATTTTGGCTCCAGGAAAGCAATATATTTTTCTTCTTCTTGGAGCTCTTCCACAAAATTCCTCCAATTGATGTCAAATTAAAGAATCTCTAATAGATATTGTCTCTTCTGTCTCATCATCCAATTCTGCCAAGGGTCCAAACGAGTTTTTAGTCATGATAGGCTCGATAGGCTTTATGGGTTTTGCCCGGGCACAGTTTTTAACCGTGATAAATCTATTGTTATAGGGGACGGCCTGATCTATTCCTTTTTTTTTGGGGGGGGGGGGCTGATGGAAGTGGCTGATATGTGAGATACTGGAGATGCTGGGGTAGAGGCCACTACTGCAGCATAGGTTCGGGGTGTGGATGTTGGGATATCATTTGGTGAATTTTTGGCATCAGTTAGAGATCTTGCAAGCTCTTCAAGGACTTTGATCTTACCTTTTAATTCCATGTTTTCTGCTTGAAGACCCTCCACATTTCCTTCAGCAATGCAAAGATGACATGTTTCTAAAAACGCATAGAAGGACTTGGCAAACTTGCCTTTGCATTTGGTAAGCGTTGTCGTTGGGGCAATTTTCAACTGTGATATTTGTACAACTTTGTTTCGACGAGTTTTTGTTCCTAATTTAAGATATGTGCACTGTATGCCCCCCCCTATGGTAGTTATTAGTTATTTTCCAATTGCTTAGAAGAAAAGAAATGACTGAATTATGTATTCACCACGTCTCGGGGGTTCCTTTCTTTCATGTAATCCTCTCTCGGTATTGCATGAAGTTACATACTAACTTTGGTCACTCTATCGTTGTGCTGACCGGATTCCACTCCCAAACGATATTACACATATCACGATTTACACCGATTTTCTTATCAAAAGCGATAGCGTCAACTAATCCTACAACGAGCTAATAATGATTCCTAATAATAATTCCTAATAATGACCTTAATCTTATGTACTCAGATAAAGAAAAGGCAATAATAACCTTAACCTTACGTAATTAGATA
>NC_134786.1:34910790-34915790 GCF_046742065.1 Oratosquilla oratoria | reverse complement strand
GATGAGGAGTTCTTGGTGGTGGGGGACTCCATGGTGCGAGGCTATGACGACATTCTACAGCGGAAAACTAAACGACGTTGCAAGATTGTATGTCAACCGGGCCGTGGGATTGCCGATTGTATCCAGACCATCTGGGAGCAAAGACGGACGAGCATAATTACGATTGTTCATACGGGAAGTAACGATGTGGGTAGGGTGAGATCAGAGAAACTTGTTCGAAATTTCAAGGTCCTCCATCGGGAGATAAAGGAACGTGGGAGCCGTCACGTAGTCTGTGGGATCCTCCCGAGGATGTACACAGGCTCGTGTTGTAACAGTAGAGCCATAGGGGTTGATGAGAGGATATCACCTTTGTGAACGCAACTAGGATATCATTTTCTTCATCATTGGTATTTCTTTTCCAGGCGTCACGACCTCTACGCTTCTGATGGGACCCACCTTACCCTCAGAGGCAAAAATGTTCTTCCAAACCTCATTGTGGGAGTTTGTAATGAACTAGTTCCTTTTTGGGGGTAGAAACTCAAGGGGAAGTGGAAATAGAGTGTACTGGGGAAAACAGATTAGAGTATAGCAATAATGTAGAACAGTATGCCAGCGTAGGACAAAAAAATTAATTTCAGGATATAATGTCGGTAGAGGACGAAATATTACATTAGGATGTAATGTCAAAGGACAAAATATCATGATGGGATGTAATGACAGTGGAGGACAAAAGATAACGATGGGATGTAATGATAGTGGAGGACAAAATATCACGATAGGATGTAATGATAGTGGAGGACAAAATATCACGGTGGGTTATAATGTCAGTGGAGTACAAAATATAGTTTTAGGAAGGGATATCGGACAGTGTCAATAAACGACGGGAGGCCGGTGTAAAACGCGGTGACGTAGGAGAGCAAAGTGTACATAAGAGATCGGATGACCGTGAGTGGCCAGATGCCCGTGATGGGAGAAATGTTAATGAGCCATCGAATGTCAAAGAAGGATCAAATATCAATATAGAGCAAGGTGTCAATAAAGAAAATTATAATGTAAGGCGTGATGTTGAAACTCAAAACGTGTCAAAAAGAAATACTCACGAGTTTTTTAAAGCCATGTACTTTAATGCTAGTAGTATTAAGGACAAGTTCCAAGAAATAAAGGCGTATGTCAAAAGCTAAAATCTTTATATGATAGGAATAACCGAGACATGGTTAAATGGTGAAGAGTTTGAAGCTGAATTTAATATTGCGTGATTTAAACACTTTCATCAAGATAAAAACCACAAGAAAGGTTGTACTTTAAAAGAAATATCCATGCTTGTGTTTTAGAGTGAAACAGGATGCATGTAATAGTTTGTGGGAAGAATTATCCCAAATAAATGGACAAAAAATAAATGTATAGGCCAAAGAAATTATCATTAGCGGTCGACAAACGAGTTTCAATAAATGTTTAGTTTCTGCAACCTGGACTTAATTATAATGGGTGATTTCAATTTTACTGAAATTGATTGGTTGACCCTACAACATGGCCATATAGGTAGTCACTTGATATATTTTCTCGATGACAATTACTTAGTTCAGCGAGTAAAAGAGCCCACAAGACATGGAAACTTACTCGATCTATTGATCACTAGCCACAAAAGCATGATAACCGATGTAGAAGTCGGTAAAACTATTGCAAATAGCGATCACAGCTTAGATTCTATCTAATAAAAAGTTTTAGAATAGATACTTGTGTTTCTAAAACACCCGACTTCAGTAAAGCTCAGTTCATAGGACTATGTCAGGAACTGCAGCTTACAGACTGGGAGGAAAAATTAAGCGAAAGACCTGTAGATCAGATGTGGGAAGTATTTCAAAATACGCTCACTAAGATGATTTAGACTTACATTCCATTTAAGGACAGACGTCCCCCAAATCAGGCTTGCCCAAAATGGCTTGACAAAGAAACTAAAAAATGTATTGCTAAAAAGAGTCAGGCTTATAAGAAATACATGTGCTCGGGTGCATTTAGTAACTAACAAAGTTATGTATTATTACAAAAAGACAATAAAAATATGAAAACGGCAATATGAAATGAATATCACTGATAAATCCAAAGAGAATTCCAAAGAATTCTATAGTTACATTAGAGATAAAAAGGTTATTAGGAACCACAATAGTCCACTATTATCTGCTAACGGTCATCTTGAATATTCAAATGAAGGAATGTGTGATATCTTAAACAATTATTTTAGCTCGGCATTCGTAAACGAAACACCTCAAAGAGAACTCCAAACTGAAATCTATGAAAAGTCTAGTGTGAAGTTACTCACTACGGTACATATAACAAAAGAAAAAATTAAAAGGTGTATAGAAAAATTCAAAGTTAATAAAACACCAGGACCTGGCGGTTGGCATTCAAGAATCTTAAAGGATATGAAAAATGAGATTGTTGTCCCATTAGAAATTATTTTCAAGAAATCCATCATATCTGGAGATGTCCCAAGAGAATGGAAGCTAGCTAATGTTACTCCCATATTCAAAAAAGGTGACAAAAAGAAAACAGATAACTACAGGCCTATAAGTTTGACCTCAATCATAGAAAAAATTATGGAAACTCTCCTCAGAGACGCTATCGAACATCATTTAGAGAGTAACTGCTTGATAAATGATAGCTAGTATGGTTTCAGACGAAAACGTTCTTGCGTGACTAACTTACTCGAATTTTACAACACATTAATCTCGAATTATGACAAAAGTAACAATTTAGATTTAACATATCTAGACTTTGCAATAGCTTTTGATACCGTCTCCACGAAATACATACATATACCAAGGCTTTTTCCCCCTTCCAAGGGAGGTAGCCAAAAAGGGAAAGGCATAAAAACACTCCCACCCATTTCATCCCCAAATACACTCCACACCCCTCCCACCCTTCCTCTCATCTGAGCACCTCCTGGATGACGGGTCATCCCTGCACCCCCCCCCCCGCCCAGGGTCAGAAGCAGTGTCGCAAGACACAGTACATCCACAGCAAGGCCGCTTCATTTAATCGGCGACCCCCCCTCTCCGTCCCCCTTTGCATATAAGGAGAGGACGGGGAGAAATCCCTTCGGGCTGCGTCAAAATTTACTCACACATACTACACCCCCCCCACCCCCCACCCCCCGCCCATTTCTCCTCATGCAGTCACAACATCATCCATATACAACCATTCTCCACTCACCTCTGTCTTCCGTCCTCTCCCTTCCTTCCTCAACAGACATTCCCCTCTTCCCCAAAGCCCCCTTCACCCCATCCATCCACCTCATCCTAGGACGTCCCCTCATGTTCACTCCCTCCACATCTGCCTTCCATACCTCTTTTACTAGTCTTTCTTCACTCATTCTTTCCATGTGTCCAAACCATCCTAATATTCTTTCATCAACCCTCTCTCCCAAATCCTTTTTCACCCCTGTTCTCCTCCTCACCTCCTCATTTCTCACTCTATCTAGCCTAGTAACCCCCACCATACTTCTCAGACACCTCATCTCAAACACATTCAAACTCCTTCTCTCTTCTTCTCTTATGTTCCACGTTTCTGCCCCATACAGTGCTGTTGGCACAATCACTCCTTCATACAGTCTCCTCTTCGCATCCATTCCCAAATGTCTATTTCTCATTACACTCTTTAAACCACCAAGGCATTTACTCGCTTCTCTCAATCTACATTCTACCTCCACCTTCACTCCACCTTTTCCTGCTACACTTGCACCCAAGTATCTAAAACTATCCACTTCCTCCAGTCGCTCTCCCTTAATGTTCACTTCCAGTCTACTGCCACTTTCACCCCTTGTACATCTCATCACCTTACTTTTACCCACATTTATCTTTAGCTTTCTTCTATCACATACTCTCCCAAACTCTGCCACCAGCTTCCTCAATCCCTCCTCTGACCCTGCCACAAGCGCAGTGTCGTCCGCAAACAACAGCTGGCTCACCTCCCACTTTTCTCCATTTTCTTTAACCATCTCCAATCCCTGACTCACTACCCTAGCATTCACCTCTCGCACCACCCCATCCATGTATAAGTTGAACAGCCAGGGCGACATAACGCATCCTTGACGAAGTCCCACCTTTACTTCAAACCACTCACTCTCTCCATTTCCAATCCTAACACATGCTCTACTACTCACATAAAAACTCTTGACAGCTCCCAAAAGCTTTCCTCCTATCCCATAAATCTGCATAACCTCCCACAGTGCCTTTCTGTCTACCCTATCATAAGCCTTTTCCAGATCCATAAAAGCCCAAAAAACATCCTTCCCCTTTCCTATAGCTTTCTCACATATCTGTCTTACCACAAAGATCTGATCTACACAACCTCTACCCGTCCTAAAACCACACTGTTCCTCACCAATTTCTCCTTCTGTTCCTCTCCTAATCCTCTCAATTAAGATTCTCCCATAAGCCTTCCCTACTACACTCAACAGGCTAATCCCTCTGAAATTACTACATTCACACTTGTCCCCTTACTTACTAAATTAGCTTCACACGGAATAAGTGGTAGCCTATTAAGTTGAAAAAGCAATTGGTTGAATGATCGAAAAGAGAGAGATGTTTTAAATGGAAAAAATACTAGATGGAAAAATGTTACAAGTGGAGTTCCTCGAGGTTCCGTTCTTGAGCCACTTTTATTCGTAGTATATAAAAATGATATAGCCCACGGACTAAAATCTATTGCTTCAAAATTTGCTGATGACACAAAACTGTGCGGAATGGCAAATGATCACTTATATCAATTAGATGTTCAAGGATATTTAGATAAATTACAGCAATGGTCTGAAAAGTGGCTAATGAAATTTAACACAAGTAAATGCGAGGTAATGCATATAGATAAAAATAACAGTAAGTACGACTATAAGTTATTTGGAAATTCGTTAATAAAAGTGGATGGTGAAAAGGATTTCGGCGTAATTATCAGTAACGATCTCAAATCATCTAAGCAGTGTATTTCAGCCTCTGAGAAAGCAAATAAGATTCTAGGACTGATGC
>NC_134786.1:34898290-34903290 GCF_046742065.1 Oratosquilla oratoria | reverse complement strand
TCTCGCACTACCCCATCCATGTAAGTATTGAACAGCCAGGGCGACTTACCACATCCATGACAAAGTCCCACCTTTACCTCAAACCATTCACTCACTCCATTTCTAATCTTAACACAAGCTCTACTACTCCAGTAAAAACTCTTGACTGCTCTTAACAGTTTTCCTCCTATCCCATATATCTGCAGTACCTTCCACTGTGCCTTCCTGTCTACCCTGTCATAAGCCTTTTCCAGATCCATAAAAAAACAAAAAACTTTCTTACCTTTTCCTATAGCTTTCTCACATACCTGTCTTACCACAAAGATCTGATCTACACAACCTCTACCTGTCCTAAACCCACATTGTTCCTCACCAATTACTCCCTCTGTTCCTCTCCTAATCCTCTCAGTCAAGACCCTCCCATAAGCCTTCCCAACTACACTCAATAAGCTGATCCCTCTAAAACTACTACACTCACACTTGTCCCCTTTTCCCTTGTAAAGCGGAACTATACAGGCACTCCTCAAGTCCTCCGGCACTCTACTCTCTCTCAAACAAACATTAAACAACCTCACCAGCCAGTCCACCATCACTGCACCTCCTTTCTTCAGACATTCTGCATGGCATCCATCCAGACCAGGTGTCTTACTTGCTCTCATCATCTTAACAGCTGCTTTCACTTCATCCTTCCCTATTTCTCCTCCATTTTCCTCACTCCTCACTCTCATTTTCTTAGCGCTTCACACTGCAACTACCTTTCCCTCCCTATCCTCCTTCACATTTAGCAACTCCCGAAAATACTCTGCCCACCTTCTTCTTACTGCCTTCTCTTCTATTATCATCTCTCCATCTGCACCTTTACCTTTCCTTCTCTACTTGATTCGCCTCCTTTTTCTCTTTTAATTTCCTTCCAAAATATCTTTTTATTGCTTTCAAAATTTTCTGTCATACTCTTACCCCATTTCACATCTGCTCTCCTCTTTGCTTCCTTTATCTTATGCTTAGCTTCCCTTCTCTTTACTTTGTACCTCTCATACGATTCCCTCGTCCTAATTTGCAACCAATCTATGAATGCCTGCTTCTTCCCTTCTACACCTTTCTTTGCTTCCTCATTCCACCACTCACTACCCTTCCTTCTTTTTTCTCCCGCCCTCCTTGTTCCACACACCATCTTTGCACACCTTATGACTCCCTCCTTGAACCATCACCATTCCTCCTCCACTTCTAGTTCTACTCTATCCATTACTCCCTCCCACTCCTCTTTCAGTTTCTTCTTAAACTCACTCTCCTTTTTTTTTTCCTCATATAAGCAGTTCACTCTAAGTACCTCCCTACCTTCTGCCCTTTTCCTCTTTCTCCACCTATTCTCCACTCTCATTTTACCTTCCACCAGGAAATGATCTGATATTCCCCCACTCCCTCCCCTTAGAACATGTACATCCTTAACTCTTCCTACCATACTCCTGGTCACCACTATATAGTCCCTTTGGTATATGTATATATATATATATATATATATATATATATATATATATATATATATATATATATACACAAATATATATATATATGTATATATATATATATATGTACATATATGTATATGTATATATATATATATATATATATATATATATATACATACATATACCAAAGGCTTTTTCCTCCTACACGGGGGGTAAGACAAAAAGAATAAGGCATAGAAACCACTCCCACCCATTCCATTTCCTATATATTCCACTCCTCTACAACCTCCTCCCTCCCTCCTATCTTGGCACCTCATGGATGACGGATCATCCCTGTATTCTGTCTACTGCCCTTGGTCAGAAACAGTGTCGCAAGACACAGCACATCCACAGCAAGGCCGCTTCACAAATTCGGCGACCCCCTCTCTCCGTTCCCCCATGCAGAAAAGGAGAAGACGGGGAGCAATCCCTTCGGGCTCCGTCAAACATTTTCTCATACATACTTCCTCACCCTCCATCCCCCACCCACTCCCCCTCATGCATCACAGCATCATCTATACACAACCCCTCTCCATTCCCCTCTATTTTCTGTCCTCTCCCGTCCTTCCCCCACAGACATTCCTGTCTTTTGTAATGCCCTTTTCACCCCATCCATCCATCTCATCCTAGGATGCCCCCTCATATTCACTCCTTCCACCTCTGCCTTCCACACTTCTTTTACTAATCTTTCTTCACTCATTCTTTCCTTGTGTCCAAACCATCCTAATAATCTTTCATCAACCCCATCTCCCAGTTCCCTTTCCACCCCTGTTCTCCTCCTCACCTCCCCATTTCTCACTCTATCGAGCCTAGTAATCCCTCTCATACTTCTCAGGCATTTCATCTCAAACACATTGAAACTCCTTCTCTCTTCCTCTCTCATGTTTCATGTTTCTGCCTCAAACAAAGCTGTTGGCACAATCACTCCTTCATATAACCTCCTCTTAGCATCCATTCCCAGATGTCTATTTCTCATTACACTTTTCAGTCCACCAAGGCATTTACTCGCTTCTCTCAATCTACATTCTACCTCCACCCCCACTCCTCCCTTTCCTGTCACATTCGCACCCAAGTATCTAAAACTATCCACTTCCTCCAGTCTTTCACCCTTAATGCTCACCTCCAGCCTGCTGTCACTCTCTCCCCTTGTACATCTGATCACCTTACTTCTGCCCACATTTATCTTCAGCTTCCTTCTTTCACACACCTTCTCAAACTTTGACACTAACTTCCTTAATCTCTCCTCTGATCCTGCTACAAGCGCAGAGTTGTCAGGAAACAACAACTGGCTCACCTCCCACCATTTGTAATTCTAACACAAGCTCTACTACTCTCGTAAAAACTCTTGACTGCTCTTAACAGCTCTCCTCCTATCCCATATATCTGCAGTACTTCCCACAGTGCCTTCCTGTCTACCCTGTCGTAAGCCTTCACAACTACACTCAATAAGCTGATCCCTCTAAAACTACTACACTCACACTTGCCCCCCCTTTCCTTTGTAAAGCGGAACTATACAGGGAGTCCTCAAGTCCTCCGGCACTCTACCCTCTCTTAAACAAAAATTAAATAACCTTACCAGCCAGTCCACCATCATTGTACCTCCTTTCTTCAGACATTCTGCATGGCATCCATCCAACCCAGGTGTCTTACCTGCTCTCATTATGCTAACAGCTGCCTTCACTTCATCCTTCCCTCTTTCTCCTCCATTTTCCTCACTCATCACTCTCATTTTCTTAGCGCACTGCAACTACCTTTCCCTCATTATCCTCCTTCACATTTAGCAAATCCCGAAAATACTCTGCCCACCTTCTCACTGCCTTCTTTTCCATTATCATCTCTCCATCTGCACCTTTTAACTTTTCTCCTCTACTGGATTTGCCTCCTATTTCTCTTTTGATATCCTTCCAAAACATCTTTTTATTACTTGTAAAATTTTCTGTCATACTCCTACCCTATTTCACATCTTCTCTACTCTTTGCTTCCTTTATCTTATGCTTAGCTTCCCTTCTCTTTACTTTGTACCTCTCATACGATTCCCTCGTTGCCAATCTATGAATGCCTGCTTCTTCTCTTCTACACCTTTCTTTGCTTCCTCATTCCACCACACTACCCTTCCTTCTATTCCCGACCGCCCTCCTTGTTCCACACACCATCTTTGCACACCTTATGACTCCCTCCTTGAACCATCACCATTCCTCCTCCACTTCTAGTTCTACTCTATCCATTACTCCCTCCCACTCCTCTCTCAGCTTCTTCTTATACTCATTCTCCTTTTTTTTCTCATTTAAGCAGTTCACTCTAAGTACCTCCCTACCATCTGCCCTTTTCCTCTTTCTCCACCTATTTTCCACTCTCAATTTACCTTCCACCAGGAAATGATCTGATACTCCCCCACTCTCTCCCCTTAGAACATGTACATCCTTAACTCTTCCTACCACACTCCTGGTCACCACTCTATAGTCCATTAACGCTCTATCTGCCACCCTTCAATCTACCACCCTCTCCCATGTATACTTATGCTTGACTTTTTTCCTAAACAACGTATTTGTTATTATCAACTCTCTTTCAAGACACATCTCCACCATCAATTCTCCACTACGATTTTTACCTGTAACTCCATACTTCCCAATCACTCCATCTGTTGGTTCATTTCCTACCCTAGCATTAAGGTCTCCCAATACAACTACATTGACATTTCTCCCTAATCCCTCTATGCACTCATTTATATCTACCCAATAAGCCTCCCTTTCTTCTACGCTCTTCTCACTACCAGGTCCATACGCACCCATATCTCCCTTCCCAGCTTCACCTTCATCCACATCAACCTTGGTGAACCCTCCTTCTACTCCACTACTCGCTTACTTATCTCTTCACTTACTAGTATAACCACCCCTTCTCTCCCTCGACCCCTCTTCACTCCTGAGTACCTCCCAGTACACTCCCAAACTCACAGTTGCCCTTTCCTTTCATCTTAGTTTCACTCAAAGCCAGCACATCCATCTTTCTTCTCACAAACATGCTGCCTATCTTTTCACTTTTACTCACACCTGTACCACATCCACGCACAAAGACCAAAACCTTAGGGTAGCATCTAAAGGGGAGTAAGGTGGAGACTATATATATATATATATATATATATATATATATATATATATATATATATATATATATATATATATATATATATATATATATATATATATATACATATTAATATATTTGCAGAAACCGCCGGGAAATTGAAAAAACAGGTACAGAACGTTTTCGTCTATTGAGACATTTTCAAAGGTACAGTAAGCAATACAGAAAGAAACAATATATACATAAGAAGACAGGATATTCGCAAAGGTCTCATGTTACATATTATCACAAAAAAAAGATCCTATGTTACATATTATCACACAGTTTTTTTCAGTAATAAAATTGTAAAATTTAAATAAACCCAAACTTATGTTCATGTAATTTCCAAAATTTTTGAAAAAACATGAACATAAGTTAGGGTTTATATATATATAT
>NC_134786.1:34845790-34858290 GCF_046742065.1 Oratosquilla oratoria | reverse complement strand
TTACTTTCTATATTTATTTTTTCAGCAATATGGTATAAACAGAGAATGACAAGCACTACCTCACACTCCTTGAACTTCAGATCAAGTACAGCCAGCCCACAATGAGCACCCAGAAGGAAGACCCCACCATCCTTCCTAGCCAGAAACTCTTTAGAAACCGCCAAACCAGACGTATAACAACGATATTAACCAACACCGTCAAGAACAGACACTTCAGCCGCGACGAATGCTCAGGCCATATTAATGGTCAAAAGCAGTAATCCTCTCCCAATGTTCATATGTATCCCCTCTCAGTATTTATTATTTACCTTTCTCAGTGTAAATATACTCTCTCCCAGTTCTTGGTTACCGTAACGGTCACCTAAGTGATCTCTCCCAGTATTGATATGTACCTTCTCCCAGTGTTTACTTTCGGCCTTTATAACCTTACTTTCTCTGTATGTTACAATTGAAAATGCTAAAGCTGACTAACAAAATGTTTTGTTACTTGTTCCTTCTATCAGATGGCTTCTATCGGTAATCTATTTTTTTTCTTTGCCTCTCCATACTAGAGATATTTTCAGGAGACTCGAAAAATCTTCATAGAAAACTTGTCAGACCCCAATTTGCTGTCGCATATAATTAGATATTAATTAAGGAATATATATATTCATATTTGTACATATATGTATATACACACATATATCAAGGGTTTTCTACCCTTACAAGCGAGGTAGCCAAATTTAGATTGTATATATCCAATCCCACCCATTTCATCCTCACATATTCCACTCTCATTCACATCATATCCACAGCAAGGCCACTTCATTTAATTGGCGACCCACCTTCTCCGTCTCCACATGCAGAAAAAGAGAAGACGAGGAGAAATCCCTATGATCTGCGTCAAAATATCATTCACAAATAATAACTCCCTCATATTCCCTCATTCCCATCTACTTCCATGTATCACAGCATCATTCATACACAACCATTCTCCACTCACCCCTATCTTCTGTCTTCTCCCATCCTTCCTCAAGAGACAGCCCCTTCTTTCTCAACGCCCCTTTTACCCCATCCATTCATCTCATCCTTGGTCACCCCCTCATGTTCACTCCATTCACCTCTGCCTTTCACACTTGGTATGTATATACATGCCCATATATTAAATATGGATTGAAGATAGTTTTGAATGTGACCAAAGAACATTCCAGTATGATACAGTGTACACCAACCAAAGTAACTGGAATGACAAAGATTCTCCGGGAAAGTCTTTATATTACCAAATGTCGTCAGACAGCCTAATTCAATACCTCTGTGTATTGTAGAATCTAAGCCTCTCCGCCTCGTAAGACCTTCTTTTCGTAGTTTTAATCTTCAACCTGCTCCTGTCAACTTCTTCTCCTGTCGCCCTTTTCACGGTCACTGTTTTTTTTTTAAACTTGATAACTTTGTGCAACACCTCTTCAGGAAACCACGTGGCACTACTTTTTTTTTTCTTTTCTTTTTTTTTACCGTTTCGATTCTTTTCTTTGTAAATGATATTTGTAGATTCTAGTGGTGCGATTTTTGTCTTTTAATAGGTAGGCTCCCAAATTCTCTTCCTTCTGATATTTTTTCCTACTGCATCTGATACAGGTTCTTAAAAAAACTTACATTTGAGCTCGTGTTGTTTTGGTCTTCTCTCTTTATATATTTTCTTTTTCTTTCTTTTAGTGAGGAGCTTTTACAAATCCGAAGAAAACAAAATTTATTTGATCATAATGGGTAAAGATTCAGAACGTCCACTTCATATTTTAATAACTTGTACTCTTCTTTCCGAAAAGATCCTTTGTAAAATTTTGTGAGGGTAGGCATCTTTTGTCCTACGAAAAGCATGTAATATAATTAGTTTTAGTGATTAATAGCTGAAGACTTATGTGATACTCAAAATACCCAAGTTACACTTTGTTTGGCAGCTCTAATTAATTTTATTTGAACATAAAACTAACCTCGTAATACTTCTGATTTGAGTGGAATTATTAAAGAAATACAATATCCCAACCAATATGAGACGATACAACACTGCACCGTTTAAACAAGCATGTAATCATACTTAACCAAACACAAAATATCGTCTTAAGAGAATACTCAAATGGCATTTGTGTATGTGTGTGTGTGTGTGTGTGTGTGTGTGTGTGTGTGTGTGTGTGTGTGTGTGTGTGTGTGTGTGTGTGTGTGTGTGTGTGTGTGTGTGTGTGTGCGTGTGTGTGTGTGTGTGTGCGTGCGCGTGTGTGCGTGTGTGTGTGTGTGTGTGTGTGTGTGTGTGTGTGTGTGTGTGTGTGTGTGTGTGTGTGTGTGTGTGTGTGTGTGTGTGTGTGTGTGTGTGTGTGTGTGTGTGTGTGTGTGTGTGTGTGTGTGTGTGTGTATGTGTGTGTGCTTGTGTGTGTGTGGGTTGGTGTGCGTTTGTATGATTCACCATGGTCTTAGATCACGTGTTAGACTCGTGATCGACAGCTACTACCATACCGAAAGTGAGCTCAGAGCTCACATATGATCGATCAATGTGTGTGTGTGTGTGTGTGTGTGTGTGTGTGTGTGTGTGTGTGTGTGTGTGTGTGTGTGTGTGTGTGTGTGTGTGTGTGTGTGTGTGCGTGTGTGCGTGAGTGTGTTTTTGTGATACTCCATTTTCTTGGATCACGTGTTGGATTCGTGATCTACAGCTATTACCCTCCAGGAGGAGAGCTAAGAGATCATATATGAGAGATCTATGGTTAAGTCTATGACCTTACACGCACACACACACACAACTCCCCGCCCACGAGAGCTGGAGTAACTATTCACAGATCAACGGTACTGAAATTATTTCAGCCCTGGGCGGGATTAGAACCCAGACCGCCGTAGTGGTGGCCGTAATCGCTATCACCGCGCTATCGAGCCTTGTGTGTGTGTGTGTGTGTGTGTGTGTGTGTGTGTGTGTGTGTGTGTGTGTGTGTGTGTGTGTGTGTGTGTGTGTGCGTGCGTGCGTGTGCGTGCGTGTGTGTGTGAGTGTGTGTGTGTGTGTGTGTGTGTGTGTGTGTGTGTGTGTGTGTGTATGTGTGTGTGTGTGTGTGTGTGTGTGTGTGTGTGTGTGTGTGTGTGTGTGTGTGTGTGTGTGTGTGTGTGTGTGTGTGTGTGTGTGTGTGTGTGTGTGTGTGTGTGTGTGTGTGTGTGTGTGCGTGTACGTTCGTGCATGTGTGTTGTGTGATTCACCATGGTCGTGGATCACGTGTTGGACTCGTGATCGATAGCTACTTCCCTACTAGAAGAGAGTTCAAAGCTCATATACGACCGATCTATGTATAATGCTGTTACCTGACACACTCACACATACCCAACTCCCACCCACGAAAGTAGGAGTAACAGTTCGCAGAGCAACGACATTCAAATTATTTCAGCCCAGGGCATGACTCGAACCCGGACCTTCGTAGTGGCAACCGGAAACTTTACCACTGCGCCACGAGTCGTGGTGCGTGTGTGTGTGTGTGTTCACTTGGTCTTTGGATCACGTGTTGGACTCGTGATCGACAGCTATTTCCCTCCTGGAAGAGAGCTCAGAGCTCGTAGGTCCGATCTATGGGTAATGCTATGACCTTGCACACACACACCCCCAACTCCGCCCACGAGAGTTGGAGTAACACCCCTCAGCGCTGCGATACTGATATTATTTCAGCCCCGGGCGAGGATCGAACCCGGACCTCCGTAGTGGCAGGCCAGAGCTCTAACCACAGCGCCATGAGAGGTGTGTGTGTGTGTGTGTGTGTGTGTGTGTGTGTGTGTGTGTGTGTGTGTGTGTGTGTGTGTATGTGTGTGTGTGTGTGTGTGTGTGTGTGCCTATGCGTGTGCGTGTGCGTGTGTGTGTGTGTGTGTGTGTGTCTGTGTGTGTGTGTGTGTGTGTGTGTGTGTGTGTGTGTGAGTGTGTGTGTGTGTGTGTGTGTGTGTGTGTGTGTGTGTGTGTGTGTGTGTGTGTGTGTGTGTGTGTGTGTGTGTGTGTGTGTGTGTGTGTGTGTGTGTGTATTCACCTTGGTCTTTTGGATCACATGTGTAACGTAATATTAGATATTACGTCATATGTGTAATTATGTTATAGAATTGTGTTCCTTTGTATTACATAACTATGTTCATATTTCTTGTCTATGTATGTATTGTAACAATGTTAAGCAGTAACGCCCGTCCACTATATGTATTCTTGCCTACGTGCGGAGAAAGGTGCGCACTCTTGTAGAACAAACATACATACATATACATACATATACCAAGGCCTTTTCCCCCTTCCAAGGGAGGTAGCCAAAAGGGAAAGGCATAAAAACTCCCACCATTTCATTCCTAAATACACTCCACACCCTCCCACCCTTCCTCTCATCTGAGCACCTCCTGGATGACGGGTCATCGCTGCACCCTGCCCACCGCCCTGGGTCAGAAGCAGTGTCGCAAGACACAGTACATCCACAGCAAGGCCGCTTCATTTAATCGGCGACCCCCCCCTCTCCGTCCCCCTTTGCATATAAGGCGAGGACGGGGAGAAATCCCTTCGGGCTGCGTCAAAAATTACTCACACATACTACCCCACCCCCCATCCCCCCGCCCATTCCTCCTCATGCAGTCACAACATCATCCATATACAACCATTCTCCACTCACCTCTGTCTTCCGTCCTCTCCCTTCCTTCCTCAACAGACATTCCCCTCTTCCCCAAAGCCCCCTTCACCCCATCCATCCACCTCATCCTAGGACGTCCCCTCATGTTCCTCCACATCTGCCTTCCATACCTCTTTTACTAGTCTTTCTTCACTCATTCTTTCCATGTGTCCAAACCATCCTAATATTCTTTCATCAACCCTATCTCCCAAATCCTTTGTCACCCCTGTTCTCCTCCTCACCTCCTCATTTCTCACTCTATCTAGCCTAGTAACCCCCACCAAGTGTGGAGTTCCAGGAAAGAATCGTAGTGGAGAGTTGATGGTGGAAATGTGTCTAGAAAGAGAGTTGATGATAGCAAATACAGTGTTTCGGAAGAAAGTCAAGCATAAGTACACATGGGAGAGGGTGGTGGAGGGAAGGGTAGTAGATAGAGCGCTAATGGATTATGTAGTGGTAAATAGGATTATGATAGGAAGAGTTAAGGATGTACATGTGCTAAGGGGAGAGGGTGGGGGAATATCAGATCATTTTTTGGTGGAAGGTAAGCTGAGAGTGGAGGATAGATGGAGAAGGAGGAAAGGGACAAAAGGTAGGGAGGTTCTTAGAGTGAACTCCTTGAATGAAAAGGAAAAGGAGAAGGAGTACGAAAAGAAGCTGAAGGAGGAGTGGGAGGGAGTAAAGGATAGAGCAGAGATGGGTGTGGAGGAGGAATGGGGATGGTTCAAGGAGGGAGTCTTAAAGTGTGCAAGGATGGTGTGTGGAACAAGAAGGACAGGGGGAAATAGAAGAAAGGGTAGTGAATGGTGGGATGAGGAAACAAAGAAGGTTGTAGAAGAGAAGAAGCGAGCATTCACAGATTGGTTACAAAAGAGGACAGGGGAGTCATATGAGACGTACAAAGAAAAGAAAAGAGAAGTAAAGCAAAAGGTAAAGGAGGCAAAGAGGAGAGCAGATGTGAAATGGGGTAGGAGTATGACAGAAAATTTTGAAAGTAATAAAAAGATGTTTTGGAAAGAAATTAAGAGAGGAAGAGGAGGCGAATCAAGTAGGGAAGAAAAGGTAAAAGGTACAGATGGAGAGATGATAATGGAAGAGATGGCAGTGAGGGGAAGATGGGCAGAATATTTTAGGGAGTTGCTGAATGTGAAGGAGGATAGGGAAGGAAAGATAGCTGCAGTGGGAAATGCGAAGAAAATGAGAGTGATGAGTGAGGAGAATGGAGGAGAAATAAGGAAGGATGAGGTGAAGGCAGTTGTAAAGATGATGAAAGCAGGTAAGGCACCTGGTCTGGATGGATGTCATGCAGAATGTCTGAAAAAGGGAGGTTCAGTGATGGTGGACTGGTTGGTGAGGTTATTTAATGTTTGCTGGAGAGAGGGTAGAGTACCGGAGGACTGGAGTAGTGCCTGTATAGTTCCTCTTTACAAGGGAAAAGGGGACAAGTGTGAATGTAGTAATTTCAGAGGGATTAGCCTGTTGAGTGTAGTAGGGAAGGCGTATGGGAGGATCTTAATTGAGAGGATTAGGAGAGGAACAGAAGGAGTAATTGGTGAGGAACAGTGTGGTTTTAGGATGGGTAGAGGTTGTGTAGATCAGATCTTTGTGGTAAGACAGATATGTGAGAAAGCTATAGGAAAGGGGAAGGATGTTTTTTGGGCTTTTATGGATCTGGAAAAGGCTTATGATAGGGTAGACAGAAAGGCACTGTGGGAGGTTATGCAGATTTATGGGATAGGAGGAAAGCTTTTGGGAGCTGTCAAGAGTTTTTATGAGAGTAGTAGAGCATGTGTTAGGATTAGAAATGGAGAGAGTGAGTGGTTTGAAGTAAAGGTGGGACTTCGTCAAGGATGCGTTATGTCGCCCTGGCTTTTCAACTTATACATGGATGGGGTGGTGCGAGAGGTGAATGCTAGGGTAGTGAGTCAGGGATTGGAGATGGTTAAAGAAAATGGAGAAAAGTGGGAGGTGAGCCAGCTGTTGTTTGCGGACGACACTGCGCTTGTGGCAGGGTCAGAGGAGGGATTGAGGAAGCTGGTGGCAGAGTTTGGGAGAGTATGTGATAGAAGAAAGCTAAAGATAAATGTGGGTAAAAGTAAGGTGATGAGATGTACAAGGGGTGAAAGTGGCAGTAGACTGGAAGTGAACATTAAGGGAGAGCGACTGGAGGAAGTGGATAGTTTTAGATACTTGGGTGCAAGTGTAGCAGGAAAAGGTGGAGTGAAGGTGGAGGTAGAATGTAGATTGAGAGAAGCGAGTAAATGCCTTGGTGGTTTAAAGAGTGTAATGAGGAATAGACATTTGGGAATGGATGCGAAGAGGAGACTGTATGAAGGAGTGATTGTGCCAACAGCACTGTATGGGGCAGAAACGTGGAACATAAGAGAAGAAGAGAGAAGGAGTTTGTAGAACAAACAGACAAGCGAAATCCTGAATAGTTCGGAGCGCACAGATTTGACAGTTACTAAATAAATAGATTGTTCAAGCGAGTCGAGGGTCCTAAAACTACCCATGTTGACGTGTGTTAACTTACCCTCCTCCCCCCCTTTCACTCACTCGCACACTTCACCGGAAGTATCCCGCTTCCGGTCCAATGGTATATAAGCGGTGGAAATCGCTCATTCCTCGTCATTTCTCGCATATCTTATCTCTTGATAAAAACTGGAAGTTTAGACTCATGAGACGATTGGTGTGAAGTGATCACCCTTTTTGCCTACATTACGTGTCTGATATACATTGCATTACTTTACTTATATTTGTACTTATTACTTATTCTGATGCATGTTCCTGATCTCTTTGTACTTAGATAGTACCATATTGTATACTTATCTTGTGTTTCTTATTTGAACGATAGTTTCCATATTCTTATAATCGTGTAACGGTCCCATTGACCCTACTGCCCATTCTCTTTTGTGTTGATTGCCTGTAAATATTTTCCATATTAATAATTTCGTTTACTAGTTTTATCGCTAGTTTAATATTCCTTTCCTGGAATCTTCTTTGTTACCTTTACTTCTAGTCTTACGAATTATCTAGGCCCTGACCAGATAGTTCAGTCCTACAGTGGCTTCTAGAAGTGAGCTGGTTCTTAAGCACTTATCCGTTATACGTAACGTCTCTTCACATACCAGCCAGCCCGTAACAAAGTGGCGACCCTTGCCAAGGATATTGGATCAGGTATTTAACACATTCTTATAGAGATGGATGATATAATTCAAGAATTCGTTCAAAATCCCAAGGTAAGTTTCTTAAAGAAACAAACTAAAGACACTTTGATAGAAATAGGCAAGCACTTTGGAGTAGACATTGATACAAGTTTGCGAAAGAAAAAAATACTTCAGGAACTCGTTGAAAATCTGATCGAAGATGAGATCTTATCTCCAGAAGAGATTACAGCTATACAAATTCCTTCAAATAGGTTAGAAATAGAGGCACGACTAACCGAACTTAAGATTAAGGAGATTGAATTAAAGGTCAGGAGAGTAGAATTTGAGGAGGAAGCTAAATTGAAACAAATGCAAATGGAGGCAGAATTTAAAACTAAAGAGGAGGAAACTAAACTGAAACAAATGCAAATTGAGGCAGAATTTAAAGCTAAAGAGGAGGAAACTAAACTGAAACAAATGCAAATTGAGGCAGAATTTAAAGCTAGAGAAGAGGAAACTAAAATCAAATTGGCAGAATTTAAAGCTAGAGAAGAGGAAGCTAAAGTGAAACAAGTAGAGTTAGAATTAAAGAAGACAGAAGTAGAAGCTAGGATTGTTGATAGACAACCCGTAGTTCAGGAAGGTCATATAGATATTTCCAAGTATGTAAAACTTTTACCCAAATTTTCAGAAGGAGAGCCAGAAATTTTCTTTCTTCAGTGGGAAAAATTGGCGCAACAGTTACAAATCCCTAAAGAAAATTGGCCATTAATCATTCAAACACAATTTAAGGGTAAGGCTCAGCAAATTTATACTTCTCTTTCAGAAGCAGAAAGCGAGTATGATAATATGAAAGCTTGTATTTTAAAAGCTTATGAACTAATACCAGAGGCCTATAGACAGAAATTCCGTAATTATAGGAAGACACCTCAGTTAACATACGTAGAAAATGCGGCTCAACAAGAGAGGTTATTCAATAGGTGGTGTTTGGCTAGTGAAACGGACACCTTAGATAGACTTAAACAGTTGATTTTATTGGAGCAGTTTAAGAATACCTTAGAGACAGATCTTAGGATTTTTATAGATGATCATGTTCCCGAAACTTTAACTAGAGCTGCTGTATTGGCTGATGAGTTCACACTAAATCATAAACCTAAGTCAAGACAAATGGAATCCCAAAAGTCAAAGTCATATATTCCAGATTCAACAAAATACTCTGATCCTTGGTCCCCATAGAAACACTTTGAAAATCAGTCTAGCCCATCACATTTCAGTTACAGGTCTGATTTCAATCAATATCCTCCAAACCAACCTTGGCAAAGAATGGAAAGGTTTAAGACTAATCCCCCTGTAACTTGTTCATATTGTAAACAGGTTGGCCATCACATTTCTAATTGCAGAAAGAGACTGACACCCTCATTCTCCAATAAGACACCAACTCTTGTAAGTAATATAAAATCAGATGATTCAAAATCCTCTATTCAGGATACACTACCAAAGAAGCCGGTATTGTCAAGTAATGTAGAACCCCCCTCATCAGATCATGATCCTTGTTTCAAACCATTTGTATCTTCAGGAACTATATCTCATAGTAGTAGTTCACAACAATATCCTATTTCCATACTCCGAGACACAGGAGCAAAGCAAAGTCTGATTTTAAATTCTGTCTTGCAGAATCTGGGTGAGTCATATACAGGTTATGATATATTGATAGAAGGAGTTGGAGGAATTGTAAAATGTCCATTACATAATGTTTTCTTGCGGTCTGATTTAACAACCGGAATGGTTAAAGTAGCAGTAGTAGACTCTCTTCCCATAGTAGGAATATCCTTATTGTTGGCCAATGACATCACTGGAAGCAAAGTCATTTCTCCCTTAATAACAAATAACCCTAAGACCTCAGTAGAACCTTCAGATAACTTACAGTTGTTTCCCGCTTGTGCTGTAACCAGATCTCAGTACAAGAAATCTGAAGAGGAGACCTATAATTTAGAATCCCTATTCTCCCAAACTGACCCATCTTCTTCTTCACCAGTTTCTCTATCTAGAGCAGAATTAATCAAAGAACAGAAGTCAGATCATTCTCTTAAAAATTTGTACGAGATTGTTTCATCTCCAGAAGAAGTTGAAAAAAATGTCACGAGGTTTCTATATAGAAAACGGAGTCCTAATGCGAAAATGGAGAGCATCCACCGCAACCGCTGACCAGCCATGGCAAGTAAGGAATCAAATAGTCCTCCCTCTTGGTTTCAGGAATAATGTTCTAAGATTGGCTCATGATACTCCCTTAGCAGGTCACTTAGGGGTAAGAAAGACCTTGTTCAACATAACCCAACATTTCCATTGGCCCACGGTTGTCAAAGATGTTGCCCAATATTGTAAAACATGTCATACATGTCAACTTGTAGGTAAGCCCAACCAGAAAATTGTAGAAGCTCCACTCCATCCCATTCCTGTAATGGAAGAGCCATTTAAAAAAGTTCTTATTGACTGTTTAGGACCTTTACCTCCTTCAAGTAAAGGAAATCAGTACATTCTCACAATCATGTGTATGAGCACTCGTTTTCCAGAAGCAATTCCTTTGAAAAATATTAAAGCTCAAAACATAATCAGAGAAATGTTGAAATATTTCACTATGGTAGGATTTCCTAAGAACATTCAAAATGATCAAGGAAGTAATTTTCTTTCCAACAAGTTTAGAGAAACTCTTGTAACACTAGGTATAAATCATGTAACTTCCTCCGCTTATCATCCTCAATCACAAGGTGCTCTAGAGCGCTTTCACCAAACGCTCAAGACAATGTTAAGAATCTTCTGTGCTGAGAACACTCAAAATTGGGAAGACGGACTCCCCTTTTTGTTGTTCGCCACCCGAACAACAATTCAAGAAAGCCTTGGATTCAGCCCGTCAGAATTAGTCTTCGGTCATGAAGTCCGTGGCCCCCTAAAGATACTTCATGAACAATGGATGAAAGAAGAACCACCAGTTCCTTCTTTGAAATACGTGTCCCAGGTCACCGAGAAGTTGTTAGAAGCTTGGAAGTTGGCAAGAGAGAACTTGGCGAATGCTGAACGAGAAATGAAAGGTCGGTATGATAAAAATTCTAAACTTAGAACTTTCTCTCCAGGAGATCAAGTGTTACTTTATCTTCCCATACTAGGAGATCCATTGCAGGCTAAATACAAAGGACCCTATGAAGTCTTGTCCAGAGCCAGTGATCTAAACTACATAATCAAAACTCCAGACAGAAGAAAGAGTTCCCGTCTCTGTCACATAAATACCTTAAAACCTTATCATTCCAGAGATCCAATTCCAGCTTGCAGCTCTACCACAATAGAATCGGAAGAGCCTCCTGATAACCTGCCTAATCCTCCTGAGATTCCCTTGGAAAACTCTCAGATACTACAAAATCTTCAGATAAATGTAGGACACTTATCTGAGAAACAAGGTAAAGACATTCTTTCTCTCTTAAGAAGTTTTCCAAAATTATTTCTAGATTCCCCAAGATTCACTTCTTTGATAGAACATGAAATAATTCTAGACTCGTCAAGGGCTATCAAACAAGCCCCTTATAGAGTCAATCCAAAAAAGAAGGAGTTCATAAAAGCAGAAATAAACACTCTGCTTCAACAGGGAATAATTGAACCCTCCAGTAGTCCTTGGGCATCTCCTTGCATTCTTGTCCCTAAATCTGACAATTCTTATCGCCTGTGCATTGACTACAGGAAAATCAATGCCCATACTAAGGCCGATGCTTTTCCTATCCCTAGGATAGATGATATCATAGACAGTCTAGGAACTGCCAAGTATGTATCCAAGTTGGATATGTTAAGGGGATACTATCAAATCCCTGTACACCCTCGCTCAAGAGAAGTTACCGCTTTCATTACGGAAGAGGGATTGTTCCAATTCAGAGCAATGCCATTTGGGCTTAAAAATGCCCCTGCCACTTACCAAAGAATGATAAGTAATCTGGTTGCAGGATTGCCAGGAGTAAAAACTTATCTAGATGATGTGATAATATTTAGTCAGTCTTGGACAGAACACATTGAACACCTAAATAATTTCTTTTATAGAGCAGACCAAGCAAACCTTACCATCAATTTGTCCAAATGTGATTTCGGACATACACAGGTCCCCTATTTGGGATTTAAAGTTGGAAATTCCCAAGTGTTTCCAATAGACGCCAAGATAAAAGCCATCAATGATGTACCAACACCCACTAATCGTAGAGAGGTACGTCGATTCCTCGGAATGAGTGGCTGTTATCGCCGTTTTTGTCCAAATTTTTCAGATGTAGCAGAACCATTGACTGACCTGTTGAGAAAAGACCACGACTTCGTGTGGACACCTACCTGTGAGACGGCCTTCAAAAACCTGAAGTCCCTTCTCACTAACGCACCAGTTCTAAGGGCACCCGATTTCCAACGACCCTTTCTTCTGCAAGTCGACGCCAGCGACACCGGTATCGGTGCCGCCCTCTTGCAAGAACACAATGAAGTTCTTCACGCTATCGCCTACTACAGCAAGAAGCTGTCCCCTGCGCAGAAGAACTACTCAACAATTGAGAAGGAGACGCTCGCTTTGGTCCAGGCCCTTATCCACTTCGAAGTCTACTTGGGTTCCTCAACTACCATTCAAGTATATTCGGATCACAACCCCTTAAAGTTCCTACAGACTATGAAAAACAAGAATCCGAGACTTACACGTTGGAGTTTATTT
>NC_134786.1:34833290-34835790 GCF_046742065.1 Oratosquilla oratoria | reverse complement strand
CTCTTTTTATTCCAAAGTGTTCCAACTTTTTCTCAGATGTCTTTGCCTGTCTTCTTAACGTGGCTCGTTTCCTTTGAACATTATTTTTCACGAGATTTCTATTTTCTTTTAATTATACACCATAGGTGATATTAGTAATTTCCTTTATATTGTATCATTTATGGGTGTGGCGTTTTGAGTTTTGCATGCATCTTGTAAGTACTTAGACATAGATTTGGATGTTACTTACCCCGTTTGGTCACAGGGAGGCGATGACATTAGCTGCAGCTAAGGGCCCCAAGGCATAAGCTCCTTGGTATATCATTAAATAAAGCCCAATGCGGCTCATTCCATAATATGGTGGCTCATTCCAAAGGATCCTATTTTGTTGGGGGGGGGGTCACATCGAGGGAAACCACAGTAGGGATGAAGCCCAATACTTTACGGATGTTCAAGGGAAAGATCCGCAAAAGAATTATTATATTTCTACTGAGTTTGATATATACATGCATACAATTATTTGTTCATGTGAAATTCTCATTCCACAAAATCATCCGTGGCTCAATGCACAGACTCCTGGCTTGCTGAGGTTCACATTGAGGAAACTCTCAGTGAGAATAAACCCCAAGACATTACAGATGTTCTATGGAAAGGTCCACAAAAGGATCCTTATATCTCTATCGAGCTTGATATATACATACAGACATATATATACATATATATGGCCAATTTGTACATGGAGTATTTTGAGTGTACCCTTTTGCCCAGCATCAAACCGCCCGAAATGATTTGGCTCAGGTACGTAGACGATATCTTTTCGGCATGGGATGACAGTTGGGGCCCATTTGAAGTGTTCCATGATAAATTGAACCAATTGACCCCGAATCTTAAATTTAAAGTTGAATGGGAAGAAGGACACCAAATCCCTTTCTTGGATATTTTGTTAAGAAGAACTGATGATAATTTATTCTTTACAGTATACCGTAAGCCCACCCATTCAGGCAGTTATCTCCACTTTTTTAGCAATCACCCTGACAATGTCAAGAAAAGTGTTGCCTCTGGCCTTTTCTTGAGGGCTTTCAGGATTTGCAGTCCTCAATTTCTGGACCAAGAGATTGAGGTGATCAAATGTCAACTTGAGAAGTTGGCTTATCCACCTTGGTTTCTGGACCAAGCCCTCAGTAAGGCTAGGGCCAACCATTTTAAAACTTCCGTCCCCTCAAATTTTCACCGCTCCTTTAAGGACATTTTAAAAATTCCATTCAATAATACCATCAGTTCTTCTACTAAATTGTTTTCCTCGTGAACGTCTCACTATTGCCTATCACTATCCTAACACCGTACGTAAGCAAATTGTGAACGTTCAACAAAAACCGAAGGAAGTAGAGTCACCTGGTGTTTATTGTTTGCCCTGCAAAGATTGTGATTTGGTTTACTTGGGTCAAACCGGGAGAGACTTAAACACTAGATTGGCAGAACATAAAAGGTCAATTAGGTATGGGCAGGAAAATTCGGCTGTATTTCTTCATGTTAAAAATAAGAATCATTCTTTCGACTGGGGTAAGGCCAGATTAGTGTTCAAGTCCCACTGTGGTTTCAGGAGGAAAATAGTCGAATCAGCATTAATTGAGGAATGCCCTAATATTAATATTTCTAAAGGGCAGTGGACACCTGACATAATCTCACGCGCAGCAATAAATAAGCTAGTGCGGACGTTACATCCTCCCCTCTCCTCACCCCCTCCCTCCTCCGCCACCCCAGTTTGCCCCGCGCCTGAGTGAGGTCAACTGTCCACATCTCTTCTTACTGTAGTTTATAAGTCCCCTCTGTTCTCTATCTTATGTACTTTCCTGAAGAGGGCTACAGTTGATAGCCGAAATATAGGATTATTCTTTATTCGAAGTTTATTCTTTCTCCGACTGTGGGTTCCTGTGTGTTATTTACAAATGTGCTACTACATTTCTATTTAGATATATATATATATATATATATATATATATATATACATATATAAAATGGGTCCTCTTTATACGGTAATTCTTTATCCGGTAAATTCACAGTTACAGTATTTGGTAATTACTATCCTCGATTCTATTTACGGAAAGAAATATTCACAGATATGGTATCCGCTCGTGTTTTGAAGAGGAAAAAGCAGGGAGAAGGTACGTCTGCCATATCCTATTATCATATGTTATAATGGGTTCGGTATACGGTAATTTCAATTTGCGGTAAGGTTTTTAGGAACGCATATGTACGTATATATATATACTGTATATATATATATATATATATATATATATATATGTATATATATGTATGTATATATAGATATGTATATATATATACATATATATATATATATATATATATATATATTATAATAAAGTAGTAGCCACTGTCTGTCTGTTTGTTTGTTTGTTCACGAACTCCTCCTAGGGTTTTGGAAATAAACCCTCATAACGATATATATTCTGATATCCTATCACTTCAGGTACTTGGATAACTTTATTTCATTTCCAAA
>NC_134786.1:34803290-34825790 GCF_046742065.1 Oratosquilla oratoria | reverse complement strand
CAAAATAAATGAATAAATACATAAATAAATCAATAAGTAAAGAATTAAAAATGAAATCTGTCGATAATGTGAGATGACATATTTATATAATACAAAAAGTATTTACAAATATATACATACATACATATATATGTATATATATATAATTATATATATATACATACATACATATACCAAGGCTTTTTCCCCCTTACAAGGGGGGGTAGCCAAAAAAAAAGGCACAAAATCAATCCCACCCATTCCACCCCTGAATACACTCCACACCCCTCCACCCTCTTTCTTATCTTAGCACCTCCTGAATGACGGGTCATCCCTGCACCTTGTCCACTGCCCTGGGTCAGAAGCAATGTCGCAAGACACAGCACATCCACAGCAAGGCCGCTTCATTAAATCGGGGACCCCCCTCTCCGTCCCCCCATTGCACAAAATGAGAGGACGGGGAGAAATCCCTTCGGGCTGCGTCAAATTTTGCTCACACATACTACCTCACCCCCCATCCACCCTCCCATTCCACCTCATGCTATCACAACATCATCCAAATACAACCATTCTCCATTCACCCCTGTCTTCTGTCCTCTCCCGTCCTTCCTCATATATATATATACATATATATATATATATATATATATATATATATATATATATATATATATATATATATATATATATATAATTCAGTATTAATGACTCTTCTATATCCCCAAATTGACCTGCGTCTTCCAGATCACATTTATTTCCATAATGCATTTTGCCATTCTTTTCAATCGACATATTTCAACTGCATTCAGCCTCGAAGCACTTCAGAACTCCCGTTTTGGTTGAGCGGTTCAACACCCACCCCACCCCACCCCATCCCGTTCAACTTTCCCCATAATGCGACTGCACAATATATATCGAGGAAGGGAACCGCGACACGCTTGGCGACCGTAATACCATCAAGCTTTGCAGCTTTGTCAGAATAGCTGTAGCCGACTTTCCTTCCCTTCAGCTGTCTTTGTTTATTTTTCATCTGGCTATACGGCTCTCTTTCATTTGTCTGACAACTTCCTCAGGGGTCCATTTAGCTCATTCACACAGTTTATCTGTCTATTCAATACGTTTATATTTTCTTCCCATCTCTATTCTGTCTATGTCTCGCATTTGTCTGTCAAATTTGTCAGTAGTCTGTTCAGTTCATCTACATAAGGTTTCTGTTTATTCCATATATTCATATGTTCTTCCAATCCCTCTTCTGTCTATCTCTTGCATTTGTCTGTCAATTTTCTCATTAACCCTTTTTATCTATCTGCATAAGGTAGCCTTATTCAATATCTTTTTTACTTCTAATCATTTAACTGTCTATGTCTATGTCTCGCATTTTTGTCATCCTTCTCAGTAGTCCTTTTTATTCATCTAAACAAAGTAGTCGTCTGTCTATTCAATATCTTTGTATCTTCCGATCCCTCAACTGTCCATGTCTCTCGTATTTGTCTCAACTTTCTCAGTAATCCTTTTTATTTGTCTGCACAAGATAGTCGTCTTTCTATTCAATACCTTCGTAACTTACGATCTGTCATGTGTATATGTATCAGTCACCGATATCAGTCAATTATGTTAAAAGAACCTTATCACTTGTTTCCACTTCTTTGCCTCGTTTCCTCTAAATACACCCTTACTGTTTATTCTATTCATCTCTCTGTAGTGACCTATTGATGCCACATTCATTGTAATCTAATCCCTCATTCCTTAACTCAAAATGAATTAGATTATCTAAAACAAGCTTCTTGTCGGCTGAGTTGTCATTTATACCCAAACCTGAAACTCTTTTCATCGGGTCTTTACTTCTGCTTCGAAGCGAGTGTGACCAAATCCCAATCGTTGTCCTTCTTACCCATTATTCTGCGTCACTGCTTCATGATCCGCCGATGGCATAATCATTGAAAGAATAAAAAAGTTACGTACAACACTCCATCATTTGAGACTCAGTCCTATTACTTTATAGCTCTCTTTGCATTTTTTCATTAGTCTTATAAACTGCATATAGCATCAAATGTATTTCGTCTTTCAGTAAAATGGCCTCCTTTCACATTAAGGCACTGTAAGTAATTTATATTCCATACTGTAATATTCACTTGAAATTTATATGTCTTCTTAGTCTTTTTACCTCATAACCCTGTTTGCACTTCTTCACTGCTTATAGTATCTAATGTATTTCTTCTTTCAGTAATGTTTCATCCATCTATATTCTACACCATAGTATCCACTTTAGATTCATTCAATTTTCAGTCTTATCACTCTAAAAACTTTATTTGCTTCTCTGTAAGAGTGTTGTAATACTAAAAGGATCTATTGTTTTTCTTTCTTCAACAAAGTAATCTCCATTCACATTATGGTATCGTTATTAATTCATATTCTACCATATGACATCCACTCAAATCAAACTTTGGTGCCCTATACACATTAAATCCCTACATGATATTTGGTTATATAATTCTCGCTTCATAGAATACCCATACTCAACCAGTTCAGTAGGTTAAGTGGTATAAAAATAATTCAATGCTATTATATTCCAATGAAACAGAAGAGAATTTTATAAGTTAGAATTTGTTCTAAATCTATACGTCGTCTCATAGAGCTTTCTTTAAAGCAGTAAAGTATCCCAGTAATACCCATACTCCATAGCCCTTACATCTGTTTAAAACTTTCCAAGTAGTTCCTCTACTAATTGATCCACGGAGCCCTTCGCGCTCTCACGTACTCGCTTCTCCCTACTCATCATTAATATTTCTTTTACAACTTCGCAGCCATTCATGCCTCCATCATCGTCATAACAACACTCAAGGACCACTTGAACAGGTCCAACAAACCTTACAGCTGTACTCCGCTATAACAACTCTATTGATCCTGTAGTAGGTCTACCAACTCAAAATCGTCATAGACATTCCTCCTCATTCTTGTCCAATTTCTTTCTTCACTCTCTCCATCTTTTCCAATCATTTTGGATTTTACCTTCAACATTACTATTCTATTAGAATATACACCCTCATTGTCCACGTCCCGCCAATTTCATCTATCTCTCTAAACTTATTCACTTTTTCTTCCCCTACGTTCTTTGTATTTTATTAGATAATTGGTTTCAAAACTTCTATTCAATACTCTAATTTTCTAATTTCTGTATTTCTTCCCCTCTTCTCACATTTTACATATTTTAGAAAAAATAGATGACACACGAACTAAAAATAAGACGTTTTCTTTTAGTTTAAAAATGGATTATTCTAAACCTAAACTCAAACAAAGAGTCTGAGGTCTTTTACCAACAGTATATGCAGTCATGAACAAATTTCTTAGCCTACGCTAGTTTTCACAAGGTCAATATAATATTTTGGTCGAGTACGTGATATGTTTTTGTATCTAGTATCTAGCTCACGGTAAGGTAATTTTCTTGATTGAATAAAAGAATTATAAAAAAAAACTCTGGATAGTTTAAAATATTTGCTTGTGACTTTACATCCCTACACATAGCTTACATTATATAGCTTTCCCAGGGGACTAGCACTTCTGTTTGTACTACTGGCCTGACCCAACCTTAACATCTCTCCCTAAGTGCTCAGTCTCCCCACTTAGCTATTATATTACTACTGCAACACCAGCCTAAGCTCTCCCTTTGCCCCTGTCTACGGATAACCCAGTACAATTGGATTACATGTAGGTCTAAACTACATTTATGACCCCTGGGTAATCCTCTGATAAACACGTATACATTTTGAACTGTAACTGTACTCAAATAGATAACGATAGTGTGTTCTTGTATGTCACGCTTGCTCTTTACCTCAACCATTCTGTATTTCTTTTCTACCCATTTTCACTCTTTTTCTGTCTATTTCGAGAGTATATATTCTTCTTGTGTTAGCATTTTATTACCCTCATAAACTCATAGTTCCCTTTCTCACAGTCTATCCAATCTTTCGTTCGGTTTCCCCCTTCCAATTCTTTTATTTTTAAAAACTCTTCCCCCCCCCCAAGTCGTCTCTTCCTTCCTTGATATTTCATCCAACACTTTTCACAATACATAACTCACACAAAAAAAAAATCCTCCTCGTTAATAAGCCTTTCACAATCAATGACCCTTGAATGAGTCTCTCTTCCTTTATAGCTCTTTATTCCCGGTTTGTGGTCACCATCTTGTCCTTTGCAGCTCTTGGTTCTTCATTTACAGCAACAATTTCATTATCCTCAGAGGCGTTGCATTCAAACCGACAACTCCATCTTTCTCTTCATATGCTCTTTTCATTCCCCTTCATGCACCATTCCGTTACTCGACGGTCAATAAGCTTCCCTAAATTTCCCGAAAAACATTTTGGTCTCGCCAGCAGGCGTTCCACCTCCCTACTACCCCCACCCCCCTCCGTTCTCTGCTCGAGCCTTCTGTTCCCACCTCCTCGATAAATCTGCTCTCCCACGCTTCCAACAGCGCGCATTAGTTTCCCACAGCCTTCCATCCATCCACTTACATCATTTCCCTGGCCCTTGTACATCTCCCCGTGTTAGTGGCTTCCCTTTTATTTGTATCCCAGCACCTATATCCATTGCCACCCATCCATAACCTTCCTGCTTTCCACTCCCACCCTTTCCCCTCCCACAACCTTTTCTTGTTCTCCTTTTTCTTCAGCCATTTCTCTTCTTTTCCTAGTTTTTACTTTTTCTTGATCTCCCTTACGACCCCTATTTCTTCTATTCCACTACACCTCTTGTTCCTACTTATATTTTTCTTTCGTCCTCCTCTCTTTTACACTCGTTTTCCATCCTCTTTTTTTTTTCTTTTTGATGTTCTCATTGAGCTTTTGCCCTTCTTCCTCCTCTTTCCTCCCCTACCGTTCCCTTTCCTTTTTATTTGTCCCTCATCCTAATACTCAGCTTTCCCTCATTTCCTGCCATCTCCTTTTCCCACATTTTGCTCTTTTATTCCAATACATTTTCTTCTCACTTTTTCAATTTAATTTTCTTTTTCTCCTCACTTGGTTTTGTTGCTGCTCAGCCTCCTTTACTAACTCGTATATTCTCTCTTTTTTGCCCCTATTAAAAGTCTTCCTCTTTTTATCTTTCTTTTTCTCGCTTCCTATCCAGATGCTTTTGACACTAGCATTTACCACACTTCTACTTACTTTTCTCCTCCCTTCCATTTCCTAAGAAAATGCTTTCCTCCTCTTTCCCTTCCTCACTCTCTTTATGGACCTTCCTCTCCCGTCGATAATCTCCGCCATGTTGTTCCTGTACCCTTCCTCGGACTCTTCAAGGCCATTCTCATTGGCCTTCCGGTCCCTTCCGGATCCCTCAGGCTTTTCCCTCTTCTTGGCCCCACCGGCACGTTCTGGTTACTCCCCATTCCCACCAAAACATTCCATACTTGCGGCCTTCTCTTCTCCCCTTTGAAACACTGTCTCATACTATATATATTTCTGTTTCCTATTCAAGCAGTCTATTACTTGATATGATTTTCTTAGTTGTCTTTCTTTTACCCAATACTTTACTTTTCACTGGCTCCCTTTCTTTCATGTTACGCCATTTATACAATTTGATTTCTCATTAATTTTTCTTGTGTTCAACATCATATTTTCCTCATTTCCCTACATATGTGCAATCTCGAACAATCCCATCCATCTTCCTTCTAATCCAGTCAGTCGCCATTCTTATAACCAAGGCAACCCTTTGTCAGTTTTTTATGACTTCAATATTTACTCTAAATGCAGCCAAGGGCGTTATTCAGTAAGATAAATATCTTTCTACACTGAAAAAGCTAATATCAAACCCATCTCAAGGAGTTTGCTGTTTTTTTTAATGACTTTGTATACTTATATATATATATATATATATATATATATATGTAAATATATATATATATATATATATGTAAATATATATATATATATATATATATATATATATATGTGTGTGTGTGTGTGTGTGTGTGTGTGTGTGTGTGTGTGTGTGTGTGTGTGTGTGTGTGTGTGTGTGTGTGTGTGTGTGTGTGTGTGTGTGTGTGTGTGTGTGTGTGTGTGTGTGTGTGTGTGTGTGTGTGTGTGTGTGTGTGTGTGTGTGTGTGTGTGTGTGTGTGTGTGTGTGTGTGTGTGTGTGTGTGTGTGTGTGTGTGTGTGTGTGTGTGTGTGTGTGTGTGTGTGTGTGTGTGTGTGTGTGTGTGTATGCGCGCGCGCGCGAATGCCAATTGCATGATACAAGCTAACTGTAACTCACGGCGTATAATGTCTTGATTTAAAGTATGTAATTCATGATGTATGAAGTATGATACTGGATGTGTTACAAATCTGGATTTGAGCCATATTGTATTGGTCCATTATATATGTGAATGCCAATTACATGATTCAAGCTAACTGTAACTTACGGCGTATAATGTCTTGATTTAAAGTATGTAATTCAAGATGTAGGAAATATGAAATTGGAAGTGCTACAGATCTGGATTTGAGTCATATTGCATTGGTTCATTATGTATGATATAATTGTGTTGTGAAATCATATTGTAATATGATGGTATTGTTACGAAGGAATGTAAACTATAGATTCTACGACGCTCTTGTTGTATTGTTCCGCGATAGAAAGTATTGCAAGTGTATGTCATAGAAAGGTATTACTGTACAATGACAATATGTTGTATTGGACCCAATAAAATGTTGTTGGGTATTGTCAAACTTTGAACCAAGGAGGACATGTATGGGTTACTATAAAGTACTGGAATTGTTAGCCTCTGAATACACAAAATAGTGACGTAGACTACTTCGGTAGATATTACCTTAAGGCGTCCCTTTCGTAGCGGTCTGTCACAGGGATAAGACGTGCATTGTGTAGGCAGAGGGGAACTCTTTTGGTGAGCATTGAATGAGAATGTGTTTCTTTTTTACTATGTTAAATATGTGGTAGTGAACGAGATGAAGAGGTCACGTTGTTAATAAATAATTGTGGTTTCTCAGATCATGCTTGGATGAGAATAGTAGGCAGCGAGTTATGGAGAAGCAATGGTGGCGAAATAATCATGGTATGTTTCATTATGTCAGTGCCAAGTGAAGTTATGTAGTGTAAAGAATTATGGTGTAAATTATTGTTTAATGTAATGAATGTAAATTGTTCAACTAGGTGTCTGATTTGTTAATTAATTACAGATACCATAGTCTGTACAAACCATAAAAGACATGAGTCGTCATGAATCCTCGTATTTTTCATACCTCTAAAGACAGAAGGTCCACAGGCTGTGACAGTATCATGATTATATCTTGCGATAGTATCATGATTATGTATCATGATTCTTTGAGGTACAGAGGAACGAGGACACCAGGCTACAAGAGAAAGATGATGCTAGTTTCTTCAAGAGGCGCTGATTCCACAAAGGAAAAGAAGCCACATGGCACAATAGTAACCGGCTCAGGAAGGGTTCCCTAACGCAGATAAGAGAATTCATTACTTTTGGTGATGTGACACAGTGAACATTTATAGTTATAGGACTTGAAACTTGTATTTGAGCAAAGCGTAGTTATCCCAGTTCTAGTTAGTATCGAGTTGTGCAAGCAGTGTTTAGCATAAAGTTATCAAATTCAAACCTGTAATTGTTATTAGTGACGAATTATTAACAAAGGTTTGTACTCTTAATGTTGTGCTGTGAGATGATTAATTATCAATATAAATCATAGGTTTGGTACATGTGTTTGAAAAAAGACAGTCACTTTAACTGAGTAATAGGACTTGAAACTTGTATTTGAGCAAAGCAAAGTTATCCCAGTTTCTATTCTAGCATCGAACTGTGTAAATTAGTAGTGAACATTCAAGTTAAGCAAAATGGAGAAAGATACTATTCTTCAGTTAAGAAAGTATCTAAAATCTAAAGGTTAATTGATTTCTGGCAATAAGTCAATATATGAGTAGGATACAAAAGTTTATCACAAACGAAGAGCTGGAATTAAAAGTGGTGATTAAGGAGATATTAGTTTCTGACGAGACTGAAGTTGAGAAAACAATGGACGAGATTGTAAGACCAGTAGATAGTATTTCCGAGACGGCAGTGAGGTTGAAGTCAAATAGCAGTAGTAGTGGCTAAGAGGGCGAGCTTAGTCATTAAACTACGATAGCTGAAATTGAAACAGTAGTTGGAAAAGGAACTGCATAGATTAAAACAAGAGTAAGATACACTAGACTTAGAAACAGAATTAGAATCAGCTGAGGCAGAATTAAAGGCTTTAAGTCAATTGGAAAGTACTGTAAATGTTTATTTAATAGAGAATCCTCATGATTGCTAAAGTGCAAATTGTGATAAAGGTGACCAACAGATGAATAGAGACATGATAACTACTTTGATTACCAAAACCACGATGCCTGTTCATGTAATTACTAAATTTAGTGGAGAATACGATTTTGAATTTATCAGAGATTTCGACATATCAATTGATACCAAACTTGTGTCAGATAATGAGAAATTACATTATCTTAAGCAGTATGCCAAAGATAAACCACACAAAATAGTTAGAGCGTGTTTGCATTTAGCTCCAAGGGAGAGTTATCAGAAAGCCTGTGGCGCATTAGAGAAGAGATGTGGAAATAAAGAACAAATAGCTTTGGTACGTGTAGATAAAGTTCTTGCTTGGCCTGAAATGAAGGGGGAGAATGTTGAGATGTTGGATGAATTCACCGTTGAGTTAGATACATGCATAAGTGCTATGTCCGGTATACAATACGGACTTTTGGAATTATAGAATCCTAGGACTTTACGTCAGTTAATAAGGAAATTGCTCACGTATTTACAGGATAGATGGAGGAGAATAGCTGACGAAATAACTGAGAACGGGAGGCTAGTGAATATAAAAGATCTCGTCAAAATTCTGGAGAAAGAAGTAGGAATACTTAATAATCCAACATTCGGGAGACGTGTAATGGAAGGATTTAAAGACAGGAGAGCAGGAGACATCAGCACATGGAATCCTAATATAAATTTGAATTACGAAAAAGGTACCAACTTGAATATTAGGAAGGTTCATGTCAATGTTACACAAAGAACCAGACTTTCTTGTTGGTTATGTCAGGAAAGACATGTTATCGATGTATGTTCCCAATTAAGAGGGTTAACTTATGAAGAGAGATTAGAAAAAATGGACAGTCTAGGACTTTGTTTCAATTGTTTAAGGAGGGGGCATAGATCGTTATAGTGTAGAGAAGTTCGATTTGTGAACAATGTGGTGGTTTACACCATACAATTATGCATAAGTCGAGAGAGAATTCTAAAAATTAAGGAGGTGAAAAAGGAACAGCTAATGCAGTGGTAACTAATCAGGTTGATGATTCTCGAGTTCAAGTACTTGCTAGTCAATTGAAGGATTCAATGGGAGACACCACTGCCATCCCTGTTCAATTGAAATTGAATGGTAAAGTTGTTAACACTAGATGTTATCTTGACAATGGTAGGTCTGTTACATTTTCTATTAAGAATTTATTGAAGAAACTTGGAGTGACAGACATGAACTATCAGCCAGCTACATTACAAGTTAGCACAATGATAGGAACAAAAGGAATGTCTTGTCTTAATGTTGAAGGGATGTCTGTAGCTGATGTTGAAAGTAATAACCAGATTAGACTACCACCTGTATTTGTAGTGAAGAAACTTCCTCTTAGTCAGAGTCATAGTATTAAAAAGGGTGATATAGAGAAATGGGAGCGTATGAAGGAATAAGAATTTAATCATATTGAAAGAGAGGTAGAGATTAGGGTAGGAAGTAATGTACCAGAAGCTTCTGAACCTTGGGATGTAGTGCATGCAGAGAAAGTAGGACCCCGTATGCCGTAAGAACACGTTTAGGATGGGTCATTTGTGGAAGATTAACGGACAGTGCTGAAGATGTCGCTGTGAATAGCATAAAGGTAGCTTGTAATTATTTAGATCAGAAATTAATTGAGTCCTATAACAGAGAATTCGCAGATTCATAATTGAATTCAATAGAACCTAGTGTAGAACATAGAAAATGGCTACAATTTGTTGAGTCTGGGGGTAAGCAGATGACTAATGGAAAGTATGAGATTCCTTTACCAATGAAAGAGAAACCAATAATAATTCCTGATAGTGAACCTATGGCGTGTGAAAGACTTTAGTGGTTAAAGCGTAAATTCAAGGATGACGAATATTATAGACAGTATAATCAGTGTATGATTAACCTACTAGATAAAGGGTATGCCGAAGAGGTTCCGATATGAAGAACCAACAAGCATGGTACATTCCACACTTTGGGGTACGTCATCCTACCAAATCAAATAGAGTACGTGTAGTATTTGATTGTGCAGCCCGTATAAATGATTTGTCCTTGAATGATCTGTTACGACAGGGACCAAACTTAAGTAATCTTCTGTTAGGTGTCCTTTTGAGATTTAGGCTAGGACTACATGCATGTATTATCAGGTCAAAGTGCCTGAAGATGATAGAGATTACTTGCATTACTTGTGGGGGAAGGATGGTCGAATAGGAGGTGATATAGTTCAATTAAGAATGACTTCTCATCCATTTGGTGCTTGCTGCTCTCCGAGCATATCAAATTATGCTCTAAAGCAAGTTGTACAAGACTACGGTGGTCAGTTTCATACATCAGTGAGTGAGATAATTCTCAACAATTTCTATATAAATGATCTTTTGGTATCATCAGATGACATTAACTTCTTTATTGACGCTAGTGCTAATGTGATAGATCGTTGTAGGAAAGGTGGGTTTAACCTGGCAAAGTTCAACAGTAACTCTCTTCGATTTGTGAATAGCTTACATACATATACCTACAGGAGGCTTTTTCCCCCTTACAAGAGAGGTAGCCAAAAAGGAAAAGGCATAAAATCATTCCCACCCATTTCATCCCTGAATACACTCCACACCCCTCCACCCTCTCTCTCATCTTAGCACCTCCTGGATGACGAGGCTTTCCTGCACCTTGTCCACTACCCTGGGTCAGAAGCTGTGTCGTAAGACACAGCACATTCACAGCAAGGCCGCTTCATTAAATCAGCGATCCCCCTTCTCCGTCCCCCCATGCATAAAAGGATAAGACGCGGAGAAATCCCTTCGGGCTGCGTCAAATTTTGCTCACACATACTACCTCACCCCCCATCCCCCCACCCATTCCACCTCATGCATCACAACATCATCCATATACAACCATTCTCCATTCACCCCTGTCTTCTGCCCTCTCCCGTCCTTCCTCAACAGACATTCCCCTCTTCCCCAAAGTCTCCTTCACCCCATCCATCCACCTAATCCTAGGACGTCCCCTCATGTTCACTCCCTCCACATATGTCTTCCATACCTCTTTTACTAGTCTTTCTTCACTCATTCTTTCCATGTGTCCAAACCATCCTAATACTCCATCATCAACCCTATCTCCCAACTCCCTTTCCGCCCTTGTTCTCCTCCTTATCTCCTCATTTCTCACTCTATCTAGCCTAGTAACTCCAATCATACTTCTCAGACATCTCATCTCAAACACATTCAAACGCCTTCTCTCTTATGTTTCATGTTTCTGCCCCATACAGTGCTGTTGGTACAATCACTCCTTTATACAGTCTCCTCTTAGCATCCATTCCCAAATGTCTATTCCTCATTACACTCTTTAATCCACCAAGGCATTTACTCGCTTCTCTCAATCTACATTCTACCTCCACCCTCACTCCACCTTTACCTGCCACATTTGCACCCAAGTATCTAAAACTATCCACTTCCTCCAGTCGCTTTCCCTTAATGCTCACTTTCAGTCTACTGCCATTTTCACCCCTTGTACATCTCATCACCTTACTTTTACCCACATTTATCTTTAGCTTTTTTCTATCACATACTCTCCCAAACTCTGTCACCAACTTCCTCAATCCCTCCTCCGATCCTGCCACAAGCGCATTGTCGTCCGCAAACAACAGCTGGCTCACCTCCCACTTTTCTCAATTTTCTTTAACCATCTCCAATCCCTGACCCACTACCCTTGCATTTACCTCTCGCACTACCCCATACATGTATAAGTTGAACAGCTAGGGCGACATAACGCATCCTTGACGAAGTCCCACCTTTACCTCGAACCACTCACTCTCTCCATTTCTAATCCTGACACAAGCTCTACTACTCTCATAAAAACTCTTGACAGCTCCTAGAACCTTTCCTCCTATCCCATATATCTGCATAACCTCTCACAGTGCCTTTCTGTCTACCCTATCCTAAGCCTTTTCCAGATCCATAAAAACCCAAAAAACATCCTACCCCTTTCCTATAGCTTTCTCACATATTTGTCTTACCACAAAGATGTGATCTACACAACCTCTACCCGTCCTAAATCCACACTGTTCCTCACCAATTACTCCCTCTGTTCCTCTCCTAATCCTCTCAATCAAGATCCTCCCATAAGCCTTCCCAACTACACTTAACAAGCTAATCCCTCTGAAACTACTACACTCACACTTGTCCCCTTTTCCCTTGTAAAGTGGAACTATATAGGCACTCCTCCAGTCCTCCGGCACTCTACCCTCTCTCCAGCAAATATTAAATAACCTCACCAGCCAGTCCACCATCACTGTACCTCCTTTTTTTAGACATTCTGCATGGCATCCATCCAGGTGCCTTACCTGCTTTCATCATCTTAACAACTGCCTTCACTTCATTCTTCCTTATTTCTCCTCCATTTTCCTCACTCATCACGGTCATTTTCTTAGCATTTCCCACTGCAACTATCTTTCCCTCCCTATCCTCCTTCACATTTAGCAACTCTCTAAAATATTCTGCCCATCTTCCCCTTACTGCCTTCTCTTCCATTATCATCTCTCCATCTGCACCTTTTACCTTTTCTTCTCTACTTGATTCGCCTCCTCTTCCTCTCTTAATTTCTTTCCAAAACATCTTTTTATTGCTTTCAAAATTTTCTGTCATACTCTTACCCCATTTCACATCTGCTCTCCTCTTTGCCTCCTTTAACTTTTGCTATACTTCTCTTTTCTTTTCTTTGTACCTCTCATATGACTCCCTCGTCCTATTTTGTAACCAATCTGTGTAAGCTCGCTTCTTCTCTTCTACAACCTTCTTTGTTTCCTCATTCCACCATTCACCACCCTTCCTTCTATTTCATCCTGTCCTTCTTGTTCCACACACCATCCTTGCACACTTTGTGACTCCCTCCTTGAACCATCCCCATTCCTCCTCCACACCTAGCTCTACTCTATCCTTCACTCCCTTCCACTCCTCCTTCAGCTTCTTCTTGTACTCCTTCTCCTTTTCCTTTTCCTTTAAAGAGTTCACTCTAAGCATCTCACTACCTTTTGTCCCTTTCCTCTTTCTCCATCTGTCCTCCACTCTCAACTTACCTTCCACCAAAAAATTATCTGATATTCCCCCACCCTCTCCCCTTAGCACATGTACATCCTTAACTCTTCCTACCATAATCCTATTTACCACTACATAATCCATCAACGCTCTATCTACCACCCTTCCCTCCACCACCCTCTCCCATGTGTACTTATGCTTGACTTTCTTCCGAAACACTGTATTTGCTATCATCAACTCTCTTTCTAGACACATTTCCACCATCAACTCTCCACTACGATTCTTTCCTGGAACTCCACACTTCCCAACCACTCCATCAATTGGACCATTTCCTACCCTAGCATTAAGGTCTCCCAGTAATATTACATTGACATTTCTCCCTAAATCCTCTATGCATTCATTTAAATCTATCCAAAAGGCCTCCCTTTCTTCTACACTCTTCTCACTGCCAGGCCCATATGCACTTACAAAGACCCACATCTGCTTTCCCAGTTTCACCTTCATCCACATTATCCTTGAGGAAACCTCCTTCCATTCCTCTACACGTTTACCTATCTCTTCACTTACTAGAATAGCCACCCCTTCCCTCCCTCGCCCTCTCTTCACTCCTGATAACCTCCCACTTACACTCCCAAACTTACACCCACCCTTCCCTTTCAATTTAGTTTCACTCAAAGCCAACACATCCATCTTTCTTCTCACAAACATACTACCTATCTCCTCCCTTTTACTCTCATCTGTACCACATCCACGCACATTAAAAGACCCAAACCTTAGGGTGCTGGTTGGAAAACTCCCAGACCCTCTTATGCCTTTGCTTTTTATTTTAGGAATGTCCCCTGTGGGGCTACAAGGAGAAGGATGCCTAGTCCCAATCCCCGTCCCTTTCTTCTCGCCTCTTACGATCCAAGTGGAAATAGCTTACCGAAGGAAAAATATAGTGAGTGCGTACAACAGTTCATAAAAAAAAAGGTATAAATAAAGACATTAGTACTAAATTGGTCTCTTATTCAAGATAAAATAAGTATATCACTTGACATAGATGCCATACCTAGCACTAAGAGAGAACTGTTAGCTGTCATTGGCAAGGTGTACGACCTATTAGGTATGTTAGCACCAGTTGTTTGAGAATGGAGACTATTGGTACAGAATTTATTTAGAAACAGTGTTGGGTGGGATTGTACTCTTACTGAAAAGGAGAAAGGACACATATATGCATGGATTTCAAGGCTGAATAGATTCAGAGTGTTTAGTATTGATTGTTGTACGAAGAAAGGTACAACATCAGCAGTAACGTCATTTCAGTGTCACATATTTTGTGACTCTAGCGAATTAACAGATAGTTCAGTGGCATATCTAAGATACAAACATGTTGATGGTAAGATCCAGTGTAGATTTATTTTGGGAAAGGCTAAAGTGGCTCCTTTGAAACCAATTACTTTTCCAATACTCGAATTGGTAGCAGGCACGCTTGCTATCATATTGAAAAGTGCGATTGTGAGAGAATTACCTGTACAGATAAGCCAAATTCATATTTGGACTGATTCGACTACAGTGTTGAAATACCTAGGCAATGAACACATAAGATAAAAAATAATAATAATAATAATCGAATATCTTAGATTAGAGAGAACTCAGAGGATGTCAGTTGGGTGTATGTAACAAGTAAATATAACCCAGCAGATAATTCAACGAGAGAGGAGACAAACGAGTAGGTGGTTTGAAGGACCCATTTTCTTGTCTCAAAATTAAGAGATGTGGCCAGACCAGCTGGAAATAAGCAAAGCTGATATTTGTCTATTCTTGAAATCAAAAGGTCTTCAGAGTTGAGGTAGAACCAAAGCAGACCAATACAGCTAATCCTGTAATGTTGCAACTGGTAAATCATTATTCTTTATATTCTAAATTGATTAGAGCTTGTACTTATCTTATACTATTTGTCAAATATTATTAGATTTGTGCAAAACTGTTGTTTTGTAAAGGAAATTGTCTGTTTATCGAAAAATTAAATGATTAATCATTCCAGTTCTACAAGGAAACTTAAACCTATGTTGCTAAATGGTATACTTAGGGTAGGAGGTTTGACTAGTGAACTTAGATTTGCCCTTAGATGTGAAGCATCCTATTATTGTTCCCCATGAACATAATGTAACTTGTTTAATAATCCAACATTATCACATTAAGATGGGACACATGGGAAGGCAAGCTGTGTTAAACCAGTTGAGACAGAAATACTGGGTAATCAAGAGTAATTCAGTTGTAAGAAAGGTATTCTCCAAATATGTTACTAGTAGGCGTTTCAAGAGTCCAACAATCACCCAAGAGATGGCATCTTAGCCTGTAGAGAGAGTAAAGGTAAATCAGAAACTTTTTTTTTTTGTGTGTGTGACTGGAGTCGATTGCTTTGGGCCATTTTTGTGAAAAGAGCACGATCTCAAATCAAATGATATGGATTATTATTTGCATGCCTCTCCATTAGAGCTATACATCTTGAAGTTTTACATGATTTAACAGCTGATAACGTGATAAATGCATTTATCAGGATTGTATCCAGACGGGGTACAGTTAGTAAGTTGATTAGTGATCACGGTACAGACTTCATAGGAGCATCAAAGGAATTGAAGGAGCCTCTTGTCTTGCGCCAAATTGGTATCGAATTAGCCAAAAGAGGTGTGGACTGGGTATTTACTTCACCTGGAAGTTTCTACTATGGTGGTATCTTTGAGAGAATGATAGGTGCAGTCCGGAGAGTTTTGGAAGTTGCATTAGGCACACAGACTTTATCTAGTTTGAGTAAAAAAATTTTTTACGAAGTTGAGAATACGATTAACAGTCGTCCTCTCACTGTAATATCGAGAGATGTAGACGATTTGTGACCAGTAACCCCTAATTCTTTACTTAATTTAGACACTTCTGTAGTTACACTTGATAGTCAAGAGATGCTATGCGAGAGCAGAAAAAAGTGGAGACAAGTGCAAAATTTGGCAAGAGAGTTTTGGCGGAGATGGCAACTAGAGTACTTGCATTGCCTACAGGAACGCCAAAAGTGGCTTAAGGTAAATAGAGATCTCAAAAAAGGAAATGTTGTATTAATGGTAGAGAATAATACACCACGTAGTCATTGGCTATTAGCCAAGGTTGTGAGAGTGATTGAGAATAAAGATGCCCTAATTAGACAGGTGGAAGTGGCACGTGGTAAAAGACTCTATAAGCGACCTATTTCTAAACTTCTATTGCTATTAGAAGGAGGTCCTGGATAGAACTCGGTGACATCCGTCAGTTGTTTCGTGATCCTAGAGGATCACAAAGGGGAGGGTGTGAATGCCAATTGCATGATGCAAGCTAACTGCAACTCACGGCGTATAATGTTGTTGGGTATTGTCAAACTTTGAACCAAGGAGGACATCTATGGGTTACTATAAAGTACTGGAATTGTTAGCCTCTGAATATACAAAATGGTGACGTAGACTACTTCGGTAGATATCACTTTAAGACGTCCCTTTCGTAGCGATGTGTCACATGGATAAGACGTGCATTGTGCAGGCAGAAGGGAACCCTTTTGGTGAGCAGTGAGTGAGAATGTGTTTCTTTTTACTATGTTAAATATGTGGTAGTGAATAAGATGAAGAGGTCACATTGTTAATAATTAATTATGGTTTCTCAGACCACGCTTGGATGAGGATAGTAAGCAGCGAGTTATGGAGAAGCAATGACGGCAAAATAATCATGGTATGATTTATTATGTCACTACCAAATTAATTTATGTTGTACAATGAATCATAGTGTAAATAATTTATTAATGTAACGAATGTAAATGGTTCATATAGGTGTAAATGATTTGTTAATGTAATAAATATAAATTGTTCAACTATGTGCATTAATTTGTTGATAAAATTACAGAAACCATAGTCTGTAGAAGCCATAAAAGACATGAGTCAACATGAATCCTCGTATTTCTCGTACCTTTAAAGACATAAGGGACACAGGCTATGACATTATATATATATATATATATATATATATATATATATATATATATATATATATATATTTACATATATATATATGTATATACACATATATAGATATAGATATATATATATATATATATATACATATATATATATGTATATATATATATATATATATATATATATATATATATATATATATACATATAAATTGACAAACGAGATAAAACTGGAAGAGGAAGAGAAAACGAAGATGTGTTGGAATAGAGTTTATTGGCCTAACGTTGCAACCAACCTGGGCTTATTCAGACGACTTGTGTGTGTATGTGTATGTGTGCGTGTATGTGTGTGTGCGTGCGTGTGCGCGCGAGCGCGTGCGAGTGTGTGTGTGTGTGTGTGTGTGTGTGTGTGTGTGTGTGTGTGTGTGTGTGTGTGTGTGTGTATGTGTGTGTGTGTGTGTGTGTGTGTGTGTGTGTGTGTGTGTGTGTGTGTGTGTGTGTGTGTGTGTGTGTGAGTGTGTGTGTGTGTGTGTGTGTGTGTGTGTGTGTGTGTGTGTGTGTGTGTGTGTATGTGTGTGTGTATGTGTGTGTGTATGTGTGTGTGTGTGTATGTGTGTGTGTGTGTGTGTGTGAGTGTGTGTGTGCATGTGTGTGTGTGTGTGTGTGTTTGTGTGTGTGTGTGTGTGTGTGTGTGTGTGTGTGTGTGTGTGTGTGTGTGTGTGTGTGTGTGTGCGCCAACTGCGCCACCGTGTGTGTGTGTGTGTGTGTGTGTGTGTGTGTGTGTGTGTGTGTGTGTGTGTGTGTGTGTGTGTGTGTGTGTGTGTGTGTGTATGTGTGTGTGTGTGTGTGTGTGTGTGTGTGTGTGTGTGTGTGTGTGTGTGTGTGTGTATGTGTGTGTGTGTGTGTGTGTGTGTGTGTGTGTGTGTGTGTGTGTGTGTGTGTGTGTGTGTGTGTGTGTGTGTGTGTGTGTATGTGTGTGTGTGTGTGTGTGTGTGTGTGTATTTGTGTGTGTGTGTGTGTGTGTGTATGTGTGTGTGTGTGTGTGTGTGTGTGTGTGTGTGTGTGTGTGTGTGTGTGTGTGTGTGTGTGTGTGTGTGTGTGTGTGTGTGTGTGTGTGTGTGTGTGTGTGTGTGTGTGTGTGTGTGTGTGTGTGTGTGTGTGTGTGTGTGTGTGTGTGTGTGTGTGTGTGTGTGTGTGTGTGTGTGTGTGTGTGTGTGTGTGTGTGTGTGTGTGTGTGAAAGGTTCATTACCTATCTGCCTTAAAAAAAAAAAAAAATCCTCCACAATTTTTTTTTTTTCGTTTCCCATATTATTTCTCTCCTCATCTTTGTCATGTCTTCTGGGTTTTACTTATTCTTTCATACTTGTGTTATGTTCCTTCTTGCCTCTGCTAAACCAGCTCCCTCTCTTCCTTTTTTACCATTCTGGTTTCCCATATCACTCTCCATCCACGCCTCCAATTTCTCCCTCGCTTTCGGTTCTTAACTCTATTTCTCATTTCTCCCCTTCAGTTTCCTATTCTCCTTTTTCTGTTCTTCATACAGGCTCTCTCCTTCCCTTTCTCCACCTCCATTCCCTCCCATCTTATCTCTTACTTTTTTTTATATGAATCGACATTTTTTCTCAGCCTTAGTATCCCTTTACTACTGTACACTTTTCCGTACCTTGTAATTCATCAGTTGTGTCTCATCTGTCAGTATCTATTTCTCTTGTCTTTATCATCATTCTCTTGCCAGTGCCATCTCTCATTTTTCATCGCCTTGTTCTTTTTCCCCTCAACCAAATGTCTTTCACTATGTAAGAGGTTTGTCCACTGTCTTTGGTAATTTCTTTTCCTCCTTAATACTACAGAGCCACAAATCTCAGTATCATCTGCTTAACATCGAATATTTAACTTTTGACATATTGATAATTAGATTTATATATCTTTTCTGATAAAGCGTTCGACCCTATAAGCTTCAGAGTTGTATCCTCAGATTAATCATATTGTCTGATTTTATGTGGAATAAGTTTTATGAAGTCTTATAACTCCAAAGGGTCTGAAGTTTTTTTTTTTTTTTTTTTTTGCCTACTTTGAGTCGGGAGCCAGTTTGGAGATTAGTTTTCTGCTCTTCTTAGGCAATATAACTCAGATGATAAAGAAGAAGGTCAGAGACTTACATCATGAATTGGGTAACTGAGGCCTGCGTGCTTTAGGAACTGTTGGGAAGGTAGCAGTTACCGTTAGGAATCGGAGAGAAGTGGGGATATCGAACTCTCGACTTTGAAGATACAAGATCCACATGCTTACAATTACACCACTAGCGCATTAGTTGATAGAGCACCTACGGCTAACCTATGGCTGATCAAAGAAATATTTAAGTACTACTACTAACTACTTATTAATAATCAATCTCTCTTAAAAGTGGCCAGATTAGAAGACAGACATTGATCTTTAAAACAAATTGAAGAAAATAATTATTGCTTTTTCAGATTTAAATTTAAATATATGAATTATGTTAATGTAGATAAGCTTATTTGTACACAATTTGTTTGTACTCTAATCATTGATGATATAGTATTACTTCTGTTTTATGTCTAGAATATCACTTCTATTTCATTGCATCAGGCTGAGAAATTGGTACATCAGAGTTGGCAAAACAAAAACAGGTCAATATTCATGATCATATTATTATATATATGAATCATTTTTATGATATTTTGCACATAAAGAATATATTGATAAGTTATTTTACATTTAAAGAAATTTAATGCATTCCATCGTGATTCATCTCTAACGGGTACACATTATGCGTTTTATTTATATTTTTTCAGAATGTACAAATAAATCCGAACAACTATCAAGACTTATTATCCAAAATGTTACGAAACAAGTTTCACCTACAGTATGCGGACGTGTATATGTTTGCATACAGCCATTTAGCTGAAGATATTAAATCAAAGCAAGGAGACAAACTGTCACTAAAATATTCTCTTAGAAAATAGGAGGAAAAGCAGAAAAATGAAGAAATAAAAACAAGGGAGGGAATATAAATAAGCATAGAAATAAAAATAAGTAAAAACAAAGAAACAAATAAACAAACACAAATAAGCATACGAAAAAACAAGAAAAAAGAAAAGAGAACAGTATAGCAATTAAAACAGATATGTTGGCAGAAACAGAAAAAGAAAAACGCAAACAAAACAATAAAGAAAAGGAAAAGGAGAACTAGATGAAGAAAAAAATAGAGTAAAAGGAAGAAAAAGAGTAAGAGAAAAGAGAGAGGAAGAGAAATGAAGACGGATTGATGAAAAGTATGAGGAGGTAAAGAGAAAGGTAAAGAGGAAGGGAAATGGAAGGAAAAATGGGAAAGAGGAAATAGAAAAGGAAGTGGAAGAGGAAGTGGAAGATGAATAAGGGTAAAGAAAAGGGGTATGGGAATTGGAAGGGTAAGGGAAAGAAGGAGAATAGAAAGAGAAAATGAAAGAAAAGAAAAAAGGGGAATGGTAAGCAGAAGGCGAACAGGAACAGAAAAGAAAAAAGGAAGAGGGAGAGACAGAGGAAGAAAAAATTAATAACTGCAAATGAAAATTGGGTAAGAGAATTAAATGTGAAAATATTGTGAAGTTGGTTATAAAAAGAAAATAAATAAAATATCAAAATGGAGTGTGAGAGAGAGTGTGTAAAGAAAAAATTTAAACTAAAGGTAGAAGTGACAGTAAACGAAAAAATTCAAATAAAATAAAACTTCATATGGATTCTACTTCCCTACTTAACGCATAATCAGTGACCTATCCTTGTTTAAATTAGTATTGCTGGCTATTAACTTCATCACCCTCATCATCACTATTACTAATTATATTGTTCTTCTGCCCATTCGCCATATAACATTATTACTTCACCCAGAATCCTGTGAACACTAAATAGTCTTCGTGCTAATTTTCAATCGACAAGTAATCCATACCCATGTTTTCATTCCAACCGTATTTTCTTCTTTATCATATCCAGAGTTTTATTAAACAATTCTAATTTTGTACAAACATAAAATACTAATTCATATAAGATGAATTACGTATTAATGTATTCTATCCATGGATGACAATATTCCACCGATGATATAGATCGGTATGATAATAAAACCTCTGCAATCAAAAGTCGATATGTGTTTTGACAAAACAAATTTATTCTTTTTAGGAATCTATGGCGTGAACGTAATGTGTGTAAAAAAATATTTCATATGAATGAGATTTATCTAATAATTTCAACAGTATCAACATTCAGAGATTACCAGATTTATTAATGTGACAATCAACGCTCGGTCTACTGATACTACTAAAGGAAAATTCCACATTTGAATATCAGTAGTATATTGAATATTTTCATCTATTAACCAACATCTATGCATGACATTTTTCTTGCGAACAAAGCGGTCTCTCGTACTCCCTACAACCATTCCTAATACTATTACTACTTATGAAAATAAAGAAAAAACATAGGAAAAACATATGTATACATACATACACACACACACACACACACACACACACACACACACACACACACACACACACACACACACACACACAAACACACACACACACACACACACACACACACACACACACACACATACACACACACACACACACACACACACACAAACACACACACACACACACACACACACACACACACACACATATATATATATATATATATATATATATATATATATATATATATATATATATATATTCGTGAAGTAAGGAAGCAGGTTTTCTTTGATGCATGTAGAATTAAATACGACAGCATTCATTGATATCTTGAGACTTAACAATCCTGAAGGCTTTATAGCTTCGCTGGATGCGGAAAATTTATTCACTAATATTCCCCTCATTAGAACTATTAACATCATTCTCCAGTATGTGTACCAACACCCTGTACTCCCACCACCCCCTATTCCCATGGAAACCATGAAAGAAATGTTAACTATTTGTACAACTGAGGCCCCGTTCAGATGCCCCGAAGGTAAACTGTATGTACAGACCGATGGAATTGCAATGGGCTCGCCCTTGGGCGTTTTATTTGCTCAGTCCTTCATGTCACATGTGGAGGAAACAACATTTCTCGCGAGTGAACTTAAACCCAAAATATACTGTAGATATATTGACGATATTTTCGTATGTACATTCTCCAGAGAGCACCTGGAAAAATTAAGACTGCGTCTACAGGACATTTCGGGTTTGAATT
>NC_134786.1:34763290-34788290 GCF_046742065.1 Oratosquilla oratoria | reverse complement strand
GAGGTCCAAGAGAAGGACCACTACTCTCATATCGTAGGAAGGAGGGCAATATGGCTCAGGTACGTGGACGATGTGTTTATAATCGCTCCAAACAGGACGGACCTGGATGACATAAGGAGACGGTTAAATAGAGTGATTCCACAGGTCCAATTCACTATGGAAGCGGAAGAAGAAGGAAAGCTCCCGTTTCTGGATACCCTGTTAATAAAGACAACTGAGGGCCTCCAGTTCAGGGTTTACAGAAAACCTACGAACCGTGACGACTTTATACACTACCTGTCGGCACACAATGACAGGAAAAAAAGGGGAGGGTAGTCATGGGTTTCTTCCTGCGTGCCTACAGGATATGCAGGGAGGAATTCCTGGAGGAGGAAATCAAAGACGTCATCGCGGCCTTCTTGAGACTTGGCTACTCCAAGAGCTTGATCCTGAGCTTAAGACGAAGAAAGGAAGAAATCATCCACCTAAGCAGGTTAGACGAAAGAGAAGACAACGCCACCAACGGAACATCGTACATTGCGCTTCCTAACTCTGAGAAGATAGGAGACATTACTAGAATGCTCAGGAGCACAGAAGTAAAAGCAGCGATAACATCGGGAACGAAGATTGGTGATATATTAAGAAGAGGAACCAAGATGAGGGGGAGTAAAGACAGCGTCGTGTACAAGATCCCATGCACATCATGCGATAAATCATATTATGGAGAGACGAAGAGGGGACTTAACACAAGGATCAGGGAACATAAGGTCGACCTCCATCACCATTTGCTCAACAACGCAATTGTGGTGCATGTAGACAAATCTGTTCACCTCCCAAAATGGAACCGAGGCGAGGTATTACACAAGGGTATGAATAAGAAGACCAGGAAATCCATTTAAGCTGCATCACTACTCGTCCCAACATAAACAGTAAGGCTTGGAGCTTCACCTAGGCTAAATCCTCGGCGAGTATAGCGCTTCACGATTGGCTATCTCAGCGGGCCAATCAGAACACAGCGTTCTACGCTCGTATACCCCTTGAGCCGCCAAGCGTGTATATAAACTCTGCACGACCCAGTATGCTCATTCCTTTGAGAAAGTCAATAGACGAAACGTCAGGAATAAACGCTTCACTCTAAGTCCATGTTTCCTTTGTCGTGTTTATGCAACTAGTTTACATAGATTTTCATTTTTATATACACACACACACACACAAACACACACACACACACACACACACACACACACACACACACACACACACACACACACACACACACACACACACACACACACACACACACACACACACACACACACACACACACACACACACACACACACACACACACATATATATATATATATATATATATACATATATATATATACACATGTATATAAGTATATGTATATATATATATATATACATAATATATATGTATATATATGTATATGCATATATATATGTATATGTATATATATATGTATATGTATATACATATATATATATATATATGTATGTATGTAGTGTTTTGTAGCCAACACACAAAATGCCCCCTTAAAGACTCATAACCACCAAGTACCAGGTGAAGATTATGGTCGCCCCTTAGCACTGCATTTGCGTTTGATTAATTTGTACATTCACACACACACACACACACACACACACACACACACACACACACACACACACACACACACACACACACACACACACACACACACACACACACACACACACACACACACACACACACACACACACACACACACACACACATATATATATATATATATATATATATATATATATATATGCAAAGAAATCACAAAACACACGTGATAAAATATTTTTGCAGAAACCACCGGGAAATTGAAAAAACAGATACCGAACGTTTTCGTCTAAATAGACGAAAACGTTCGGTATCTGTTTTTTCAATTTCCCGGTGGTTTCTGCAAATATATATATATATATATATATATATATATATATATGTATATATATATATATATGTAAGCGGAGTAGGAAACACAGTAGTCTTCGTCTTGAGTTTATTCTTTAAAGTGTGTGGTTTCCATGTAATTTGATCAAAGCGAAGTTACGTTTTTATCCTCTACAAAATAACCAACCACATACCGTCCGACTCACTTATTGCCGACCTCACCGAAATAATGACAATTTTTGCTCAAATGCACAATTTTATATAAAATATTAGCATATGGTTGCATTATTTGACCTATTTTCTTTAAAATGTGCGATTTCCATGTAATTTGATCAAAGAAAAGTTACATTTTTATCCTCTGCAAAGTTACCGAGAACAACTATGAATACAGTTCAATTTTTGCTAAAATGCACAATTTTATATAAGAAATTAGCATATGGTTACATTACCTGACCTATTTTCTTTCAAATGTGTGATTTTCATGCAATTTGATAAAGGAAAAGTCACGTTCTTTCCTCCACAAAATTTCCGACCGACTCGCTCATAGTCGACCAAACTCGAACAAGAATGTTTTTTGCTAAAATGCACAATTTTATAAAAAAAATTAGCATATGGTTGCATTATTTGACCTATTTTCTTTATAACATGTGATTTTCATGCAATTTGATCAAGGAGAAGTTACGTGTTTATCCTCTGCAAAATTACCGACAACAGCTATGAATACCGTCCGACTCACTCATAGCAGACCAAACTCGAACAAGGACGGTTTTTTGCTTAAATGCACAATTTTATATAAAAAATAGCATATAATTGCATTATTTTATCAATTATTTTTAAATGTGTGATTTTCATGTGATTTGATCAAAGAGAAGTTTCGTTTTTATCCTCTGCAAACTTACCGACCACAGCTACGAATATCGTCCGACTCATTAATAGCCGACCAAACTTGAACAAAAACGGTTTTTGCTAAAATGCACGATTATATATAAAAAAACTAGCATATGGTTGCATTATTTGACCCATTTCCTTTAAAGTATGTGATTTCCATGTAATTTGATCAAGGAGAAGTTACGTTTTTATCCTCTGCAAAATTGCCGACCACAGCTATGAATACCATCCGTGGGTTTTTGCTGAAATGCACGATTGGTTGAATTACATGAAAATAAAAAAAATTAAAGAAAATAGTCGAAATAATTTAACTATATACAATCTATTACACTAATAACACAATAGTAAGAAACTTAACAGAGTGTAGTTTGACCAATACCACCAGTGATCATAGATGGTGGGCTGGACGAATCGTAGCTGTGGTCGGTAACTTTGAAGAGGATAAAAGCGTAAATTCTCTTTGATCAAATTACATGGAAATCACACATTTTAAAGAATATAGGTCAAATAATGCAACCGTTATTGCTTGGTTGAGGTCGGCAATTAGCGAGTGGGACGGTATGTGGTTGGTAACTATGTAGAGGATAAAAATGTAACTTCTCTTTGATCAAATTACATGGAAATCACACATTTTAAAGAAAATAGGTCAAATAATGCAACCATATCCTAATTTTTATATAAATTGTGCATTTCAGCAAAAATAGTCCTCAACACTCCTCATCACTCATTCTCGCTAACCTTTCGTACATCCTTGTCGAGCACTGTACATATATATATATATGTATATATATATGTATATATATGTATATATATATATATATATATATATATATTCCAACAATTTCATTTCTCTTGTAAACAAAATAAAAAATCTTTATATCCAGTAACAAGGATATATATGTATTTGTACAATAATCATAAACTACTGTATACCAAAAACAAAGAATTGAGAATCTCATCACCATTGTTGTACATGGTATTCTTTGTTTTTGGTATCCAATCATACAACAGACGTCAGCAGCATTTAGCACCATACAGTCGGTATTTACACAAGAACAGTCATACTTGCTAGGGCTACTCTCCAGAATTGACTAGTTTTTATAATCTAACATAACTTTGGATGGTCTTCATATTGGTAGTTAACACTGCTACTCACTTCTGGGCATTTCCTAGCTCCTTCTCTCTTTGACCTTTCCGTCTTTTCGTAGCTCTCCGGAATCCGCACGAGTCCTTGCTGGCTTGTGAGACTCCTCCGTCGTCCGGTCCGGCGAAATCTAGTGTCAATCTGTCGTAGTTTAGAGTAGTGCAGACGCCGTTCCCACTGGGCACACAGCGTGTCATTCCACGCGGCTGTCGCCAGTCGCCAAGGAATTGTGTGACCACTATATTATTGTTCCCTTTGGCTCTTCTGTGGAGAATGGAGTCTTCAACTCCGCTTCTGCAAACGAAAAACACTTCCCCTGACGACCCTAATATTGACCCGGATAAGGCTAGGCATGTTTTTCTCCACTCTGACCAAACCCGATTAGCTGACCTCAATCCCTTTACTCTGAAGAAATGTCTGTCTTTTTATACTGATGATGTCAACCAGATTAGGAAACTTAAAAGCGGAGATCTCTAATTTACCACCAACTCTGGGAAAGCTACACGCGACTTGATTAAGGCCAAGAAGTTTCATGTCTTCGATGTTGATGCCTCCCTCCCTAAGTCACTCAACTCCTGCAGAGGAGTAATCCACTGTCGAGATTTGATGACCATAGACGAATCTGACATCCTTAAAGAAATAAAAAACGAAGGGATTCTAGATGTCAAATTCATAACGCGACTGGACCAGGAAAGGAACATGCGAGTAAGCACAAACAATTACAAAGGATTACAAAGACATAACATGCCGACAGGAGACCTATTGGTCCATATCTAGGTAGGATGCAAAAAAAATGATCATACATACATATACCAAGGTTTTTACCCCTTACAAGGGTGGTAGCCAAAAAGAAAAAGGCATAAAATCATTCCCATCCATTCCATCCCTAAATACACTCCAGTCCACTCCATCCGGGTCATCCCTGCACCTTGTCCATTGCCCTGGGTCAGAGGCAGTGTCGCAAGTCACAGCACATCCACAGCAAGACCGCTTCATTAAATCGGTGACCCCCCTCTCCGTCCCCCTATACATGAAAGGAGAAAACGGGGAGAAATCCCTTCGGGCTGCGTCAAATTTTGCTCACACCTCACCACCCCCCCATCCCCCCCACCCATTCCACCTCATACATCACAACATCATCCATATACAACCATTCACCCCTGTCTTCTGTCCCCTTCCGTCCTTCCTCAACAGACACTCCCCTCTTCCCCAAATCCCCCTTCACCCCATCCATCCATCTCATCCTAGGACGCCCCATCATGTTCACTCCCTCCACATCTGCCTTCCATACCTCTTTTATTGGTCTTTCTTCACTCATTCTTTTCATGTGTCCAAACCATCCTAATACTCTTTTATCCACCCTATCTCCCAACTCCGTTTGCACCGCTGTTCTCCTCCTTACTTCCTCATTTCTCACTCTATCTAGCCTAGTAACCCCCATCATACTTCTCAGACATCTCATCTCAAACACATTCTAACTCCTTCTCTCTTTCTCTTTTATGTTCCATGTTTCTGCCCCATACAGTGCTGTTGGCACACTCACTCCTTTATACAGTCTCCTCTTACCATCCATTACCAAATGTCTATTCCTCATTACACTTTTTAATCCACCAAGGCATTTAATCGCTTCTCTCAATCTACATTCTACCTTCACCTCCACTCCACCTTTTCCTGCCAAATTTGCACCCAAGTATCTAAAACTATTCACTTCCTCCAGTCATTCTCCTTTAATGCTCACTTCCAGACTACTGGCACTTTCACTCCTTGTACATCTCATCACCTTACTTTTATCTACATTTATCATCAGCTTTCCTCTTTCAAACACTCTCCCAAATTCTGTCACCAACTTCCTCACTCCCTCCTCCGATCCTGCCACAAGCGTAGTGTCGTCCGCAAATAACAACTGGCTTACCTCCCACTTTTCTCCATATCCTTTAAACATCTCCAATCCCTGACACACCACCCTTGCATTTACTTCTCGCACCACCACATCTATGTACAAGTTGAACAGCCAGGGCGACATAACGCATCCCTGACGAAGTCCCACCTTTACCTCGAACCACTCAATCTCTCCATTTCTAATCCTGACACATGCTCTACTACTCTTGTAAAAACTGTTGATAGCTCCTAGAAGCTTTCCTGCTATCCCGTATATCCGCAAAACCTCCCACAGGGCCTTCCTCTCTAACCTGTCGTAATCCTTTTCCAAATCCATAAAAGCCCCCAAAACATCCTTCCCCTTTCCTATAGCTTTCTCAGATATCTGTCTTACCACAAAAATCTGATCTACACAACCTCTACCCGTCCTAAATCCATACAGTTCCTCACCAGTTACTCCCTCTGTTCCTCTCTCAATCTTCTCAATTAAGATCCTCCCACAAGCCTTCCCAACTACACTTAACAAGCTAATCCCTCTGAAAATCCCACACTCACACTTGTTTCCTTTTCCCTTGTAAAATAAAACTATACAGGCACTCCTCGAGTCCTCCGGCACTCTACCCTCTCTCCAGCAAACATTAGATAACCTCACCAGCTAATCCACCATCACTGTACCTCCTTTTTTCAGACATTCTGCATAGCATCCATCCAGACCAGGTACCTTACCTGCTTTCATCACCTTAACAACTGCCTTCACTTCATCCTTCCTTATTTCTCCTCCATTTTCCTCACTCTTCAGGGTAATTTTCTTAGCATTTCCGACTGCAGCTATCTTTCCCTCCCTATCCTCCTTCACATTTAGCAACTCCCTAAAATATTCTGTTCATCTTCCCCTTACTGCCTTCTCTTCCATTGTCATCTCTTCATCTGCACCTTTTAACTTTTCTTCTCTATTTGATTCGCCTCCTCTTCCTCTCTTAATTTCTTCCCAAAACTTGTTTTTAATACTTTCAAAAATTTCTGTCATACTCTTACCCCATTTCACATCTGCTCTCCTCTTTGCCTCCTTTGCCTTTTTCTTTACTTCTCTTTTCTTTTCTTTGTACCTCTCATATGACTCCCTCGTCCTATTTTGTAACCAATCTGTGAAAGCTCGCTTCTTCTCTTCTACAACCTTCTTTGTTTCCTCATCCCACCATTCACTACCCTTCCTTCTATTTCCTCCTGTCCTTCTTGTTCCACACACCATCCTAGCACACTTTTTGACTCCCTCCTTCAACCATCCCCATTCCTTCTCCACTCCCAGCTCTACTCTATCCTTCACTCCCTCCCGCTTCTCTCTCAGCTTCTTCTTGTACTCCTTCTTTTTTTCATTTTCCTTTAAAGAGTTCACTCTAATTACCTCCCGACCTTTTGTCCTTTTCCTCTTCCTCCATCTATCCTCCACTCTCAACTTACCTTCCACCAGAAAATGATCTGATATTCCCCCACTCTCTCCTCTTAGCACATGTACATCCTTAACTCTTCCTATTATACTCCTATCTATCACTACATAATCCATTAACGCTCTATCTACCACCCTTCCATCCACCACCCTCTCCCACGTTTATTTATGCTTGACTTTTTTCCGAAACAATGTATTTGCTATCATCAACTCACTTTCTAGACACATCTCCACCATCAACTCTCCACTACGATTCTTTCCTGGTATTTCACATTTCCCAACCACTCCGTCAATTGATTTATTTCCTACCCTAGCATTAAAGTCTCCCAGTACTACTACATTGACATTTCTCCCTAATCCCTCTATGCACTAATTCAAATCTATCCAAAAAGCCTCCCTTTCTTCTACACTCTTCTCACTACCAGGCCCATATCCACTTACAAAGACCCACATCTCCTTTCCTAGTTTCACCTTCATCCAAATTATCCTTGAGGAAACCTCCTTCCACTCCACTACACGTTTACCTATCTCTTCACTTACTAGTATAGTCACCCTTTTTCTCCCTCGCCCTCTCTTCACTCCTGAGAACCTCCCACTTACACTCCCAAACTTACACCCGCCCTTCCCTCTCAACTTAGTTTCACTCAAAGCCAGCACATCTATCTTTCTTCTCACAAACATACTACCTATCTCTTCCCTTTTACTCTCATCTGTGCCACATCCACACACATTAAAAGACCCAAACCTGAGGGCGCTAGTTGGAAAACTCCTAGACCCTCTTATGCCTTTACTTTTTTGGGGAATGTTCCCTGTGAGGCTACAGGTAGAAGGATGCCTGATCCCAATCCCCGTCCCTTTTTTCTCGCCTCTTACGATCCAAGTCGAAATACTTGGTGGTAGTATTTTTTTGCCCTCGCCACAGGGTAGGTAAGCGAAAAAAGAAATTAGTATTCAGAGAAATTGTGCAGGACAGTAACAAGGGGTTGGGGGACAGCATAACGGAGGGACAGTCGTTGTATAAAAGTGTCATCATTTCTCTGTGAACAGAGTTTTCCTCTATCACAGACAGAATAATGTGTGGCTCTGGTCCGCAGGGGCGCCCCATATAGACCCTAAAGTATCGACTGCATGCTACTTTGCCACAATAACTTGCAGCCAATACAACAGACGGGTTCATAATAAATAAATTAATGAATAGGTAAAAACTATATTAATGTAAATAATAAATAAAATACATAAGTAAATGCATCGGTATAGTTAAATAATAAACAAAAAGATAAATAGTACATACATACATACATACACATATACCAAGGCTTTTTTTCCCTTACAAGGGAGGTAGCCAAAAAGAAAAGGGCATAAAATCATTCCCACCCATTCCATCCCTACATACACTCCATTCCCCTCCACCCTCCCTCCCATCTTAGCACCTCTCGGATGACGGGTTATCCCTGCACCCTGCCCACTGCCCTGGGTCAGAGGCTGCATGTTATTGTGGCAAAGTACCATAGAGTTGATACTTTAGGGTCTACATGGGGCACCCCTACGGACCAGAGGCACACATCATTTTGTCTGTGATAAAGGAAAACTGTTCATAGAGAAATGATGACACTTTTATACTACGACTATCCCTCCGTTATGCTGTCCCCCAACCTCTTGTTTCTGTCCTGTATAATTTCCTTTTTCGCTTACCTACCCAGTGGCGGGGGCAAAAAAATACTACCACCAAGTATTTCGACTTGGATCGTCAGAGGCGAGAAAAAAGGGACGGGGATTGCGACCAGGCATCCTTCTCCCTGTAGTACCACAGGGGACATTCCTAAAAAAAAAAAAAAAAAAAAAAGTAAAGATAGATAGTAAATAATAATAAATTGACACACAATTATTAATAAATGAGAATCGAGCAAATGATAACAAACAAACAGATAAATGATAATAAAACAAATAGATAAATATTATAAAATATGAAGGCATTAGGGCATCCTGCTTAGGTGTTTATCTAAATGATTCTTAAAGCTTCGAACTAAACTATATTGCACTGCCTCTGCAAGAAGTTTATTCCATTCATTAACTACACGGTTGGCGAAGTTGTTTCTACCCACTTTCAAATTAAATCTATTTCCGGACAGTTTGAGACAATTGTTTCTTGTCTGATTCTCATTCAGTGTGAAATTTTTGTCACTTTTGATGTTGTCAATTCCCATTAGAATCTTAAAGACCTGTATCAAGTTACCTCTGAGTCTACGCTTTTTTAAGGAAAAAAGATTCATATGTTTAGTCGATTTTCGTATGATTTTTTTTTAATCAGTTTTGTGGCTCGCCGTTGTACTTTTCCCAATCTGTCAATGTCTTTAATGAGATTCGATGGCCATACGGAAGCAGCATATTCCAAATGTGAACGAACTAACGATTTATATAATTTGTTACTGAGTGATGGATTTTTTAAGTCAAAAGATCGCGTAATCATTCCTAGAATCTTATTTGCTTTCTCAGAGACTAAAATACACTGCTTGGATGATTTGAGATCGTTGCTGATAATTACGCCGAGATCCTTTTCCAAATAACTTGTAATCGTACTTACTGTTTTTTTTACCTATGTGCATTACTTTGCACTTATTTGTGTTAAAGCAACTTTTCAGACGATTGTTGTAATTCATTTAAATCTCCTTGAATATCTAATTGATTTAAGTGATCATTTGCCATTCCGCACAGTTTTGTATCATCAGCAGATTTGAAAACAGTAGATTTTAGTCCATGGTCTATATCATTTATATATAATATGAATAGAAGTGGTCCAAGAACGGAACCCTGAGGAACTCCACTTGTGAAATTTTTCCATCTAGAAGTTTTTCCATTCAAAACAACTCTCTGTTTTCGACCATTCAACTATATATTAGTCCAACTTAATAGGCTACCACTTATTCCGTGTGAAGCTAATTTAGTAAGTAGTCTTTCGTGGTGGACGGTATCAAAAGCTTTGCAAAGTCTAGATATATTAAATCTATATTGTTTCTTTTGTCATAATTCGAGATAACTGTGTTGTAGAATTCGAGTAAGTTAGTCACGCAAGAACGTTACCTTCTGAAACTATGCTGGCTATCATTTATCAAACAATTACTTTCTAAATGATGCTCTATAGCATAGTTTTCATCATTTTTCTACGACTGAATTCAAACTTATTGGCCTGTAGTTATTTGGTTTCTTTTTGTCACATTTTCTGATATGGAAATAACGTTAGTTAGATTCCATTCTCTTGGGACATCTCCGGATATGATGGATTTCTTGAAAATAATTTCTAATGGAACAACAATCTCATTTTTCATTTCTTTTAAGATTCTTGGATGCCAACCAGTCCCTGGTGTTTGATTAACTTTGAGTGTCTATATACACCTTTTATTTTTTCTTCTGTTATATTTACCGTAGTGAGTAAGTTTACCCTGGATTTTTCACAGATTTCAGTTTGGAGTTCACTTTGAGGTGTTTCGTTTACGAATACAGAGCTAAAATAATTGTTTAAAATATCACACAATCCTTCATTTTAATATTCAAGTTGACCGTCAGCAGATAATACTGGACCAATATCATTCCTAACAACCTTTTTATCTCTAATATTACTATAGAATTGTTTGGAATTCTCTTTGGATTTATCCTCGATATTCATTTCGTATTTTCGTTTTAGTTTTTTTTTTATTGTCATTTTTAAATCCCTCTGCGTTAATACATAACTTTGATAGTCTTTAGATGCACCCGAGCACTTACATTTCATATAAGCCTGTCTCTTTTTAGCAATACTTTTTTTCAGTTACTTTGTCAAGCCATTTTGGGCGAGCCTGATTAGGGGAACGTCTGCCCTTAAAAGAAATGTAAATATGAATCATCTTAGCAAATTTTGAAATACTTCCCACATTATCTACAGGGCTTTCCCTTAATTTTATCACCCAATCTGTAAGCTGAAGTTATTGACGTAGTCCTATGAACTGTGCTTTTCAGAAACAAGTATTTATTCTAATCTTTTTTAGTAGTTTGAATCTAAGTTGTGATCGGTATTTGCAATAGTTTCACCGACTTCTATATTGGTTATCATGTTTTCGCGGCTAGTGATAAATAGATCGAGTAAGTTTCCATATCATGTGGGCTCTTTTACATGCTGAACTAAGTAATTGTCACCAAGAAAATCAATCAAGCGACTACTTATATGGTCATGTTTAAGGGTCATCCAATCAATGTCAGTAAAATTCAAATCACCCATTATCAATAAATCCCGGTTGCAGAAACTAGACAGTTCTTGAAATAACAGTTTGTCGTCTGCTAATGATAATGTCTGTGGCCTGTATATTACACCTAAATTTAATTTTTTGTCAATTTCTTTGAGTTAATTCTACCCACAAACTATCATATGCATCCTGTTTCACTTTCTCTAAATTACAAGCATGAACATTGTTTTTAACGTACAACAAAACACCCCCACCTCTCTTGTGGTTTCTATCCTGATGAAAGTTTTTAAATCCCGCAATATCAAATTCAGATTCAAAATTTTTACCATTTAACCATATCTCGGTTATTCCTACCATATCGAGATTTTCGTTTTTTGACATACGCCTGTACTTTTTGAAAATTGTTTCTAATACTACGAGCATTAAAGTGCATGGTTTTAAGAAACCAGTGATTATTTCTTTTTGACATGTTTTGAGTTTCAATATCATGCCTTACATTATAATTTTGTTTTTATTGACACCTTGCTCTATATTGACATTTGGTCCTTCATTGACATTCAATACCTCATTAACATTTCTCCCATCAAATTTAACATTTCCCCCATCACACACTCCCGTCGTTCATTGACATTCTGTCCGGCATCCCTTCTTAAAATTATGTTTTGTCCTCCTTTGACATTATATCCTACCGTGATATTTTGTCCTCCACTATCATTACATCCCATCGTGATCTTTTGTCCTCCACTGTCATTACATCCCATCGTGATATTTTGTCTTAAATTGACATTCTGTCCTGCATCCCTTTCTAAAATTATATTTTGTCCTCCACTGACATTATATCCTACTGTGATATTTTGTCCACCACTATCATTACATCCCTTCGTGATCTTTTGTCCTCCACTATCATTACATCCCATCGTGATATTTTGTCCTCCACTGTCAGTACTTCCCATCGTGATATTTTGTCCTCTGACATTACATCCTAATGTAACATTTCGTCATCTAGCGACATTATTTCATAAAAATATATTGATCTACATTAATGCTATACTCTACTCGGTTTTCCCCAGTACATCTAAATCCCCTTCCCTTTGTGTTTCTACCCCAAAAAAGGAACTAGTTCATTACAAACTCCCACAATGAGGTTAGTAAGAACATCTTTGCCTCTGCGGGCTAGGTGGATCCCATCAGAAGCGTAAAGGTCATAAAGCTTGGAAAAGAGATGCCAAGGATCAAGAAAGTGGTATCCCAGTTGCGTGCATAAACGTGATACCCTGTCGTTGATCCCTGTGGTTCTACTGTTCCAACACAAAGGATTACAAAGGATTACAAAGGCGGAGCATGCCGACAGGAGACCTTTTGGTCCATATCTAGATGGGATGCGGAAAAAAAAACTATAATAATGTAAATAACAAATAAAATACATAAATAAATGCATTGGTATAGTTAAATAATAAACAAACAGGTAAATAGTAAATAACAATAAATTGACATATAACTAATAATAAATGAAAATCAAACAGACAAATGATAACAAAACAAAAACAAATAATATAAAATAAATTATAATCATTACAGCATCTTCCTTAGGTGTTTATCTAAACTATTCTTAAAGCTTCGAACTGAACTACATTGCACTACCTGTGCAGGAAGTTTATTCCATTCATTAATTACACGGTTGGCAAAGTTGTTTCTACCTACTTCCAAATTTAATCTATTTCCGGACAAATTTAACCATTGTTTCTTGTCTCATTCTCATTCAATGTGAAAGTTTTGTCACTTTTGATGTTGGCAATACCCTTTAAAATCTTAAAGACCTGTATCAAGTTACCTCTGAGTCTACGCTTTTTTAGGGAAAACAGATTCATATGTTTTAGTCGATTTTCGTATGATTTATTTTTGATATTTGGAATCAGTTTTGTGGCTCGCCGTTGTACATTTTCCAGTCTGTCAATGTCTTTAATGAGATTCGGTGACCATACGGAAACAGCATATTCCAAATGTGGACGAACTAACGATTTATATAGCTTGTTAAAGAGTGATGGACTTTTGAAATCAAAAGATCGCGCAATCAGTCCTCGAATCTCATTTGCTTTATCAGAGGATGAAATACCCTGCTTGGATGATTTGAGGTCGTTACTGATAATTACGCCGAGATCTTTTTTACTATCCACTTTTGTTAACGAATTTCCAAATAACTTGTAATCGTACTTATTCATATGTGCATTACCTTGCATTTAATTGTGTTAATTTCATTAGCCACTTCTCAGACGATTGCTGTAATTTATCTAAATCTTCTTGAATATCTAATTGATTTAAGTGATCATTTGCCACTCCGTACAGCTTTGTATCATCAGCAAATTTGGAAACAGTAGATTTTAGTCCATGGTCTATATAATTTATATATACTATGAATAGAAGTGGTCCAAGAACGGAACCCTGAGGAACTCCACTTGTAACATTGTTCCATCTAGAAGTTTTTCCATTTAAAACATCTTTCTGTTTTTGATCATTCAACCAATTACTAATCCAACTTAATAGGCTACCACTTATTCCGTGTAAAGCTAATTTAGTAAGCAGTATTACGTGTGGGACGGTATCAAAAGCTTTTGCGAAGTCTAGATATATTAAATCTATATTGTTTCTTTTGTCATAACTCGAGATAACTGTGTTGTAGAATTCGAGTAAGTTAGTCACGCAAGAACGTTACCGTCTGAAACCATGCTGGCTATCATTTATCAAGCAGTTACTTTCTAAATGATGTTCGATAGCATCTCTGATGATAGTTTCCATTATTTTTTCTACGATTGAAGTAAAACGTATAGGCTTATAGTTATTTGGTTTCTTTTTGTCACATTTTTTGAATATGGGAGTAACGTTAGCTAGCTTCCATTCTCTTGGGACATCTCCGGATATGATGGATTTCTTGAAAATAATTTCTAATGGAACAACAATCTCATTTTTCATTTCCTTTAAGATTCTTGGATGCCAACTGTCAGGCCCTAGTGTTTTATTAACTTTGAGTTTATCTATACACCTATTAACTTTTTCTCTTGTAATATTTACCGTAGTAAGTTTACCCTAGACTTTTCACAGATTTCAGTTTGGAGTTCACTTTGAGGTGTTTCGTTTACGAATACCGAGTTAAAATAATGATTTAAGATATTACACATTCCTTCATTTCAATATTCAAGTTGACCGTCAGCAGATGATAGTGGACCAATGTGATTCCTAACAACCTCTCTAATGTAACTATAGAATTCTTTGGGAAACTCTTTGGATTTATCAGCGACGTTTATTTCGTATTGTCGTTTTCTTTTTCTTATTGTCTTTTTTAAATCTCTCTGTATTCATACATAACTTTCATAGTCATTAGATGCACCCGAACACTTATATTTCTTATAAGCCTGTCTCTTTTTAGAAATATTTTTTTCGGTTTCTTTGTCGAGCCACTTTGGGCGAGCCTGATTTGGAGAACGTCTGTCCTTAAAAGGAATGTAAGTATGAATCATCTTAGTGAGCGTATTTTGAAATATTTCCCACATCTGATCTACAGTTCTTGCGTTTAATTTTGCCTCCCAATCTGTAAGCTGAAGCTCCTGACGTAGTCCTATGAACTGAGCTTTACTGAAATCGGGTATTTTAGAAACACAAGTACGTGATGGCTTCCACGTCCTTGTAATTCCGATCAAGCTCCTCTGGTCTCGCATAGGAAGTTGCTCCGGAGGTACTAGTTGGGGAAATTTGTCTTTCCACCACACGCTTCCGTACTTCGTAGAAAGAGATGCCACAAGTTGCTTTCACGGTACAAATTTCTTTTTTCTTTTTTGAGGGTGGGACAATTTCGGTAGGTGGATGCATCCTTGTTGTTAGAGGGGCAGTTGACACATTGAAACAAATTTGCAGAGCAGGCATCTGTAGGATGCTCGCCTGCACACTTACCGCACACGATCGTTTGGCTATGACAAAACTTATCAAGGTGACCATATTTGAAGCACCAAGGGTTGGGGATATATGGTCGTACTGAGACATGGATTTATCCATATTTGACATGCTCAGGGAGGGTTGTGGAGTGGAGTGTGAGAATATTGAGGGGGTCTGCTTCATGACCTCAGCTAGAGAGCTCGTTTTCTCAGTATGCTTCGTGACCTCAGCTAGAGAGCTCGTTTCTGCACAGACACCAGCTAGCGAGTACCTGTGAAATTTATATCTCCAAATATTGATAAGTGATTGTGTTGTGTTTTTGTAATTGTATACGTATAACGCTATACAATCACAGATATAACATAAAGTGTAGTGCTCTATTAATTTAGAATCAAAACAGTATTCTGTTACTGTACTCCAAAGGTAGGAGTAATAGGTAGTCGCTTGATTGATTTTTTCGGTGACAATTACTTAGTTCAGCATGTAAAAGAGCCCACAAGACATGGAAACTTACTCGATCTATTGATCACTAGCCGCGAAAACATAATAACCAATGTAGAAGTCGGTGAAACTATTGGAATTAGCGATCACAACTTAGATTCAAACCACAAAAAAAAAAAAAAAAATAGAATAAATACTTGTGTTTCTGAGATACCCGGTTTCAGTAAAGCTCATTTCATAGTACTACGTCAATAACTTCAGCTTACAGATTGGGAGGGAAAATTAAACGAAAGAACTGTAGATCAGATGTGGGAAATATTTCAAAATATGCTCGCTAAGATGATTTATACTTACATTCCTTTTAAGGACAGACGTTCCCCAAATCAAGCTCGCCCAAAATGGCTTGACAAAGTAACTGAAAAAAGTATTGCTCAAAATAGACAAGCTTATATGAAATGTAAGTGCTCGGGTGCATCTAAAGACTATCAAAGTTATGTATTAATGTATAGGGATTTAAAAATGACAATAAAAAAAACGAAAACGAAAATACGAATTGAATATTGCGGATAAATCCAAAGAGAATCCCAAACAATTCTATAGTAATATTAGAGATAAAAATGTTGTTAGGAATCATATTGGTCCAGTATTATCTGCTGACGGCCAACTTGAATATTCAAATGAAGGAATGTGTAATATTTCAAAAAATTATTTTAGCTCTGTATTCGTAAACGAAACACCTCAAAGTGAACTCCAAACTGAAATCTGTGAAAAATCCAGGGTAAACTTACTCACTACGGTAAATATAACAGAAGAAAAAATAAAAGGTGTATATAGAAACTCAAAGTTAATAAAACACCAGGGACTAACGGTTGGCATCCAAGAATCTTAAAGGAAATGAAAAATGATATTGTTGTCTCATTAGAAATTATTTTTAAAAAAATCCATCATATCCGGAGATGTCCCAAGAGAATGGAATCTAACTAACGTTATTCCCATATTCAAAAAATGTGACAAAAAGAAACCAAATAATTACAAGCCAATAAGTTTGACTTCAGTCGTAGGAAAAATAAAGGAAACTATCATCAGAGATGCTATCGAACATCATTTAGAAAGTAACTGCTTGATAAATGATAGCCAGCATGGTTTCAGACGGTAACGTTCTTGCGTGACTAACTTACTCGAATTCTACAACACAGTTATCTCGAATTATGACAAAAGAAACAATATAGATTTAATATATCTAGACTTTGCAAAGCTTTTGATACCATCCACCACGAAAGACTACTTACTAAATTAGCTTTACACGGAATAAGTGGTAGCCTATAAAGTTGGACTAGTAAATGGTTGAATGATCGGAAACAGAGTTCTTTTAAATGGAAAAACTTCTGGATGGAAAAATGTTACAAGTGGAGTTCCTCAGGATTCCATTTTTGGGCCACTTCTATTCATATTATATATAAATGATATAGACAACGGTTTAAAATCCACGTTTCCAAATTTGCTGATGATGCAAAACTATGCGGAATGGCAAATGATCACTTAAATCTATTAGATATTCAAGAAGATTTAGAAAAATTACAGCAATCGTCTGAAAAGTTGTTTTAACACAAGCAAATGCAAGGTAATTCACATAGGCAAAAATAACAGTAAGTACGATTACAAGTTATTTGGAAATTCGTTAACAAATGTGGATAGTGAAAAGGATCTCGGCGTAATTATCAGTAACGATCTCAAATCATCTTTTGACTTCAAAAATCTATCACTCCGTAATAAACTATATAAATCGTTAGTTCGTTCACATTTAATATGCTGCTTCCGTATGGTCACCGAATCTCATTAACGACATTGACAGATTAGGAAAAGTACAACGGCGAGCCACAAAACTTATTTCAAATATCATAAATTAATTATACAAAAATCGACTAAAATATATGAATCTGTTTTCCGTAAAAAAGCGTAGACTCAGAAACGACTTGATACAGGTCTTTAAGATTCTAGAGGGAATTGAAAGCATCAAAAGTGACAAAATTTTCACACTGAATGAGAATCAGACAAGAATCAATGGTCTCAAAATGTTCGTAATAGATTTAATTTGAAAGTGGGTTGAAACAACTTCGCCAACCGTGTAGTTAATGAATGGAATAAACTTCTTGCAGAGGCAGTGCAATGTAGTTCAGTTCGAAGTTTTAAGAATCATTTAGATAAACACCTAAGCAGGATACTCTAATACCTTCATTTATTTTATATTATTTATTTATTTGTTTTGTTATCATTTGTCTGTTTGTTTATAATCATTTGCTCGATTCTCATTTTTTAATAGTTGTATGTCAGTTTATTATCATTTGCTATTTACCTGTTTGTTTATTATTTATCTATACCTATGCATTTATTTATGTATTTTATTATTTACATTATCATAATTTTTATTTTTTCATTTATTTGTTTATCATTATTATGATTTTTTCGCATCTTACCTAGATATGGACCAAAAGGTCTCCTGTCGGCATGCTCCGCCTTTGTAATCCTTTTCGCTCACTCGCATGTTCTTTTCCCGGTCCAGTCGCGTTATGAATTTGACATCTAGAATCCCTTCGTTTTTTATTTCTTCAAGGATGTCAGATTTGTCCTTGGTCATCAAATCTCGGCAGTGGATTACTCCTCTGCAGGAGTTGAGTGACTAAGGGAGGGAGGCAACAACATCGAAGACATGAAACTCCTTGGCCTTAATCAAGTCGCGTGTAGCTTTCCCAGAGTTGGTGGTAAATTGGAGATCTCCGCTTCTAAATTTACTAATCTGATTGATATCATCAGTATAAGAAAACAGACATTTCTTCAGAGTAAAGGGATTGAGGTCAGCTAATTGGGTTTAGTCAGAGTGGAGAAAAACATGCCTAGCCTTATTCAGGTTGATATTAGGGTCGTCAGGGGAAGTGTTTTTCGTTTGCAGAAGCGGAGATGAAGACTCCATTCTCCACGTCGGGGTGGTGAACAAGCTCCCTTGTATACAAGAAATGTGCTCAGAAGAGCCATAGGGGACAATAATATAGTGGTCACACAATTCCTTGGCAACTAGCGAAAGCCCGTGGAATGACACGCTGTGTGCCCAGTGGGAACGGCGTCTACACTACTCTAAACTACGACAGATTGACACTAGATTTTGCCGGGCCGGACGACGGAGGAGTCTCACAAGCCAGCAAGGACTCGTGCGGATCCCGGAGAGCTACGAAAAGACAGAAAGGTCAAAGAGAGAAGGAGCTAAGAAATACCCAGAAGTGAGTAGCAGTGTTAACTACCAATATGAAGACCATTCAAAGTTATGTTAGATTATAAGAACTAGTCAATTCTGAAGAGTAGCCCTAGCAAGTATGACTGTTCTTGTGTAAATACCGACTGTTTGCTGCTAAATGCTGCTGACGTCTATTGTATTATTTTATACAAAAAACAAAGAATACTATGTATAACAATAGTGATGAGATTCTCAATTCTTTGTTTTTGGTATACAGTAGTTTATGATTTTTGTACAATACATATATATCCTTGAAGTACGTAGGACAGAATGAGTGGAAGGGTGGTGAGGTAAACACCAGGAACCGTTGGAGTTTTTATTTCTAACGTTTCGTCCTGAAAGGACTTCCTCAGAGTGTACACAAACAAATAATTGACAGCTTATATACCCACAGCTTAACCCGTTCCTCCCCGTTTGTCTTCGCTCCTCATGTACCCCCGTTCGGCATCACGAATAACCAAGCTGGCCGTTACTCTCGCCAACTTTACAAATCCATCACGGTGGTTGCTACATGGATGTAAATTGATATAGGCTGCCTCAATTACTTTTTTTTCTGTTTTGTTAGACCTTTATGCAGCACCTCTGTTCTTTCCCAATCTGGTAGGTGGCCAAAGTTGTCAAGGTGGACCACTAACGAAGTTGATGTTCTGTGAGCTCTTGTGTTCATAGGTACGTTTCTTTATCCCTCTGCTGGTTTCTCCGAAATAACTAATGGGACAGCTTTTACATGGAATTTTGTAAATCAATGGATTTGTAAAGTTGGCGAGAGTAATGGCCAGCTTGGTTATTCGTGATGCCGAACGGGGGTGCATGAGGAGCGAAGACGAACGGGGAGGAACGGGTTAAGCTGTGGGTATATAAGCTGTCAATTATTTGTTTGTGTACACTCTGAGGAAGTCCTTTCAGGACGAAACGTTAGAAATAAAAACTCCAACGGTTCCTGGTGTTTACCTCACCACCCTTCCACTCATATATATCCTTGTTACTGGATATAAAGATTTGTTTTATTTACAAGAGAAATGAAATATACACACACACACACACACACATATATATATATATATATATATATATATATATATATACATATATATATATATCTATATATATATATATATATATATATATATAAATTAATCAAACGCAAGTGCCGTGCTAAGGGGCGACCATAATCTTCACCTGGTACTTGGTGGTCAGGAGTCTTTGAGGGGGCATTTTGTGTGTTAGGTACAAAACGCTCCATATATATACACACATATATATATGTATATATATATATATATATATATATATATATAAATATATATATATATATATATATATATATATATATATCTATATGTAAGAATGGATGAAGAAAGAATTGCAAGGGGGTGCTGGGAGTGGAAGCCGGATGGAAGAAGGCCAAGAGGAAGACCAAGAAAGAGATGGAAAGAAAATGTTGAAGAAGCCCTCAGCAGACATGACTTGCCCAACATCGAAACTCTGAGGGAAGAAGGGGCCTTCTATGATAGAGCCAGGTAGAGTAACATGCTGGGATCACTGACAGGCATAACGCCTACTACTGGGAACTGAATAAGAAGAAAGAATATAAACATATATATATATATATACATATATATATATATATACATATATATATGTACATATATATGTATATATATATGTATATATATAAATATATACATGTATATATACTATATACGTTACCTTACCTTCGTGCCATATCCTCTCGGACTTCGGCAACCACGAGCGCCACCGTTAACGGTCCCTAGTTACTTGTAACATCTGTGCTGGTTTGAGTTGTTTTCCCGTCGCCCTCATCAGCCCGTCCATATACTTTTCCCTCTGCTTTCCTCTTGCTCTCCTTCCCTCCACCATTCCCGTCATCACCACCTCTTCCAACCCTTCCCTCCGCATTATATGTCCTAAGAATTGCAACTGTCTTTTCCTTATTGTTGTCATCAATTCCCTTTCTGTCTCCATTTCTCTCAATACTTCTTCATTTGTTTTCTTCGCTGTCCATGGTACTCTTAATACTCGTCTTCATATCCACATTTCTGCTGCTTCTAAGTTTTCCTGCAATTTTTTGCTGATTGTCCACGCTTCCGAACCATATAATAGTGTTGACCATATAAATGTTTTAACTGTTCCTCTCCTTATATCTGTAGACATTTTCTTGTTTGTTAAAACCCCTTTCATTTTCTGAAACGTGCTTTTAGCTATCGCTATCCTTGATTTTATTTCTTTTTCACATCTACAATCTTCTGTCAATACGCTTCCCAGGTACGAAAATTTGGTTACTTGTTCTATTCTTCTCCCTGCTATTTGTACTTGCACTCTTGGTGGATCTGTTTCACTGGCCACTAGTATTTTAGTTTTCCCCATATTTACATTTAAACCTTTCTCCTCACTAGCCCTTACGGTTACATTCAATAGATGTTGCAGTTTTTCTTCTGAGTCAGCCACCAATACCGTGTTATCAGCATATCTGATATGATTTATATTATATCCTCCAATTTTAATCCCTTCCATTCCCTCTAATTCCCTAAGGATCATCTCCCCATATAAATTAAATAAATCTGGAGACATGACACTAGCCTTGACGCACTCCCCTCTTTATAGCTTGAAATTCTGTTCTTCCTCCCCGTACTTTCACTGCTGCTCTTTGCTTCCAATACAAATTTCTGATGATACTCATGTCTTTGCTATTTATATCCACTCTTTCCAAAATTTTTATCAAATCCTCATGTCTTACCCTATCAAACGCCTTCTCGTAGTCAACAAAGCAAAGATATACATTTTGTTGTTTTTCTCTCATCCTCTCCAAAATCGTTCTTATTATAAAAATTGCATTTGCTGTTTCTTTCCCTTCTATGAAACCAAATTTCTCCCATGAAACTTGTTCTCTCACTTTATTTCTTATTTTATTTAAAACTATCCTTAATATAATTTTGGTTACCGTAATTTGTGGCGTATAAGTCGAGTTTTTAAGCCTAAAAAATCTTTCCAAATCTAGTGGTCGACATATAGGGTGGGGCTAAAATGCAAAACTTTACCAACGAGTTGGTTGTAAACAAGAGGTACACGCATATTGCCACCCTTCGTAAAAGACTTTTCTCCCTCCATCATCCATTTATTCCACTCTGAACGAATATTGTCTTTAAAGGGTTTATTTAGACAAACATCGAGAGGCTGAAGCACAGATATTAATCCCCCTGGAATCACGGCAGTTGCAGTACTGCTTCGCTGCAGGTGTTTCTTGACGTTTTCTGTTAAGTGAGAACGAAACATGTCCCACACTAACAAGTTCCTTTCATTTCGTAAACCACCTGGACGCCTAGTCGATCCATAAATGGACCCCACCTTCATCCCTCCAACCGTTTACATGTACGAGGACAAAAACACCTGGAGGAAACTTCATTTTTGGCATGGTTTTTCTTTTAAATACAACCATTGGTAGCGTGACGTCACAGATTGTTTACACTACTAATGCAAATGGCGGGTGTGCGTTACAGTTATACTGTGTTTTACAATAAAATAAGAGTGCAATATGCAGCAGTACTATCTAAAAACTACTTGGAATGATCTTCTATCTATGGTATTAAGGTAATATTTTGTAGGAGGTAATGTTGACTTGACGAATTTTATGTTCATAAGTTATACCGATACAATATGCGGTAACTGCTGGTGTTTGCTATACAACACAATACAAAAATGTATCATATTATTATAGCTTTAGTTCATTTACCGGTAGACCTAGGTAAGTTTATTATAGCTATATTTCATTTACTGGTAGACCTAGGTAAGTTTTGGGCCACTGGTAGCCCACCATATGTTTGGGGTTGACCTATATGGTAGGTATAGGCCTAAGTCAGAATTTTGAGCTAAAAATCTTGAGGTCGACTTATATGCCAGGTCGACTTGTACGCCGCAATTTACGGTATTTGACTCATGATACTGACTGTGCGATGTTTACTACATTCCATTTGGTCCGTTTATCTTTGGTAGTGTTATAAAAATCGAGTTACACATATGTTTCATTATTGTACCCTTTTCGTAAATTTGGTTTATTAGACTAGTGAGTTTTCTTATTGCAAAATCCCCTAATGCCTCTAATATTTCAATCATCACACCATCCTCACCCATGGCTTTCCCTTTTTTTATTTTCTTCATTGCAAATTTCACTTCCTCTTCCATTATTTCTTCCCCATCTAGATATCTATAATTTTCCTCTTCTCCTTCTTGTCTGTCGTCCTCAAATAGGTCCCTTACATACTCCTCCCATCTATGTTTAATATCCTCCTCGTCCATTAAAACCTTTCCTTCTCTATCTTTGATTGCCCCCCATTACTCCCCTTTCTCTTGGTAATTTCTCTAATCTTATCATACATCATTTTAGAATCCCTTTTTTCAAGGTCCTCATTTTCCCTACATTGTTCATCAAGCCAACTCTCCTTGGCATCTATACACTTCTTTTTTATTTGTATATTAAGTTCTCTATATTCATTTCCATCCCTATTTTTGGCCTCCCTTCTCTTATCCATTAGTTCTAATATTTCCTCTGTTATCCATTTGTTTTTCCTCCTTCTATTTTCAGGAAGTACCTTTTTATTTCCCTCTTCTATTGCTTCACATAACCTTTGCCACTGAAACCCCGGATCCTTTACATCCCCTTCTTCTCGCAGTAGGGGGGTGGGTTGGAGCTGTAGCACCTAAGGTAGGAAGCAGCCGCATCCTAAGAGATGGCTTCGTGCACTTGGTCAGCACCTTTCACCCAAACTCTCACTTGTGGCTCCTAGTAGTTGTTAGTCTAGGATAGCGGCTACACCCCGGGCAACCATCTCGGCTTATGGGCTAAACAAAGTAAGGGGTTCCACACACTGTGGCATAGAGCAGTGCCAGCTCTACTAGATGAAGACTAGAACAGCAAGCTCAGTATATGTACTCTACTTGTCAGAGGACTTTGGTGAGTTTGGTGTGATAGCAAGATGGGTGACACATCTAGGGCGAACCAGGCATGTAAATGGCAATCGGCCAGTCACCGTAGAAAAGGATTGGAGCCCTTACTACGTATTTATCCAAGATTAACTATGGAGCAAAACCAAAGAGAAAAATGAAGTGAACAGTGTGAATGGGAGTCGTTTTCCAAAAAGGAGGGAGATTACCTCGCTCGGTTGGGAACATAGTGTACAGCAGGCTGTTTCTGATCGTTATCCGGCGACTGTTGTAACGAAAGAAAAGTTGAGAATGGCTACGTGGAATGTCCGAACATTACACCAAGCGGGGAAATATCATGGGGCATGGAGAGAAATGAACAGAATGAAGATAGATGTTATGGGGCTTAGTGAGGTTAGGTGGCCAGGAGTGGGAGAGGTGAAGAATGAGCAAGGAGTATTTGTATATTCTGGAGGAGAAGGAGCAGAAAAAGGGGTAGAAATAATGATGAACAAAAAGGTTGCTAGTACTATGAAGGGATTCTGGGCAGTGGCAGACAGAGTGCTCTTGGTAAAACTCAGGGGAAAACCTTTTGACATATGTTTAATACAGGTGTATGCTCCCACAGCAGAAGCAGAGGAAAGAATAGTAGATGATTTCTATGGCAAGTTAGATCAAGCAATGGAACAATGTGGAAATCAAGAGGTTAAGATAGTTATGGGTGATGTAAATGCAAAAATGGGTTCAGGTGGATAAGAAGAGGTTGTGAGGCCATTTGGGTTAGGAGAGAGAAATTACAGGGGAGAAAGATGGATAAGCTGGTGCATAGAACATCAACAAATAGTAATGAATACGTGGTTTAGGCAACATCCGCGAAGGCTATGGACAAGGAAGGCACCAGGAGATACAGCAAGAAATC
>NC_134786.1:34733290-34735790 GCF_046742065.1 Oratosquilla oratoria | reverse complement strand
ATATATATACATGTGTGTATATATATACATACATATATATATATATATATATATATATATACATATATATATATATATATATATATATATATATATATATATATATATACATATATATATATAAATATATATATATATATATATATTTATATGAATATAGTCTTTGCCCTTGGTTAGGCCCTCTGCTTTTTGAGGTAACAGAAGGAAGAAGAAAAATCGAGGTGTCATGTCGACGCATGTTTTTTACGGATGGACTACTGATGGAATCCGAAGTATGAGGGCCTATTGCTTGCCTCTACAGACTATGGTCTCCGTAATTACAATGATAAATCAGTTTACACATTTAAACAATTTACATTCTAACAGTTTTGAACACATCATTTACCGTACATTGATAAATCAATTTACCCATTTAAACAACTTACATTATAACAGTTTTGAACACATCATTTTACCATAATTTCTTACATTTATATAGCTTCACTTGGATGTGCTCTGTCTTGGGACACTGCTTCTGACCCAGGGCAGTGGTCAGGATGCAGGGATGACCCGTCATCCAGGAGATGCCAAAATAAGAAGGAGAAGGAGGGTGGAGGGGAGTGGAATATATAGGAAATGGAATGGGTAGGAGTGGTTTCTATGCCTTTTCCTTTTTGGCTGCCCCCGAGTAGGGGGAAAAAGCCTTTGGTATATGTATGTATGTTTGTAAAATACATACATTAAATAAAGATATGGCTACACATCATGTGAGTTGCAGTTGGCCTGAATCATGTAATTGACATTCACAACCTTCCCCTTGTGATCCTCTAGGATGACGAAACAATTGACGGAAGTCACCGAATTCTATCCAGAATCACCTTTTAGTAACAATACAAATTTAGAAATAGGTCGCTTATAGAGTCTTTTACCACGTGCCACTTCCACTTGTCAAATAAGTCCATCTTTACTTTCAATCACTTTCATAACCTTGACTAACAGCCAATGACTACGTGAAATATTGTTCTCTACCATTAATACAATATCTCCTTTCTTGAGATCTCGATTTACCTTAAGAAACTTCTGGCGTTCCTGTAGGCAAGGCAAGTACTTTAGCTGGCATCTCCGCCAAAACTATCTAGCTAGGTATTGTACTTGTTTCCACTTCTTTCTACTCTCGCAGAATATCTCTTGACTATCAAGTGTAACTACAGAAGTGTCTAAATTAAGTAAAGAATTTGGGGTGATTGGTCACAAATCGTCTACATCTTTCGATATTACAGTGAGAGGACGACTGTTAATCGTACAGTATTCTCAACTTCGAAAAAGAATGTACTAAAACTATCATTAGATAAAGTCTGGGTCCCTATTACTACTTCCCCACACTTTCCGGACTGCACCTATCTTTCCCTCAGAGATACCACCATAGTGGGAACCTCCAGATGGAGTGAATACCCAGTCCACACCTCTTTTGGTTGGTTCGACACCAATTTGGTGCACAGCAAGATGCTCCTTCAACACCTTTGATGCTCCAATGAAATTTGTGCCGTGAGCACTAATCAATTTACTAACTGTATCCCGTCTAGTCAATTGAAGGATTTAGTGAGAGACACCACTACCATCCCTGTTCTAGTGGATTTGAATGGTAAAGTCGTTAACTCTAGATGTTATCTTGACAATGATAGTTCTGTTGCTATATTTTATACTAGAAATTTTATTAAAGAAACTTGGAGTGACAGACATGAACTATCAGCCAGCTACATTGCAAGTTAGCACAATGATAGGAACAAAGGGAATGTCTTGTCTTAATGTTGAAGGGATGATTGTAGCTGATGTTGACGGAAATAACCAAATTAGACTACCACCTCTACTTGCAGAGAAGAAACTTCCTCTTAGTCAGAGTCACAGTATTAGAAAAAGTGACATGGAAAAATGTGAGCATCTGAGGAAATTAGAATTTAATCATCTTGAAGGAGAGGTAGAGGTTAGGGTAGGAAGTAATGTACCAAAAGATTCTGAACCTTGGGAAGTGGTGCATGCAGAGAAAATGGGAGATCCGTGTACTGTGAGAACACGTTTCGGATGGGCCATTTGTGGAAGATTAACGGACACTGCTGAAGAAGTCGCTGTGAATAACATAATGCTAGCTTGTAATTATTTAGATCAGAAACTAATTGAGTCCTATAACAGAAAATTCGCAGATTCATCATTGAATTCAATAGAGCTTAGTGTAGAAGATAGAAAGTGGCTACAATTTATTGAGTCTGGGTGTAAGCAGATGACTTATGGAAAGTATGAAATTCCTTTACCAATGAAAGAGAACCCGATAACAGTTCCTGATAGTAAAGCTATGGCTTTTAAAAGACTTCAGTGGTTAAAACGTAAATTCAGGGATAACAAATAATATAAGCAATATAATCAGTTTATGATTAACCTACTAGATAATGGGTATGACAAAGAGGTTCCGACGTGTGATGTGAAGAACCAATTAGCATGGTAAATTCCACATTTTGGGATATGTCAT
>NC_134786.1:34648290-34660790 GCF_046742065.1 Oratosquilla oratoria | reverse complement strand
TTATATACAAATGAACATTTGTACATTCCAGTGATAGTGGTAGAATAATCTGTTTTTCCAGGAGATTTATTGATAGGATTTGCAACTATGAGAAAAGAAAACAAGGTGATATGTCCTGCTGACTTAGGAATTTTAGTGAAGTCACAGTTAATCCCATTTTTAAATCAACCAGACTTAAAACCAGTGACAGTAATCAATGAATTCCTTGATAACATTTCTATCTTAGATAACGAGGCCGAGCGGTCCAGACCAACAGAAAGTAAAGCAACTTGTGAACCTAACTCAGATCTTCAGGAAATCCCATAAATTACTAAATTATCAACGACTGAAGCCTTGCGAATTGTAGATGGTGGCGTAACAAGGTCGACATTGTTACATCCCATGTCAATTAATGAGGTTAAAGTATGTTTGAAAGGAGTCAATGTAGACTCTGAAATAATTACAGTCCCAGAATCAGTTAAAGTTAAAGGATTGAAGTGGGACTCAGGGATTTATAAGTCAAATAAGAATAGAGTAGAAGTACTAGTAACTAACACTATGAATAAGGAGATAGTTTGAAAGAAAGGTACACAAATAGGGTGTTTTCAGGTGTGTACTAATCCCATTAAGATTTTAAATGAGAATAGTGAGGAGATAGAATTTCCAACTTCATCAATCTGTTCAGTTCAAGAAGGAATAGACTTAAGAAATAGATATAAAGAATTATTACAATCAACTAATTGCCCTGAGTTGGATGAAAGTTTACTTGCTTTGCTTGTGAAGCACAATAAAGCAATTGCTTTGCCGGGGACGCCTTAGGCAAAACAACTATTTTAAAACATCATATTAAGTTAAAACCAGGAACACAACCTATATACATACCCGCCTACAGAGTTCCTCATTCTAAATTAGCAATAACATATAAACTGATCACTGAAATGTTATCACAAGATATTATTGAACATAGTAAAAGTGGGTGAAACTTTCCTTTGATTTTGGTGCCAAAGTCAGATTGTACTATGCGCCCAGTGATAGATTATAGGGAATTGAATAAGCACGCCATTTGTGATAGGTTACCATTACCCATTATCGGTGACATTTTGAGAAATTTGGGAACTGAGAATAGATATTTTAGTACTATAGATATCAAATCAGCTTTTTGGCAAATAGAGTTGCATGAAGACTCAAGAGAGTTCACAGCATTTTCTACTTTAACAGGACATTATGAGTTCAAGAGAATGCCATTTGGGTTATGTAATAGTCCATTAACTTACATGAGATTAATGAATACTATTCTAGATGGATTGTTAGGAAACACTGCCAGTGTATTTCTAGATGACATTTTAATAGTTTCTCAGACTGCAAAGGAGCACTTTAAGAAATTAGATTTGATATTCTCAAGACTAGGAGAAGCAGGGTTAAAACTAAAACTTGAAAAATTTAAGTTCTTGCAAGACAGTGTCATTTACTTAGGACATTAGATAGACAGACATTGACTTAGTACAGTGAATTCAAAGGTTGACACTGTCAAGAATTTTCCAGTTCCGACCAATGTAGACAAGGTTAGGAGCTTTTTGGGATTGACAGGTTATTATAGAAAATTCATTCAAAGATATGCTGACATTGCTAATTCACTAAGTTCTTTATTGGGAAAGGACTCAAAGTTCATATGGGGATTTGCGCAGCAAGAAGCTTTTGAGAAGTTGAAATATAAGCTCACGAGTTCCCCCATCCTAATTTTCCCTGATTATGAAAAATAATTCATTCTTTGTACTGATGCACCTGACATAGGATTAGGAGGCATACTGATGCAAGAGAGAAATGGAACTTTGAAACCCATAGCTTATACATCAATACTTTGTAATAGTGCGGAGAGAAACTACTCTATAACAGAAAGAGAAACTTTAGCAGTAATTTATTCTTTGGAAAGTTTTAGGGATATGATACTAGGATATCCAATCAGAGTTTGGACTGATCATACAGCTATTCAGAACTTATTTAAGTATAAGGATCTTAGGGGCCGTTTCACTTCCTCTGTCACCACTGTCACCACCACTGTCGGTCCTCGACCGTTACACTTATAGTAGTCTCGTAAATTTCACTCACAAGGCCCCTTGCCTTGGTTACGTCAATTCCAATAACTTTTCAAGTTCTTCTTAAACAGTAGGCCCCATGCCTAGTAATTGTCATGTACTTTAACCAGTCCTGAGGTTAAGGAAAATGGATTAGTTTTCTTCTACTATAATTACACTGTCTTGGTTACACTCAGGATCTCCCTCTCTCAACTGCTCCGAGACCCCCTCCTCCACGCCAGACCACCTTCGTTCAGACGTCACTTTTTATTCGTCCAATAGTCTTTTACTTCTCAAAACAAGTGACACACCTTAAGGGCGTGTCTTTTTCCTTTAGGCCAATAATATTTCTTTTCATACCCATTTACCTCCAATCCGAGAGGCTGTTACAGTCCTTCCAGAAATATTGCTGTGTAAGCAAAAGCATATAAGCAAAAGCATGACGTCATTGCGCAAGTGGTCTGCCGCTAACAGAGTTTTGATTACATCAGCGATTATTTAAAAAACAGTCACCTCACGTCGGCCAGAACGGCGCCTCAACTCTTTGTTTATGAAAACAGCCGAGCCAACGCGAGTCTGACTAAGCAATTGTTGCTTGTCGGTGTTTCCCCATCTTATTAGCATACTTATAACTATCGGTCTCTTACAGGGCTCGGCAGCTACCCTTGGTCGTCCCGACCAATTTCTTCTTTTCCTCTTACAGGGCTTGCTAATATATTTCTAGAATAAGCTAATCTACCCTTGCGTAATTGGTTATCAAAGAAATAATCAACCCTCCAAAATACATCATTTATGCAATAAATGGTGAATAACATGCATGTCAATATATAAGGCATAAAATTCATTAAGAACACTAAAATAATACATATAAATGAATAGTTAATGTTAAACTGATACATGGTTGATTGGTTTTGACAGAGCCAACCTCCGGAAAACAACAATGGCAATCAGTGCTGCCCCTAACACTGAAAGTAAAGGTATAACAATATATGTAATGGGAAAATCATTTGAGTGATATCTTGACAATGGTCTTCTCTTGATTTTCAAAGGAGGTGAGTTTTCAGGCAATGTGAAGTTGAAGGTTGAAATGTATGTGTCATCATTTAAATGCATTGTATTAAGGGTATTAGAAATAGCGGAAATTGTGTCTGCATGTAGTTCACAATTATCATATTCAGAGATAAGACCTTCAACCAAATCCAATTTAGGACTCAACCCGGGACAATTGATTGATACATTTGTCTTGCTAGGGAAAAACAAGTAATGAGATCCTTGTATGTTACAATGAGGGATTTGGTCTACAAAAATCTTTATGTAATTACAATTGTTCATAACAGACACATTCCTAATCAGAGAATTCATGTGAAGCTTCTCGGAACACAAAAGAGATCATGCTTTCTCTTAGATTGTCTACAGAAAGGATGTAATTGATTAGAAAATTCACTATGAGCACTAACTTTCAATTTTGAATGGTTTATCATCTTTTCAAAGATAATAGCAATTAATTTACCAAACACACTAATCTAGAGTTTGAGTGTCTCTTCTTGTTCAATATTAATATATTATTTTCAACACACTTCATTTTCAAAGACAGTCTTATTACTTTAAAATTATCACAATACTCATGTGTGTACGCAGATGAGAGGTCCTTAAGGTTCCAAGTCTGACCACAGCAGATCCTAGGTTTTAGGTTTCCATGTATCTGCTTGACACCAAGTTCCAGTTGTTTAGGTCTCCCATCCCAAATACATACAAATGGTCAATACTATCTGTAAAATACATCAAGATTAATATTCAACTCATCAAGAATACAGTCAAAATATTCCCTATACTCTTCAGTGTTCTCAACATTGATACACAGAGTATCTAAATCATCATCTTCATAGATCTGCAAGCTAATTTTCCTCATATCATCTAAATGTCCTATCAATTCTTTTCTTGTTTCTAAATGTTTAAGTCTAAATTTGTTCTCACCTGCAGAATCCATTACCCTATATGGACCAGTGTACCTTGGTGAAAGTTTATTATTGGGTGAAGTTAGTTTGACCATTACTAAATCTCCAATTTTCAATTCTAGTTTATGAGCTATTTTGTGTTGTTGTTTTTTCATCTCTTGTGAATACACCTGCATATGTTTCCTAACCCTTTGGTGGATACTTTGAAAAGTATTTATCCTATTTGATATATAATCATCCATATTATATATGGGTTTCTGGTCTGCAGTCAACATTTCATATGGCAGATTTTTGTCCTCCCCAAAATTATAAAATGAGGTGTATCACCAGTTGCTACATTAATTTGATTGTTCATGGTACACTTAACACAAGGAATCCAAGTGTCCCAAGTTACACTATAAGGACTTATTAGGGTTCTAAGACATATAATTATTTTTTTATTTAACCTTTCTACTACCCCGTTACTTTGGGGGTGATTTACTAGTATATTGACTTTCTTTATATGGAATACACTACATGAATTTTCCAAGATTTTGTTATTAAATTCAGTTCCATTATCTGAAACTAAGATATTAGGTGTAGTAAAATTACAGATTATCTGATCATAGATTACTGAAGCAATAGTTTCAGCTTTCTTATTGATTATGGGTTCTGATATACAGAATCTTGAAAAATAATCAATAGCAACAAATAGGTATTTAAATCCGTTCTCTGACATAGGTAATTCTAATGTGTCAATGTTAACTCTTTCCCAAGGTTTCTGTGGAATAGGATAGGTGAGTATAGAATCAGATTTTGGTGTATTTCCTTTCACGTTTACACATTTTACACACTCTTCTTTATAATCATATATAGATTTCTTCATACCTGGGCAAAAGTATTTAAGTTGTGCTTGTCTATAAGTTTTATCCCTTCCTGGATGTGAACTACAATCACTATCATGAAGTAACTTCAATATCTCATTTACAAGAGTTTGTGGTATAACCAACTGATTTACTTGACCTCTAGAAATATCCTTCCCACTTACAAATGTTTTCCTATACAAAATTCCATTAATCAAATGAAATTCCTCTATCTTATACCCCTTTGGTAGCTTGGGAGGATCTCCTCTTGGGTTCATCAAATGCTTGATTATTGAATCACATGTCTCATCATTTCGCTGTTCTCTTATTAGCATTTCCTCATCTAAAGTTACTAGTTCTTCTATACTACAAACAAAATTAATTAACCCAGTCTCATTCATAGGTTGACTAATGTTTCTAGAAAGTGGATCTGCTACCCAGAATATTTTGAAATTGAACCTCATAGCACTAGAGTATCGAAAACCATCTAGCAAGTTTGCCTCTAAGATTCTTATGCATAAAATAAGTTCTGAATAGCTGTGTGATCAGTCCAAACTCTGATGGGATACCCTAATATCACATCCCTAAAACTTTCCAAAGAATAAATTACTGCTAAAGTTTCTCTTTCTGTTATAGAGTAGTTTCTCTCCGCACCATTACAATGTCTTGATGTGTAGGCTATGGGTTTCAAAGTTCCATTTCTCTCTTGCACCAGTATGCCTCCTAATCCTATGTCAGACGCATCAGTACAAAGAATGAATTCTTTTTCATAGTCGGGAAAAATTATCTTTCAACTTGTCAAAAGCTTGCTGATGAGCAGGTCCCCATATGAACTTTGAGTCCTTTCTCAATAAAGAACTTAGTGGATTAGCAATGTCAGCATATCTTTGAATGAATTTTCTATAATATCCTGTCAATCCCAAAAAGCTCCTAACCTTGTCTACATTGGTCGGAACTGGAAAATTCTTGACAGCGTCAACCTTTGAACTCACTGTCCTAAGTAAATGACACTGTCTTGCAAGAACTTACATTTTTCAAGTTTTAGTTTTAACCCTGCTTCTCCTAGTCTTGAGAATATCAAATCTAATTTCTTAAAGTGCTCCTTTGCAGTCTGAGAAACTATTAAAATGTCATCTAGAAATACACTGGTAGTGTTTCCTAACAATCCATCTAGAACAGTATTTATTAATCTCATGTAAGTTAATGGACTATTACATAACCCAAATGGCATACTCTTGAACTCATAATGTCCTGTTGTAGTAGAAAATGCTGTGAACTCTCTTGAATCTTCATGTAATTCTATTTGCCAAAAAGCTGATTTGATATCTATAGTACTAAAATATCTATTCTCAGTTCCCAAACTTCTCAAAATGTCACCGATAATGGGTAATGGTAACCTATCACGAATGGTGTGCTTATTCAATTCCCTGTAATCAATAACTGGGCGCATAGTCCCATCTGACTTTGGTACTAAGATCAACGGAAAATTCCACTCACTTTTACTATGTTCAATAATATCCTGTGATAACATTTCAGTGATCAGTTTATCTACTATTGCTAATTTAGAATGAGGAACTCTGTAGGCGGGTATGTATATAGGTTGTGTTCCTGGTTTTAGCTTAATGTGATGTTTTAAAACAGTTGTTTTGCCTAAGGCGTCCCCCGGCAAAGCAATTGCTTTTTTATGTTTCACAAGCAAAGCAGGTAAACCTTCATCCAGCTCAGGGCAATTAGTTGATTGTAATAATTCTTTATATCTATTTCTTAAGTCTATTCCTTCTTGAACTGAACAGATTGATGAAGTTGGTAATTCTATCTCCTCACTATTCTCATTTAAAATCTTAATAGGTTTAGTACACACCTGAAAACACCCTATTTGTGTACCTTTCTTTCAAACTATCTCTTTATTCATAGTATTAATTACTAATACTTCTACTCTGTTCTTATTTGACTTATATATCCCTGAGTCCCACTTCAATCCTTTAATTTTAACTGATTCTGGGACTGTAATTATTTCAGAGTCTGCATTGATTCCTTTCAAACACACTTCAACCTTATTAATTGACATGGGATGTAACAATGTCGACCTTGTTACGCCACAATCTGCAATTATCAAGGCTTCAGTCGTTGATAATTTAGTAATCTCTGGGATTTCCTGAACTTCTGCGTTGGGTTCACAAGTTAATTTACTTTCTGTTGGTCTGGACCGCTCGGCCTCGTTATCTAAGATAGAAATGTTATCTAACGATTCATTGATTCCTGTCACTGGTCTTAAGTCTGGTTGATTGAAAAATGGGATTACTGTGACTTCACTAAAATTCCTAAGTCAGCAGGACAAATTACCATGTTTTCTTTTCTCATAGTTGCAAATCCTATCAATAAATCTCCTAGAAAAACAGACTCTTCTACCACTATCACTGGAATATACAAATGTTCATTTGTATATAAGACAACTTCTAGCTCCACTTTACCTAATGTTTTTAACTGATTTCCAGTTACACCTTGCAATGAGTAACGGATTGGTTCCAACATTTTCACTCCCGGGTTCAACTCGTTTAAAACTTTACTAGTAATTACATTAACTACAGATCCTGTATCAATAAATATTTGAATAGGCTTATTGAACACTTTACCCGTAATGAGAGGCCCTACAGAAGTTTTACCAACAGTAATTATCAGTTTGTCAGTTTCTTTCATCTCCCTTGCATTCCCATATTTAACACAATACCGTTTATCGGTATATATATGGGGAGTTTTGAAATTGTTTATTCTGTGTCTGGGGGTTTTCCTCTTAGCCCTGGGGGTACCCAAAAATTTTTGCATTCATGAGTCCTATGACCTATCTTATTATTATAAATACAGAATGGAGGGATCCTACATTGATACTCACTGTGTCTTTCGTATTTGCAATTTCTGCAAATAATCCCATAAAAACATTCTTGTGCTTTGTGTCCCCAGGTATCACAATTAAAACATAGGATTCTGGTATCCCTAGATGGACTTCTAGCATGCCGGCTATGTCCTACTTCTGTTTTCTTAAACTCTCTAGAATTCCTATGTTGGCTTTGTTGATTTATAGGCATTACATATGGGTTTATTGTTCTGGTCTCACTGTATCCTTGAAGAAGATAATCTACTTCTCCTAAACTTGTATTTTATTTAAGATCTTTGTACAGCCTTTCTGCTGTTAAGTCATCAGAATTTTTTGCTAACAATCCAAATGTGATCAATTTGATTACCTGAGAAATTTTCATTTTGTCACTTGATCTTTCTATCCAGTCTGAATCTTTCAAGATAGAATTCATGTCTTTTGACTATTTATCTAATCTAGCTAAGTACTCTGTGTCAGTTTCACTTGTCCTAACTTCCTTTATCATCCTAACTAATGACCTAATAGGATCCTGGTCACATTTGGACATAAAATGTTTAATGAAGGCTTTCTTATAAGCTTCATATTGATTAATATCCTCCATTTGCTGGAAATTAATGATATATCTAGCCCTTCCATTTTCAGGGTCAATATTCTCCTTGAGTACCTCAATTTTTCTCTTTTCATTAGTGATGTTTATACTGACTACGAGAGTATCAATTATATTAAGAAATATATTAACACTATAGGTGTTAGATTCTCCGGTGAATTTAGGGATATTTGTGTTGGAGGTATGTACTTCATGTCTTAACACGTTAGAATTCTGAGCGGTACTCATACTAATACCTTGCTTTAGCCTGGCTGCTTGCGATGTCACTTCGTGATGTCAACTTCTATCTTGACTTCCTTCTTCGGCCTTGTCATTCGTCAGTGACGTTGTTCCTCAGCTTCATCACCCACTGCCTTGAAGACCGCCTTGTAGATGATGATCACCTTGAAGAATGCTTGTTCCACTCGTAGTAGTAGTTGCTTGTAGTTTGTAGATCTCTCGTTCCTCGAAACCAATACACTCTTGATTGTGGTTGCCTTATTCCCGTAGAATTTCTAGCACCACTTTGCTCACCAGTTTATCTCGCACCACTTCTCTTCGGAGGTATGTTTAACACTCAGTTCGTTGCACCGCTGTTCACCACTTTCACCTCCTTTGTCACTACTGTCACCACCACTGTCGGTCCTCGACCGTTACACTTATAGTAGTCTCGTAAATTTCACTCACAAGGCCCCTTGCCTTGGTTACGTCAATTCCAACAACTTTTCAAGTTATTCTTAAACAGTAGGCCCCATGCCTAGTCATTGTCATGTACTTTAACCAGTCCTGAGGTTAAGGAAAATGGATTAGTTTTCTTCTACTATAATTACACTGTCTTGGTTACACTCAGGATCTCCCTCTCTCAACTGCCCCGAGACCCCTTCCTCCACGCCAGACCACCTTCGTTCAGACGTCACTTTTTATTCGTCCAATAGTCTTTTACCTATCAAAACAAGTGACACACCTTAAGGACGTGTCTTTTTCCTTTAGGCCAATAATATTTCTTTTCATACCCATTTACCTCCAATCCGAAAGGCTGTTACAGTCCTTCTAGAAATATTGCTGTGTAAGCAAAAGCATATAAGCAAAAGCATGACGTCATTGAGCAAGTGGTCTGCCGCTAACAAAGTTTTGATTACATCAGCGATTATTTAAAAACAGTCACCTCCCGTCGGCCAGAACGGCGCCTCAACTCTTTGTTTATGAAAACAGCCGAGCCAACGCGAGTCTGACTAAGCAATTATTGCTTGTCGGTGTTTCCCCATCTTATTAGCATACGTACAACTATCGGCCTCTTACAGGCCGACTTGCTAGGTGGTTTGCAATACTTCGGTGCTATGAAGTTCAATTTGAATATATACCTGGTAGAAAGAATGCTGCGGCAGATGCACTTTCTAGAAACATTAGTCAACCAATGACTGGGTTGATTAGTTTTATTTGTAGTATAAAGGAATTAGTAACTTTAGATGAGGAAATGCTAATAAGAGAACAGAGACAAGATGAGACATGTGATTCAATAATCAAGCATTTGATGAACCCAAGAGGAAATCCTCCCAAGCTACCAAAGGGGTATAAGATAGAGGAATTTAATTTGATTAATGGAATTTTGTATAGGAAAACAGTTGTAAGTGGGAAAGACATTTCTAGAGGCCAAGTAAATCAGTTGGTTATACCACAAACTCTTGTAAATGAGATATTGAAGTTACTTCATGATAGGGATTGTAGTTCACATCCAGGAAGGGATAAAACTTATAGGCAAGCACAACTTAAATACTTTTGGCCAGTTATGAAGAAATCTATATATGATTATATAGAAAAGTGTGTAAAATGTGTTAAGGTGAAAGAAAATACACCAAAACCTGCTCCTATACTCACCTATCCCATTCCACAGAAACCTTGGGAAAGAGTTCACATTGACACATTGGAATTACTTATGTCTGAGAATGGATATGAATATTTATTTGTTGCTATTAATTATTTTTCAAGATTTTGTATATTACAACCCATAGTCAATAAGAAAGCTCAAACTATTGCTTCAGTAATCTATGATCAGATAATCTGTAATTTCACTACACCTAATATCTTAGTTTCAGATAATGGAACTGAATTTAATAACAAAATCTTGGAAAATTCATGTAGTGTATTCAATATAAAGAAAGTCAATATATTAGTCAATCATCCCCAAAGTAGCGGGGTAGTAGAAAGGTTAAATAAAAAAAATAATTATATGTCTTAGAACTCTGGTAAATCCTCATAGTGTAACTTGGGATACTTGGGTTCCCTGTGTTAAGTGTACCCTGAACAATAAAATTAATGTAGCAACAGGTGATACACCTCATTTTATAATTTTGGGGAGGACAAAAATCTGCCATATGAAATGTTGACTGCAGACCAGAAACCCATATATAATATGGATGATTATATATCAAATAGGATAAATACTTTTCAAAGTATTCACCAAAGAGTCAGGGAACATATACACGTGTATTCACAAGAGATGAAAAAACAACAACAGAAAATAGCTCACAAACTAGAATTGAAAATTGGAGACTTAGTAATGGTCAAACTAACTTCACCCAATAATAAACTTTCACCAAGGTACACTGGTCCATATAGGGTAATTGATTCTGCTGGTGGGAACAAATTTAGGCTTAAACATTTAGAAACAAGGGAAGAATTGATAGGACATTTAGATGATACGAGGAAAATAAGTTTGCAGGTCTATGAGGATGATTGTAGTGATACCCTATGTATCAATATTGAGAACCCTGAAGAGTATAGAGAATATTATCATATTATTCTTGATAATTTGAATATTAATCTTGATGTATTTTACAGATAGTATTGCTTTGACCATTTGTATGTACTTGGGAAACCTAACAACTGGAACTTGGTGTCAAGCAGATACATGGAGACCTAGGATCTGCTGTGGTCAGACTTGGAACCTTATGGATCTCTCATAAGCATTGTGATATTAAGACTGTCTTTTGAAAGTGTGTTGAAAAGAAAAATTAATAATGATGAATATTGAACAAGAAGAGACACTTATGTTTGCAATTTAGGCCTTATATTACCCATTATTGACCTCATACTTAAATATAACCTCAGTGATAATAGAAATTCCTTTTTCGTCAGACATAAGCTTTGACTTATTCAAATTGATACCTTTCCCATTGAAGGTAAATGGTTCATTATATGAAGTAGATATTCCAGTTGTAGATCCAATCAATTACATCCTTTCTGTAGACAATCTAAGAGAAAGGATGATCTCTAATGATAAATTAAATGATTGTAAAAGAGTTAATAAGAATCTTTATCTTTGTCATTCTTCTCTTTTTGTATTCACTGAAGCTTTGAAAAATTCATGTGAGGCTTCTCTGGTTAGGAATGTGTCTGCTATGAACAATTGCCATTTAAAAAAAAATATGTAGACCACATTCCTCATTGTAACATACATGGATCTCATTATCTGTTTTCCCCTAACAAGACAAAGGTATCAATCAATTGTCCCGGGTTGAGTCCTAAATTGGATTTGGTTGAAGGTCTTATCTCTGTATTTGATAATAGTGAATTGCATGGAGACACTATTTCCACAATTTCTAATACCCTTAATACCATGCATTTAACAGAAGATTCATATATTTCAACCTTCAACTTCACATTGCCTGAAAACTCACCTCCTTTGAAAATTAAGAGAAGATCATTGTCAAGATCTCCCTCAAATTATTTTCCTATTACAACAATCATTCTTATACCTTTTCTTTCAATATTGTTGTCTGCACTGATTTCCATTGTTGTATTCCGGAGGTTGACTTTGTCAAAACCCATTAACCATATTAACCATGTGTCTGCTTAACTTTACATTGACATTCATTTATATGTATTATTCACCATTGATAAATAGTGTTCTGAGTGAATTTTGCAAATTATTTTACTTGCAATTTTGATTTATGCCTTATATAGTTGCATGCATGTTATTTACATTTATTCTGTATTTTGTGCATTTTGGAGGGTTGCTTATATCTTTGATATACAATTTTACGCAATGGTAGATTAATTTATTCTAATTATACTTTAGCAAGCCCTGTAGGAGGGAAATAAGAAATTGGTCGGGACGACCAACGGTAGCTGCCAAGCCCTGTAAGAGGCCGGTAGATGGAGGTAGACAATTAGGTAGATGCAGAGGTAGATGGA
>NC_134786.1:34623290-34643290 GCF_046742065.1 Oratosquilla oratoria | reverse complement strand
TATATCTATTAATCTCGATTAGAAGCAGATCAAGTTTGTTGTACATGATCTTCCTTGTCTGAATCCAAATTGATTTGGATTCAGTATAGTTTTTTCTTCCAAATATTTAACCCATCTATTTCTGATGACCTTTTCAAAAATTTTTGCTACTGTGCTTGTCAAGGAGACCGGTCTGTAATTTGATGGGTCTTCTTTGTTTCCTCTCTTATAAATTGGTACAATGTTTGCATTCTTCCAGTCCTGTACCACCTTTCCTTCTTGAAGTGTAAATTTAATTATATTGTATATTTTATCTGTTAATTCCTCCATGCATTCTTTCAGTATTCAATTTGCCATTCCGTCTGAACCATGTGATTTTCTGATGTCAAGGGTTTTTATTTGGTCGCTGATTTCCTTCTGTGTTACAATTATTTCTTTCATTGAGTGGGATATCACTCTATTTCCTCACAGTTACGTGAGTTTTCTATTGTCAATACTGAATTGAAGTGGTTGTTCATAATTTCAGCCATATTCAGTTCATCTGTATATTTGTATCTACCTTGGCGCAGCTATTCTATTTCTTGTTTATTCTTCGGTTTACCATTTACATACCTGTAAAATAGTTTGGGTTCCTCCTTGTATTTTCTATTTCTTTCTTCTCGTAGTTTCTCTTTTCATCTCTGCGTATTTTTACATAATCAATTCTTAGTTTGATGTACATTTGCTATTTGCTTGTTTTCTTGTCTTTTTTCTATTTCTTCCAAGTTTTATCTCTTTTATCCTTAGCCTCACTACATTTTTTGTTGTACCAGCTTTTTATGGATGTTCTTTCCTTTTTTGTGGTACGTATTTATTCACTCCCTCATTATAAATTTCTTTTAGTATAAAACATTTCTCCTCCATCACTGTTTCTTCATTTAGGAATATTTCCCAGTTCGCGTTGCGAAAGAATATTTTTAGTTTCTCAAAATTTGTTTTGTTGTACATTAGTCTTCCTATTCTATATTTTATCATTTCTGCTTTGATCCATTTGCTCTTTCAACTCAAATTCTATTAGCATATGGTCACTCTTTCCTATCGCAGTTTTGTAATCAATTAAGTCGACAATTTCAGGCTCCGTCGTAAGTATTAAATCCAGCCTTGATGATTCATCATTACCTCTGTATCTGGTATTTTCCCTTATCGACTGAGTCATTGTGTATTCGATGGTCATGTCGAGCAGGGCGTTGCCCCAGAGTTCCTCTTCACCCTTCACTGTCATTTCCTCCCAACATATTTCTTTTTAGATAAAGTCCCCCATAATCACTATATTTCCTCTGTCCTTCAGTATATTAGTTAATTCGTATTTTGTATCTTCTAATATTTTGGAATGATCACTTTCTGTCCAGGACTGTGTTTTGGGGGGCACATACACCACTTCAAGTTTTCTACTCTTCATATATTTGCTCTCATTTTATATCGCAATTGATTCTACATTATTTTCCCGTTCAGTTATTTTTTGTTACATTTAAATATTCATTAGTCAAAATTAATACTCCGCCACCCTGTTTATCCTTTCTATTCTTTGTCCAACAACTGTGTAAACCTTGTCCCACAGTGTTGGGTGGTAGGGTACACTTTAATTTAGTTTCCACTATTCCCATTATGTCTGTTTTTTCTAAGGCCAGATAATCATTTAATTCATTCATTCCTGAAGTTATTCCATCTATATTGGTATAAGCTATTTTTTGTTTCCTTTCTCCTCGTCTTTTTCTGTCTACTTTGTTTCCTTTTTCCTTATATACCATTTTCTTAGCCTCAGGTCTACCACTCTTCAAAAGAAAATAATTCTTTTCATTTTTTTCTTCATTTGCTTCGTTTCTAAGTTAATTAGTTTTTTCACTCATTTCTTTGTGATCTAAGCTTTACTTTCAGTGGCCTGTATTTTTTTTTTTTTTTTTTTTTTTTAGAGTACCTACCCATCCTATAGGTCTCCTCGATTTCCCTATCCAAACCTTGTCATTCCGCTTGTAATTCTTTCAGAATTTCCTTAGCAATCTCTTTCTCCTCCTTTTCCCTCTGATATCTAGGTACATCATGCTTCTCTTTTTTTTTTTTTTTTTTTTTTTATCCACTGTGCCCCTAACTAAGTTGCCTTTCTATTTAATTACTTGGATCACCGTTTCTTTGGTATTCCCTTTGACCTGTTGCTCCATTATATCTTTAGCGGATACTTTTTGACCTTCCTGTTCAACTTTCCATTTTTTTTTTTTTTTCCGTAGGTCATTTTCTTTTATTTTTTCTTCCACCTTTTCAGTCACTGCTTGTATTTGATCTTTTATTTCCCTTTTCAATGTCTCATTCCTATTTATATCTTCACTTTTCAACCTTTTATTTTCTTCCTTTGATTTAATTAATTCCCTTTTTAAGTCATCTATCTAGCTATTATTCTCCTCGTTGGCCTTCCTTAGCATAGTTACTACTATGTACATTATTTTATGTTGACTTTTGAGTTCTATTAAATCATCCAAAATGTCATTAATATCTTTATTTCTCATTATATTTCTATACCTGGGCTCTCTATTCATTTCTAACCCTGTATGAATAATATTTCCTTCCCCTTCAAACCCTCCAAAAAAACTCTTTCAAACCTTTGGTATTCCCTTGGTGTTTGAGAAAGACAAATCTTCTTTCGAATGACACCAAGTGGAGTCTCTATTCTGCTTTCTTATAAGCATCTTTTTGCTGGTTCTTTGTCTTTCGGAGTTTCTTTGCTTCTTTCCAAACTTTTATATAAAAGAACAAAGAAAAAGATTAAATAGAGATACAAAGACGCTTACATTTTGGTCACAGCGAATACAATTTCATTTCGCCGTATCTTTGTAAACAACTAGGCCTGATTTTAAATTCGTTCGTTCGTGAATCGCCATATAGCAGGTTCAGAGCGTTCGTTCCGGCACATCTTGTTTCGACTGTTGTTGGTGTGTGTGTGTGTGTGTGTGTGTAAGTGTGTGTGTGTGTGTGTGTGTGTGTGTGTGTGTGTGTGTGTGTGTGTGTGTGTGTGTGTGTGTGTGTGTGTGTGTGTGTGTGTGTGTGTGTGTGTGTGTGTGTGTGTGTGTGTGTGTGTGTGTGTGTGTGTGTGTGTGTGTGTGTGTGTGTGTGTGTGTGTGTGTGTGTGCTATCGAACATAATTTAGAAAGTAACCGTTTGATAAATGATACTCAGCATGGTTTCAGACGGAAACGTTCTTGCGTGACTAACTTATTCGAATTCTACAACACAGTTATCTCAAATTATGACAAAAGAAACAATATAGATTTAATATATCTAGATTTGCAAAAGCTTTTGATACCGTCATCCACGAAAGACTACTTACTAAATTAGCTTCACACGGAATAAGTGGTAGCCCATTAAGTTGGACTAGTAATTGGTTGAATGATCGAAAACAGGAAGTTGTTTTAAATGGAAAAACTTCTAGATGGAAAAATGTTACAAGTGGAGTTCCTCAGGATTCCGTTCTTGGGCCACTTCTATTCATAGTATATATAAATGATATAGACCATGGACTGTATCCCCAAGGGTGTAGGCGACTGTGAAACACCAATTGTCACTTTGTTCCACTTTAATCACTTATTGTCACTACACAATTAAAGGTTCTAAATTAATAGTATTTATCACATCTTCCTTATCACTACAGTGCACATTGTAACTCATCGACCGACCGTCTCTCCTGTCCGGTGCGGCTCAGTTTCGTTCAGCAAAGTGCTGAACACGCACAATCGCTTGGTTACCAGCAATCATACTTACACAGTTTTTAGTGGAAGTATTCATTCTCCCACAATATGCTCAGCTGGTACTTAAGTATTTATTACATTTCTATTCATATATTATAATATTTCCTGGGGGGGAAGAGCTCGTTATTATGGGGTAGTTCTGTAATGTAATGTGTTGGTGGTTGATTGCACTTATGAGTGTGTGTTCGTGTGTGTGTGTGTTGCTTGATCCTCGTGATGTTTAGCTCAGCAATATCTTGGCAGGAAATGGTGGCGCCAGTAAGTCCAGAGTGTGGTTGGGGTAGTTGAGAGGAGGGGTGAGTGGGTCATATGACTGACTGATACCCACATGTGTATGGGACGTATACATATCGCTCTCCCCCTGGGGTTAGGTGGCACCCGGCACCTAGGTTACATGGTTTACAAAAGTAATTTTATGGGTAATACATCGAGAAAAGGTTCAGAGACACAAAATCCTGGGTGATTATATGTGGAGATGGGGGGGTTGTTGTTGAAGTGAATCTGAGGTGCCAAGGGGGGTCATGAACTGTAAATAAGGGTAGCGATGTTGTGTCTCAGAAGTGTAACGTTGTGTCTCACCAGATTACATGTTATATTAAATATCATATGAAAGGTTTCACTATATATTTGATAACACTGTTGAAATCACTTTCTAAATGTTATGGCGTTCATGTGTTTTACACTATCACTGTAGGGAGTGTCATTTTCTAAACACTGTTCTATGGTCAGTTTGGTGTGTCACATCGCACTTGTTTTATTTCATAGTATGTATATAGTTTCTCGTAAGAATTATTATGTTATTTAAGATATTGGGTGAGACACAAGAATAAACTTAATCTAGGTTTACAGTAAATCGGGAATGGGGGTTGAAGGGTTTTGGAAGTATTTACTTCGTGCAACAGAATTTGGTCAATATTACCAGTATAAAGAGAATGATTAAGAGTGAAAGGGCTGGGGAGGTATATGGCAGTACCTTGTAGTATAGGTCAAGTGAGTCCATGTCAAGAGTAGTCGATTTATTCAGTAGGTGTACCATGTCTATTTTACTTGGAAGGATGGTAGTGGGGACCTTAGGTATGGGTGGGTAGGGGAAGATTTCCTAAGGGGAGAATGTCTTGATCGGGTCCATAGGTATGTTGCTAAAAATAATTTTTTTTTAAAGATAGTTGATGTTTAAGGTGGGTAATTAATTATGTATTTCATTTTGGAGGATGAAGGTTATGTCTCAGTGAATGAGGATATGTTTATCTGACTCTCGCTAAGGTTATATTGGTCGGAAGGAAGTGGAGAAGTTTCATTAAATATGCGGAAAGGAGTTCTTATTGGAAATGGGCCATTTTAACCTCCACTGATAGATATATGACGTCCTGCATCTTCAGGGGCGAGAGCTAGAGTGCATGTTTAGTTGCGTCGACGCAGAGTCATGGGATGAGACTTGCGTTTGGGTGAGTTATGTGTGGTCGTGGTAGGTGGGTTGTTGATGGGAAGTGGGATTGGGTCGAGGTTGAGTTTGACCTTTCTCAGCTTCTCTCCATGTATGGTCACGGTTGTGTGATCGGAAGGATCTGTTAGTAGAAAAACATTGTTAGGGAGTGAGCTTGTGACTGTGAAGGGGCCTAAGAACTTGGGTCTGAGTTTGTTAGTCCTGGTTGAGTCTTTGACCATGACAGTGTCACCAAGCGTTATGTCAAGTGGGATTGAGCGTTTGTGTTGTTTTGTCTTTGTCTTTTCCTGGGCTTCTTTCAAGTTTGCTCTAACTTGTTTGTAAATGGTTTGCATACCTCTTTTGATGCAGTGTGTGAGGTTATCTAGGTTGTATAAGGGTGGGGGTGGTTGGTTGAATATTTGGTAGGGTAGGCGCATTGGTTGGCCGAAAATGATCTCATGTGGGGACATCTTTGTTGCGAAATTTACTGTGCTATTGATACTGGCTTGTACCTGTGGTAGCCAATCTTCCCAACTGTCCATGAGGTTGTTGACCAAGGGTCTGAGAACCTCTAGGACCTTGCGATTTGTTCGCTCAGTCAGACCATATCCCTGTGGGTGGTATGCAGTGGCAAATGTTTGGTCAATGTTGTACAGGTGTGCCATTTCGCGCATCACCTGGTTTTTAAATTCTGATCCATTGTCAGATAACATTGTGTGTGGTATGTTGTATCTACAAAAGATATTGTTAACTAGGGCTTTGGCTACAGTCTCTGCTGTTTTGTTTTGGAGTGGTATTAAGATTGTGTATTTAGAGAAATATTCTACTGCTGTGAATACATAGTTGGAACCTTGATGGCTCGTTGGCATTTTCAGTAGGTCAATGCCAAGTGTATCCCATGGCTCAGCAGGGAGTGGGATGTCTTTTATGTTGATTTGATTCGGGTCAGGGCCTCTGAATTGGTTACAAGTTATACAAGAATCTATGTGTGTGGTTATATCTCTTTTCATGTTAGGCCAGTAATATGTGTGCCTAGCAATGTTTAGTGTCTTACCTCTGCCTGAGTGGCCTCCCATTGCACTGTCGTGCAATATGTGTAGGACCTTGGGGACTAAGGGTCTGGGGATAACAGTAACCTCTCTTGTGTTAATGGTTCTCCTTATGACTCCGTCGACCAGTTTGAGTTCCTCAATAGGGACAGGTGGTCGGGAGTGTAAGGGGGTTTGTGAAAGGAGATGCTGTTTTATTGGGGACCATATTGGGTCTCTGACAGTTTCATCTCTAAGTTCTTGCATAGGTATGCATGTGGTTTGGGTTAGTGGTGAGATGTGAGATTGTCTGCTCAATGAGTCAGCTACTACGTTAGCTTTCCCAGCCAAGTATGTGATTTTTGGATCAAAGTCCAGTAAGGTGGTTTTCCATCTAGCAATTCTGCCGTGTAGGTCTTTTGTGTTGAATAGGTAAACTAGGGGTTGGTGGTCTGTAAAGATGTTTATATTGTACCCTAGAATGAGGTGTTTGAAATTTTTAAGTGCCCAAACTATAGCTAACCCTTCTTTGTGAGTAGTAGAATAGTTACTCTCAGCCTTATTAAGGACTCTACTTGCGTAGGCTATGGGGGTGCTCTTTGCCATTGTCACCCTTTTGTTGTAAGACTGCGCCTATACCTTTAGAGGAGGCGTCTGTGTAAAGAAGGAATTCTTTCTTCATGTCAGGGAAAACTAGTACAGGGGCTGTGGAAAGTGCGTGTTTGAGTGTGTCGAAACTTTGTTGTTCTGTTTCTGACCATTGAAATGGTTCGCCTTTCCTTGTGAATTTGGTCAGAGGGGAAGCAATATCAGCAAAGTTTCGTATAAAATGTCTGAAGTATGATGCAAGCCCTACGAAACTTTTAGTTTCATTTGTGTTTCTGGGGATAGGGAAGCTGTTTATGGCATTTATTTTGTCTGTGTTTGTATGGATCCCCTTTGCATCCACTTTATGGCCTAGGAAGGTGAGTTCCTTCATGAGGAATCTACATTTCTTTAATTGAACCTTTAACCCCGTATATTTGAGACGTTGATGACAATCTCTAAAGTGTTAAGGTGGTCTCTTTCTGTGGGACTATATATAATGAGGTCGTCTAAATAGACGAATAATGAGACTCCTATCATGTCACTGAATATGCGGGTCATCAACCGTTGTTGGGTTGAGGGGGCATTCTTGAGGCCAAAGGGCATACGTTCGAAATGAAAGTGTCCCTTGTCAGTGGAGAATGCAGTTACGGGTTTAGATTCCTCAGATAATTCCACTTGCCAGAAGGCAGACTTAAGGTCGATAGTGGAAAAAACTGTGTTATTGTTCCCTATTGATTGGAGGACGTCCTGCATGGCAGGTAGTGGGTGGGGGTCAGATTGAGTGAGGTGGTTGACTTTCCTAAAGTCCACCACAGGGCGTAAGGTTCCGTCTTTCTTAGGGACCAAAAAGAGGGGACTGTTCCATGGGGAGTCTGAATGGGAAATTACGCCTTGGTGTATCATCTCTTGTACATTGCTATTGACTTGGGATTTCCTACTGTGAGGAATGCGGTAAGCGGGGGTGTATGAAGGGGGAGTGTTAGGGGAATTTGGATGTGATGTTTGATTATATCACATTTGCCTAGTGGTTCACTTTCTAAGGCGACAGCTGATCTATTCCTCTGTAGGAGAGCTAATAGCTCGTTATGAATTTCTCCGTCAGCTGATGTTATGATTTGGTCTGGATTGATAGGGGTGAGGGGTTGTGTTGGTCTTACTGGGTTGATGTGTTGAGGGAGTGGTTCCTGGATAGGGGAATTATGGAGGTGGACTGTGCAAATGTTAGTATTCTTCTTGATTTTACGGTGTTGGTCTGAGAGGTTAGTTAACATGGCTAAGGCCGTTCTATTTTCCTGCATTATGTCCCAAGAGTGTTCAATTGACATGTTGGTAAGTCTAGACGTTTCTGAGTCAATTATGGCGTCCTTATGTCCGATTGCTCCGGGTATGAATAGTGGGACAGTCATGGAATGTCTAGGGGGGATGATGACTGTGTTAGACATCAATGCCTTTGAGGTGACATAAGGGGGTGGTCGGAAGGAATAGCTGTTAGTTGGAATTGGAGTATTTGAGGAAGGGAGACATGAGAGAGGTTGTGTGTCTGAGTCGGGTGTCTCAGTGACAGTTGGCTCATCATTCACATCTGAGAAGGAGATGTTATTTTTGTCTAGGTCTATAATAGTTTTCCATGTCCTCAATGATTTTAATCCTATTATACCTTGTTGATCGAGACTCCATTCGTCAGCTATGTGGAAAGGTGTGAAACCTACTTGTAAGTTGTTGACTTCTATGTTTAAGTCTATGGTGTCGTGTAGAGAAATGGTGCTCCTTTCTATTAGGAGTCCTTCCATATTTGAAAATTGAATTTGGGGTGGGTCATTTAATGCTTCATAGAGAGCTCTTGGGATGATGTTCAGGTTTGTTCCTGTATCAACCATCATGTCAACTGTGAGTTGATCTAAAGTCACTTTTAGGGTGACGTAGTTGTGTTGTGTGTGAGATATTCCTATGGTGGTTTGGTGCGTGAGGCTGGTACACGTTCCCCCAATCGGTGTTGAGTTGTGCGTGTTGTGTGGGAGGGAGCTGTTTGTCGAGGGGTGGTGAATAGTTGGTTAGTTCTCTGGTGAGGTTGTGGTTGTGATTTCTGTAGGTAACACTCTTCATTGGAGTGAGTTGTTGTTTTGTGTAGGCTGCAGTATTTGTTTGGGTGTGTTGGTGTAGGTAGGAGTGGAGGTTTAGAGGGGGGTGGAACTTGTTTGTTTTGATTCTGAACTTGACACTGAGCATTCGTATGCGAGGTAGTAGCATGCACTGAGCAAGGGATGGGGTGGTGTTGTACCTGCGGGTATTGTTGTTGCTGTGTTCGACACTGGGCATCGGTGTGGGAAATGGTTCCATGAACTGAGCAAGGGATAGGGTGGCGTGGTGCCTGTGTTTGCATTTGTTGTTTTTGTATGCAGTCTCTAGTGTTGTGACTGGGTGATGAATGGTAGGAGTACCACTTAGAAGGTTGTCCTTGATTGGTGGGAGGGGCCTGCTGTGACTGAAGGCTATTTAGTCTGGGGAGATAGTGGGGGGTGGATAATGATACATTGCAAGCATTGATGATGTCTAAGATATAGGTATAAGCTAGAGGGTTTCTAGTGTTTAGTTCCTTTTTAGATGCTTCCTTTAAACACTTTGGAGGGAGTTGGGAGAGATAGAAACCTATCTCAAAGAATGTTAGTAAGTTTTTTGTGGTCATGACCTTTTGACCAAATTGGTCAGTGTGGATCCAAGGAGAGTTATTCTCCAGGTCCTCTCTGACTTCTTTAATTCCGTTTGCTACGAAATCCATAATGTTCGTAACGGATTGTGGTTGGATTCTAGTGTTATTGAGGAAAGTGAGAAGGAAGGAGATGTTGTTAGCTTGTTTGTTGTGAAAGACATTAAGAAGGTGGTGTTTATATTCCTGATATGTGATTCCACATGCAACTAAACTGTCTAGCATCCTTGCCTTTGAACGGCAAATGTCAGATGGGTCTATTTTCTGACGGCACAAATTTATTTTATCTGGGTCAGAGTAGTGTTTGTTTTTTGAGAAAAACAGGTCACATGCTGTCAAGAAGTCATTTATGGATAATCCACTATCTTGGGAAAAGGTTGGGATTTCTGTGAGGGGGGTTATGGTTTGATAGTTGTTAATTATTGTTGGTTGAGGTTGTGGCTAGGATAATATTGTGGGTTTGGAGGAAGGTTAGGTGGTGGTTGGTGGTATGGTGTGGAGGTGGCTTGACCAGATGGGGTATGGGGAGAAGGAAAGGGGAAGTTTTGGTACTGTGGCTGAATGGGAGGGGGGTTATTGTGTGTTGGGATATGGGGGTTGGATTGATTATGGTTTATAGGAGGTGTAGTTTGCATATTTGGCTGGATGGGAGGAATGGGTGGTTGTAGTTATGAGGGGTGAAAGGGGTCTATTTGAGGGGGTTGGTTAAAAAAAGCTAAGATATCATTCTCATAAAGAGGGATTGTAGGGGTACCTGCCTTAGGGGCGTCGTGGTCGGGGGTAAGTGGGCGGTTATGGTCTAAGGACTTTGTGGTAATGTTAACCTGTGGATTTAATTGGTGAGGATCTGGATTGTCTTTGTCTATTTTTGAGTTGCTTGATGGGTTTTCCTCTTGAGATTTAGAGAGAATGGCTTCTAGCGCTTTTTTTAATTTGCTTCTCGTACCTGTTGCCATGTTAGTGGTTAACTAGCGAGGCATGTATTACTTAATGGTTAGGTGAGATTGGTGGTCTAAGATAAAATAGTTAAGATAGAAATAATTGGTATACAGTAACTAAGAGGTAATATGTTATGCTTAGCTAGGGGAGGGGGGGTATAGGGTGTCAACGGTTATTAGGTATAATGGGATTACATATGTAAAATCATAAAAATATGTATGTACATATAACAATATTAAAATGTGGAAATAATATGATATAGTAAGGAGTTAATTATTATGATATTATGCTTATAATAGTAAGGAGTTAAATATTGTGCTAATGTGCATATAATATAAGTAACTATATATATAAGGTTGATTAACAGCAGTAATTATGAAAGGTAGGTTACATTGATAAAAATGTTTAAGTAGGAAACAGAATTACTTGTCTGAAGGAATGCATATGCATATGGTATTTAGTAATAGTGAAATATAGTAAAGGTTATTGCATATAATAATATATATTGATTTAAAGATAGGCAAAATATGTTAAATGTTAAATTATAAACATGTAAGAGCTATTTGTTAAAATATGACAAAAGTATGACAACCAAAAAAGGTGTATATATGCTATATACATACAGGGAAATTTGTAATAATGAAATAATATTAACTGTGGAATATATATGTATATTGGTAATGGGCAGATTGAAGAGTATTACTTAATGATAATTTTTGGAGAGAAAAAAATCTAAATGACAATATACTAATATAAGTGCGAGATTACATAGTTGTTACATGGCTAAGGTGTACGTGCGTTGGGCACGTGGGTATCTAAAGGTATGGAGGTTACCTTGATACCGTGAGCTGAAGCGAGTGGTGAGGGGACGTGCAGCGGGGATGTGTGCTGACGTTGCGATTTCTTGGTGGAACGCGACACTCGGAGGAGGAGGTCGGTGGTGAGGGTGAGAGGATGAGGTGGTTCTTACCGGGTCTGTGCACAGGCGATGGAAATCCCGAGGGCTCGGTGAATGATGCTCGCATGGAAAGGAAGTGCGAGTATCAGATTGGAATTTGAAGGGGTAATGTATGGTTATTATAGTGAGATGTAGTGGAGGTAAGTTGAAGAAATTTGTTATGTTACCTGTAGTCAGTAGGTAGTTGTGAGATGGGTCGGCGATATTACGTACTTGATATGCACTGGGTGACAGGGATGTGATTAATTAGGCAGGTGGAGTGACTGTTGGTGCGCGTCTGGGAAAGAACGGTTGGTGTGAGGAGGTGGATATGTTTCTGAGGTAGACGAGCGATGGACCGTGCTGGCTCGACTGAAGTCGGGTGGCCGGGGTGACCTACTCAGACGTGTTTTCTTCAAAGACAGACGGTTTTCTTCAGAAACAGGCGGTTTTCTTCAGAGGTGTGGGGACGACTTTAGCTGCCACCAGTGATGTATCCCCAAGGGTGTATGCGACTGTGAAACACCAATTGTCATTTTGTTCCACTTTAATCACTTATTGTCACTACACAATTAAAGGTTCTAAATCAATAGTATTTATCACATCTTCCTTATCACTACAGTTCACATTGTAACTCATCGACCGACCGTCTCTCCTGTCCGGTGAGGCTCGGTTTCGTTCAGCAAAGTGCTGAACACGCACAATCGCTTGGTTACCAGCAATCATACTTACACAGTTTTTAGTGGGAGTATTCAGTCTCCCACAATATGCTCAGCTGGTACTTAAGTATTTATTACATTTCTATTTATATATTATAATATTTCCTGGGGGGGAAGAGCTCGTTATTATGGGGTAGTTCTGTAATGTAATGTGTTGGTGGTTGATTGCACTTATGAGTGTGTGTTCGTGTGTGTGTGTGTTGCTTGATCCTCGTGATGTTTAGCTCAGCAATATCTTGGCAGGAAATGGTGGCGCCAGTAAGTCCAGAGTGTGGTTGGGGTAGTTGAGAGGAGGGGTGAGTGGGTCATATGACTGACTGATACTCACATGTTTATGGGACGTATACAGGACTAAAATCTACTGTTTCCAAATTTGCTGATGATACAAAACTGTGCGGAATGGCAAATGATCACTTAAACCAATTAGATATTCAAGAAGATTTAGATGTATTATAACAATGGTCTGAAAAGTGGATAATGAAATTTAAAACAAGTAAATGTAAGGTAATGCACATAGGTAAAAATAACAGTAAGTACGATTAAAGTTATTTAGAAATTCGTTAACAACAGTGAATAGTGAAAAATATCTCGGCGTAATTATCAGCAACGATCTCAAATTATCCAAGCAGTGTATTTCAGCCTCTAAGAAAGCAAATAAGATTCTAAGACTAATTGCGCGATCTTTTGACTTCAAAAGTCCATCACTCATTAACAAGCTATATAAATCGTTAGTTCGTCCACATTTGGAATATACTGTTTCCGTATGGTCACCGAATCTCATTAAAGACATTGACAGACTGGAAAAAGTAAAACGGCGAGCCACAAAACTAATTCCAAATATAAAAAATAAATCATACGAAAATCGAATAAAATATATGAATCTGTTTTCACTAAAAAAGCGTAGACTCAGAGGTGACTTGATACAGGTCTTTAAAATTCTAAAGAGAATTGACAACATCAACAGTGACAAAATTTTCACATTGAATGAGAATCAGACAAGAAACAATGGTCTCAAACTGTCCGGAAATAGATTCAATTTGGAAGTGGGTCGAAACAACTTGGCCAACCGTGTAGTTAATGAATGGAATAAACTTCCTGCACAGGTAGTGCAATGTAGTTCAGTTCGAAGCTTTAAAAATCATTTAGTTAAACACCTAAGCAAGATGCTGTAATGATTATAGTTTATTTTATATTGTTTGTTTTTGTTTTGTTATAATTTATCTGTTTGTACCTATGCATTTATTTCTGTATTTCATTTATTATTTACATTATTATAGTTTTTATTTATCAATCTATTATTATTATAATTTTTTCGCATCCGACCTAGATATGGACCAAAAGGTCTCCTGTCGGCATGTTCCGCCTTTGTAATCCTTTGTAATTTACACACACACACACACACACACACACACACACACACACACACACACACACACACACACACACACACACACACACACACACACACACACATATATATATATATATATATATATATATATATACGAGGTTCATTATAAAAGTATCCGACCTTAGTGCATAAAAGGAAAAATAATTTACCATTCATGAATCCATTTTTGTTACAGTTGACGGCACCCTTACTGTGCATGCGTGGAAATTTTAAAAGCTGTAGTGCGCGCCAGTTCCCACCTGTCAAGGCTAGAGTGCAGTCATCCAGTACGTACTCGTCGGATTATCGTCCTTACGCAACATGTCGGAGCGTATCGAGCAGCGCTATTGCATTAAGTTCTGCCACAAGTTTGGTGATACGCAATTGCAAACTATCAAGAAGATTCAGGAAGCCTTTGTTGATGAAGCCATGAGGATAACACAGATAAAGGAGTGGTATAACCGCTTCAAGCTTGGACAAACCTCAGTTGAGAGCAAGCCACGGTCTGGCAGGCCATCCACCAGCAGAAACGAAGAATTCATTGCGAATGTTGGAGGACGACCGTCGTATAACCATCAACGAGATTGTCGGAGAAGTAGGAATAAGCACAGGATCAGTTCATACAATTTTAACCGAAGATTTGGCCATGTGACGAGTGTCTGCAAAAATTGTTCCAAAGTTGCTGGTGGAACAGCAGAAACAACTCCGCCTGGAAATTGCACAAGACCTGCTTGATTGTGCTAACAGTGATTCTGACTTCATGAAGACCATCATCACTGGTGATGAGACATGGGTGTATGGATACGACCCGGAAACAAAATTTCAGTCATCACAATGGAAGCATCAGACATCACCAAGACCAAAAAAAGCACGACAGGTTCGGAGCAACGTCAAGGTAATGTTGACATGTTTTTTTTTACTCCAGTGGTATTGTGCATCATGAATATGCACCAGCAGGACAAACAATTAATAAGGAGTATTATCTGGAAGTTATGCGACACCTTCGCGATGCTGTGCTACGAAAACGACCGCAAATGTGGGCTGCGCGCAACTGGCAACTTCACCATGACAATGCACCTGCTCATTCTGCCCACCTGATCCAAGCTTACCTGGCCAAAAACAATACTCCACTTGTTCGGCACCCTCCCTACTCTCCAGAAGTGGCACCTTGTGACTTCTGGCTCTTCCCTAACCTGAAAACAACCCTTAAAGGGAAGCGCTTTGAGTCGAGAGAGGAAACTATGAGAAAAACGACGGCAGAGCTCTACAACATTCCAATTTCGGCATTCCAGAGATGTTACTAGCAGTGGCAGCACCACTGGGAGAATTGTGTGCACTCCCAAGGGGAGTACTTTGAAGGTGATTGAATAAAAGTTTTGAAATTTACACAAATCTTTTCTTTATGGACCAAGGTCGGATACTTTTTGAATGGACCTCGTATATATATGTATATATATATATATATATGTGTATGTATATACATACATATATATATATATATATATTTATATGTATCACAGTAAAGTAATGTCGTAGCACATTAGTAAATTAATCTTTTTATCCCACCGTCGGAAAAGAAGACACAAAATCGAGAGTTCTATATATTTCGATCACTAACTGTGATCCTCTTCAATCAGAATGATTACATAGTGGAAGACATATATACAAAAATGTGAGGTGAGAAAAAGGAACAAGGGAAGAGCTCAGGTTACGTGACCGACGCTCCGTGGGTCTTGTGGGATTTTATCCCCTTGGAGTAAATAAGATAGTAGTTGATTGACAGCTGAAGTGGTAATGCAGTCAGGTGACCATTGACCGTTTGAAATAAGGGGAATACTTAATCAGGGAAGACTCGGTTATTTTCCTTCTGAAACTCCATTTTGATTTATAAATTATTTCAGCATCATCCCAATGTATGCGATGATCTTTGTTTGCAGTGTGCTGAAATACTGCGGAGCTTTCTTGACCATGTTTTACAGAATTCTTATGTTCTTTTATTCTGGTTACCAAATCTCTTTCAGTTTGTCCCCAATAAACATTATCGCAATCTAAACATGACAGCTTGTAAACACCTGGGTTGATGTCACTTGATGGTCTACGGTGTACATAAACTATTTTTCTGAACAAGGTATTAGGATAATTGAAGATGACGTTGATGTTTTCTTATGGTAATAATTGGGACATTTCATTTATAGACTTATTAAAAGGTAATTTAATACATTTATTATCCAAACTGTGTTTGTTAGTAGAATGGAAAATCTGAGTGCTCGTAAAAATAAGTCCGAAGCAACACTATATTTTATTTTGTCCGAATGGTGGCTAAGAAAATGTAAGTAACACCCTGTATGGGCGGGGAGTTAGGTATGTGTGTGTGTGTAAGGTCATAGCATTACCCATAGATCGGTCATACGAGCTCTGAGCTCTCTTCCGGGAGGGAAATAGCTGTCGATCACGAGTCCAACACGTGATCCAAAGACCAAGGTGAAAAAGACCAAGGTGAATCACACACACACGATTTTAAAAATAAAATGGATGTGGGGAGATACGAAAACGGGTCACTACGAGCATAGCTCTCGTTCTGTAAAATACAACTAGGTAAACACACACACACACACACACACACACACACACACACACACACACACACACACACACACACACGGACACAATACACGTGTGTGTGTGTGTGTGTGTGTGTGTGTGTGTGTGTGTGTGTGTGTGTGTGTGTGTGTGTGTGTGTGTGTGTGTGTGTGTGTGTGTGTGTGTGTGTGTGTGTGTGTCTGTGTGTGTGTGATTGACCTTGGTCTTTGGATCATGTGTTGGACTCGTGATCGACAGCTGTTTCCCTCCCGGAAGAGAACTCAGAGCTCGTATGACCGATCTATGGGTAATGCTGTGACCTTACGCACACTCTCACCCCCAACTCCCCGCCCACGTGAGTTGGAGTAACGACTCGAAGAGCAGCGATAGTAAAATTATTTCAGCCCTGGGCAGGGTTCGAACCCGTACTGACAGTCGAAGACTCTACCAACTTCGCCACCGAGTCGTGTACAGTGTGTGTGTGTGTGTGTGTGTGTGTGTGTGTGTGTGTGTGTGTGTGTGTGTGTGTGTGTGTGTGTGTGTGTGTGCGTGTGTGTGTGCGGGAGAAGACCTATGCTCGTCCGTAGTTGTATCTTTCCGCATCCAGTTCTTTCTTAAAGTCGTGCATAGTTTTAGCACTCACTGTTTTCTCTTTCAATTTATTCCATGTATCTATCACTCTATGTGGAAAGCTATTCTTTTTCAGATATCTTCTGTAACTGTCCTTCTTAAGTTTCTTCTTGTGTACCCTTGCATTTCTTCTGTCCCATTTATGTAGATCATCCCTGTCAAGGATTTCTATCCCTTTTATAATTCTATATATGGATATCAAATCGCCTCTTTCCCTTCTCTGTTCCAGAGTTAATAAGTTTAGTTTATCCAATCTTTGTTCGTAAGTCAACATGCTGAATGTTGGTCCCATCTTTGTTAGTGCTCTTTGATTTTTTTTTTTTTTTTTTTTTTTTTCTACTGGATGTCCATAGAGAAGCTGCATACTCTAATTTTGGTCTTATCGGCGTGACTAGGATTTTCTTCACTATTTTCTTGTCCATATAGCCAAAGGCCACTTTCATTAATCTTATTAAGTTGTAGGTTTCTCCAACTATTTTGTTTGCATGTTTGTCTGGTGTCATGTCATTTGAAATTATCACTCCTAGATATCTTTTTGAATTTACTTTAGTAACTTCTTTTATTCCAATTTTGTATCTACTGGATATTCTATTTTTACTTTTTCCAAATTCCATTATGCTAATTTTTTTAATGTTGAAATTCACTTCGTTCTTTTAACTCCTATTCCAGACTTTGTCCACATCTCCCTGAAAAGATTTGTAGTCTTCTTTGTTACTCACTCTCTTCAATAGTTTTGCATCATCTGCAAAGAAGTTTATATAGCATTTAGTTGCTTGATTCATGTCGTTTATATAAATAGCAAACATTATCGGAGCCAACACAGAGTCTTGGGGTACTCTACTTATCATGTCTACCCATTTTGAGTTCTTTTCTCTAAGTATCACTCTCATTTTTCTTCCTTTCAAGAAGTCTTCCATCCATTCCAATAATTTTCCTTGTATTCCACCTATTAGTTAATCTTTTCTTAGTAGTTTTTTGTGTGGTACTTTGTCGAAAGCCGTTTGTAGGTCTAGGAAGGCAGAATCTGCCTAGCCATCTCTTTCTTGTATTATGTCTAGCGACCTTGAGTAAAAGCGTTTTAAGTTTGTAGTACATGATCTTCCACTTCTAAATCCAAATTGGTTGGGGTTTAATATTTTGTTCTTTTCCAAGTGTTTAGTTCATTTTTTTTAATAACTCTCACATATTTTTGCAATTGTGCTTGTAAGGGATACTGATCTATAATTTGTTGGATTTTCTTTATTTCCTCCCTTATATATTGGTACAATATCAGCATTCTTCCAGTCCTGTGGTACTTTTCCTTCTTTGAGTGAGAAGTCAATTATCTTGTGAATTTTGTCTGTGAGTTCGTCAATGCATTCTTTTAATATCCAGTTCGCTATTCCGTCTGGCCCGTGTGCCTTTCTGACATCGAGTTTCTTTATTTGGTCCCTTATTTCTTTCTGTGTCACCATTATTTCTTAAATTATGGGGGATCCTTCCCGGTGACTATCATCCCACAATTGTGAGCTTTCAATTGTAAAAACAGACTTAAAGTGTCTGGTCATTACTTCAGCCATTTCTACATCTTCTGTGTATTCTTGATTTCCTTCACGCAGTTTTATTATTTCGTGTTTGTCTTTTAGTTTGTCGTTTACATATCTGTAGATCAGTTTAGGTTGATCTTTGCATTTTACTATTATATCTTTTTCATAGTTTCTTTTTTCCTCTCTTCATATGTCTTTGTATTCATTTCTCAGTTTAATGTATGTTTACCATTTAGTCTCTTTTTTGTCTCTTTTCCATCTTTTCCAAGCTTTGTCTCTTCTATCTTTAGCATCGCTACACCTTTTATTATATCAGCACTTTATGTATTCCTTTTTCTGTTTCTGCTTAGGCAAATATTTGTCTGTTCCTTCTTTATATATTTCTTTGAATATGTTCCATTTCTCTTCCGTCTTTGTTTCATCATTTGCAATTTTTTCCTAACAGGCATTTTGAAAAAAAAAAATCTAATTTTTACAAAATCAGTTTTGTTGTACACCAATCTTCCTTCTCTATGTTTTTCGTTCCTTCTTACCACATTTTGTTCCTTAAGTTTGATCTCTATTAGTATGTGGTCACTCATCCCAAGTGATGTTTTATAATTTATATCTTCCACTATATCTGGTTCAGAGGTGAATATCAAATCTAGTCTCGATGGTTCTTCGTTTTGTCTAAATCTAGTATTTTCTTTAACCCATTGCGTCGAGGTGTAATCTATGGTCATATCCAATGGGACATTTCCTCAGAGTTCGTCTCCACCTCCCATTGTCAATTCTTTCTAATTTATTTCCTTTGCGTTAAAGTCACCTATAATTACTATATTTTCTCCATATTTCAGTGTCTCGGTTAATTCGTTCTGTGTGTCTTCTAGTAATTTTCAGTGTTCGCTTCGCTGTCAGTTCAGGTCTTAGTTTTTGGTGGCATTTAAACAATTATAAACCCTCTACTGTTCATACTGGTGTTTTCGACTTTAACTATGGTTAATTCCACATTATCTTTTCCTTCTGTTGCGTTTGTTACATTTAGGACCTTTCTAGTCAATTTCATGACTCCTCCCCGTTTGTCTGTCCTATTTTTCGACCAAATATTGTACTGTATAATCCTTGTCCCACCATACTTGATTGTATAGGATATTTTAGTTTTGTCTCTGCAATTTCCATTATGTCAGGTTTCTCTATTGATAGATAGTCATTCAATTCATTTAATCCTGATATCATACCATCCATATCTGTATATGCCACTTTTATTATTATTATCATTTTTTTTCATTTTTTTATGTATCATTTTCCCAGTCTTAGATCTCTCTCTCTCTCTCTCTCTCTCTCTCTCTCTCTCTCTCTCTCTCTCTCTCTCTCTCTCTCTCTCTCTCTCAAAAAAAAAAAAAAAAAAAAAAAAAAAAAAAAAAAAAAAAAAACCGTCTCCATTTTTTTTTTTCTACCTGACTTCTCAGTTCCCTATCTTTCTCTAATTCCTCAGCATTCATTTCCTTTCTTATCCATACTTTTTTGTATTTTTCACTGTTTGCTAGTTTTGCCGCTTTTGATAGTACTTCTGCTATCATTTGTTCTTAGTTTGATTTTCATTGGTCTGTGATTTTTTTACTTTGAGTATGTACCCATCCTATGCACGTCATCGATTTCTGTATCTAGACTTTGTCCTTCTTCTTGGACCACTTTTAGAATCTCCTTCGTAATTTCTCTCTCTTCCTTTTCCCTCTGGTGTGTGTGTGTTTTTCATTTATATCATAAACACAATACCTTTCTTTTTGTCTACTGCGTCTCTC
>NC_134786.1:34615790-34618290 GCF_046742065.1 Oratosquilla oratoria | reverse complement strand
GAGTTCTTCGAATTCTTCTTCTTCCTCTTCTTCTAGTTCTTCTTCTTCTTCGAGTTCTTCTTTTTCTTCTTCTTCTTTGAGTTCTTCTTCTTTGAGTTCTTCTTCTTCGAGTTCTTCTTCTTCTTCTTCTTGTTCTTCTTCTTCTTCTTCTTCTTCTTCTTCTTCTTCTTCTTCTTCGAGTTCTTCTTTTTCGAGTTCTTCTTCTTCTTCTTCTTCTTTGAGTTCTTCTTCTTCGAGTTCTTCTTCTTCTTCTTCTTCTTCTTCTTCTTCTTCTTCGAGTTCTTCGAGTTCTTCTTCGAGTTCTTCTTCGAGTTCTTCGAGTTCTTCTTCGAGTTCTTCGAGTTCTTCTTCGAGTTCTTCGAGTTCTTCTTCGAGTTCTTCGAGTTCTTTTTCGAGTTCTTCGAGTTCTTCTTCGAGTTATTCGAGTTCTTCTTCGAGTTCTTATTCGAGTTCTTCTTCAAGTTCTTCTTCGAGTTCTTCGAGTTCTTCTTCGAGTTCTTCGAGTTCTTCTTCGAGTTCTTCTTCTTCGAGTTCTCCTTCTTCTTCGAGTTCTTCTTCTTCGAGTTCTTCTTCGAGTTCTTCTCTTTCGAGTTCTTCGAGTTCTTCTTTTTCGAGTTCTTCGAGTTCTTCTTTTTCGAGTTCTTTGAGTTCTTCTTTTTCGAGTTCTTCGAGTTCTTCGAGTTCTTCTTCGAGTTTTTCGATTTCTTCTTCGAGTTCTACTTCTTCTTCTTCTTCGAGTTCTTCGAGTTCTTCTTCTTCCTCTTCTTCGAGTTCTTCGAGTTCTTCTTCGAGTTCTTCTTCTTCTTCTTCTTCTTCTTCTTCTTCTTCGAGTTCTTCCTCTTCTTCTTCTTCGATTTCTTCGAGTTCTTCTTCTTCTTCGAGTTCTTCTTCTTCACCTTAGTTGGCGGTGTAACCGATTTACCACCAAACGCGAAGGGTCAGTTTATTTTTTAATTATATAGATAACATAATTCTTAATAAATACAATGCGCTGATTCCCATTTCACTTTGGATACAATAGAGAAAATAATGTCTGAGCTTAGAGGATAACAGCAATATATTATTACGTATTAAACTGATATCTTAATTGTAGTGTAGAAAGATGAATATATTTTTGTCTCATTGGGCTGAGTTGGTATCATATAAACCATGTACAGGCTCAGTTGTAACCTTTAAAATCAGAAATCTATCATATTGTCAGTCTATCTGCTCGAAAAGTATATAATGGTTATGCAACTATAAAGTAGAAGTTCCATTGTTCACTTAAAGATCAATACCATGTATGTTCTCGGAACAACAAGTAATCATCCTAGGAAACACTTCTCTTGAAATAGACTTTTTTTTTGTCAAATTTCATGAAATAAGAATATTGTGATAATGGGTTAGGACATTGGTTAGTGAAACACAAGTCTTGTCCTAAGTTTATAATTATGACGTTTGAAAATGAAAATATTCTCAAAAAACAAAATCTCTATAAGTTTTATTTCTGTTCAAAGACTCATATCGTCTGTAAAATTTGGACAATCAATACTTCTAGCACCTGTATTGAAAGTAAATGCTTCAACACTTCACATCCAGATTGTCTTTTCTTACTAAAGGCATCTTCATCAACGACGTAACTTTCAAAAACAATGCCATCATGGATCACACGATGAAAGAGAACGAGGGTAAAAATACAAAGAGTATCATCAAAGAGTACATGATTAACAGCACAATCATATTGGAAGGTAATATGACAAGGAACAAAGCTATTGAATAAATACGCATCAAGGATAAAAGAAAAGGCAGTACCAAGAGTGCAAAAGAAAGACAGAAAAAAATATCAAAAGTCCCCCCCCCCCCCCCACTACTATCAGCTTGAACTCCTCAAAGGCGTCGAAGACTTGGCGTCGTTCTTGCTAAGAAGAGAATGTTTGAAGGCAGGGCATAAAGGCAGTACCGAAAAAGATGAAAGTCACATTGAAGGTTAGAGCAGAGGAACTGTGACCGTGGAATATATATATAAATATATATGTATGTATATATATATATATATATATATATATATATATACATACATATATATATATATTATATATGTATGTATATATATACATTTATACTCGTGTATTTATATATATATATACATATATATATATATTTATATATATGTATATGCATATATATATAACATACATACATATATATATATGCAGAGTCCACTAGGAAAAGGAAAAACACACGGAGTCCGAGCGCTTTCGTGATATATTCACATTATCAAGGAGTACAGAAATATATGCCCTATATATATCTTTCTGTACTCCTTGATAATGTGAATATATCACGAAAGCGCTCGGACTCCGTGTGTTTTTCCTTTTCCTAGTGGACTCTGCATATTTGTGATTCGCGTGTGACTTGTGAAATTTGTGCATATATATGTATATATATATATGTATATATATATGTATATATATATATACACACACACACGCACATATACATATATATATATATATGTATA
>NC_134786.1:34603290-34613290 GCF_046742065.1 Oratosquilla oratoria | reverse complement strand
TTCTCTTCCTTCAAATTGTCTCGCAATTCCCCATTCTCTTCCTTCAGCTTGGTTAAGATGTCTTCTTCTTCTTCTTCTTCTTCTTCTTCTTCTTCTTCTTCTTCTTCTTCTTCTTCTTCTTCTTCTTCTTCTTCTTCTTCTTCTTCTTCTTCTTCTTCTTCATCTTCTTCTACTACTACTACTTCGCGTTCTTCTTCTTCTTCTTCTTCTTCTTCTTCTTCTTCTTCTTCTTCTTCTTCTTCTTCTTCTTCTTCTTCTTCTTCTTCTTCTTCACGTTCTTCTTCTTCTTCTTCTTCTTCTTCTTCTATTTCTTCTATACACACATACACATATACACCTACACACACACATATACACATATACTTATACACATACACATATTTATATACACATTGACATATATGCGTCGGGGGCCCCCAGAGGATCGGCGGGGCCCCCAGAGGATCAGCGGGAGCTCCTAGAGGAGCCGTGGGGGCCATCAGAGGAGCCACAGGGCCCCCCAGAGGAGCCACGGGGGCCCCAAGGGATATAATATAGTCTACGCTTCTTCGCTGTTTCGTCTCTTGGCATGGAATCGGTAGTCGATATTGTATAGTCAGTCAGCCTTACGGAAATGTCCCCAAAACACCGTCACCACTGAGGTCATTTCAGAATCATTTTGAAAAAGAATGCATCTATAAGTTCCTGTGATCAGACTTTGCACCGTTTTTAACGAACTTCTTATATCCTGAGAAGTAAAGCCGTATGAACGCCTCTCAATCTTCATCGGATATCATATCGTCCGTACACTCTAATTTGTCAAACATATCGTCACTGTATTCGAGTTGTTTATAGTTCTCTAGAGTTTCCTTTGGAACTCGTGTAAAGACGCTTTCACCTTAAAGGTCCTGGTATCAGCGTACAACGCAGGGAACGTTTTACTGTGCTAGTCCCTTAGTCTAGCTGCCAACACCTTAACTTCTTGGAACGTCTATTTTGTTATACCCTTGGTAACCATTAGCCATTTCCATAAGTGCTGCTGTCTACGCTTCATCGCCGTTTCGTCTCTTGGTATCGCTTGGACTACTTCGCGAGAGGTCGCTTCACGTCCTACCCTTCGCTCGCGGCCAATCAATCGTCTCCGTTATCGTGACGTCAGCATTCTCGGCCAATCAGTCGTCTGCGTTGCCGTGACGTCACCACTCGGCCAATCAGTCGTGCCCGTTGCCGTCACGTCCCCACTCTCGGACAATCAGTTGTCCACGTCACGGGGTGTTACCAAAACACCACCGTGACTGAGGAAATTTAGAGACAGTTTTTATTTATACCTAACAATAGTCAGGTATATATATATATATATATATATATATATATAAACATACATATATACATCGATATATATCTATATCTATATATCTATATACATATATACAAATATATATACATAATATATATATATAAACATATATATATATAATACATATATATATGTATATATATATATATATGTGTGTGTGTGTGTGTGTGTGTGTGTGTGTGTGTGTGTGTGTGTGTGTGTGTGTGTGTGTGTGTGTGTGTGTGTGTGTGTGTTTGCGTGCGTGTGTGTGTGTGTGTGTGTGTGCATGTGTGTGTGTATGTATATATAATAAATTATCAAGTAAACAAATAAGTAAATAATTAAACAAATAAATCAATGATTTATATATGTATATATATATATATATATATATATTTATATATATATATATATATGTATGTATATAGTTACGACTACAGGCTCGTCGTAGTGAAGATTTCATTCAGAAGCACATGCGCACATGTGCGTATGCGTACCTTGGTATATGCCGGCCTTTCCCACAAGAGGCTCAGTGGACTCTCTCTGAATCCAACCGTCGGTAATCGACGTATGAAGACTGTTAAAGTGATGAATTATATATTTATGATGTATTCCGTTCTTTTTGTGCTTTGTCAAACATATTCTATACATTGCATATAGATTTATGTATGTATATTATCTTGTGGATCTATCTTGTCAATCTTAGGAATTGATTTACGTAAGATTAGAGAAATTGCATATTCTCTTTGTCTTCGGACGTCGGTGAGAAAGATCTGTGCTTACGTGCGGTAATCGACGTATGGAGACTCTCAAAGTGATGAATTCTATTCATCAGACGTATTTCGTTCTTTTTTGTGCTTTGACAAACATATTTCATACATTGCATATAGATTTATGTATGTGTATTACCTTGTGGATCTATCTTGTCAATCTTAGGAATTGATTTACATAAGATTAGAGAAATTGCATATTGCCGTCGTTCTCGGACGCCGAAACGCCGGTGTGGGAATTCATAGCTTACATGCGTTCTGGAAAAAATTACGTGTGAACGAATGTTGTGGCATCAACGTTCTCCTAACTTACATTTACGTATGTATAGATTTTCATATAAAAACTATTAAGTTTCCGCTTATCTAAGATTGACAAGGTAACTTTATCATATATTATTATGTATTCATTGATGTAAAGAATATCTGTGTATGTACTTGGAAGTATCAAAAAACTCTCATGTTAATCGTTGCGTCTAGCGACACTTGGCAGCCCTCCGGATCTTACGGAGGAAGGTATAAATATCAGTGTTTGTAACGATTAAGGTTGGTCTCTGCTTATATCAGAGTCCCATTGCACTAATCTCATATCTTAGTCTAGCTTTGCTAGAACTCGTCCACTTTGTTGGACTTAGACTTTTAGTCGTAGAACTTTCTCGACTTTGTAATTATTACGTAAAATATTACGTAGGACTTAGTTTCCATTCTGTGGGTCGATATTTCTCGACCTTACCACATATTGACTTTAAGACTATTTTCTTTTCTTTATTGAATGTCGATATTTGATCGACACTTATATATATACGTGTCTTGGCAATCTTAGCCTTTTATGTTCTAAAGAAACCCATTGTCTGGTATTTATTTGTCTGTGAATTTACGTGTTTCGGACATTGTAATTTTCGCTAGTTTTGGCGACTTCTATTTTTCGATCTTGTTTATTTGTTTCTTTTGAAGGAAATAATCATTCTTTAAGCAGAACTCTAGTTTTTGAACCTGGCCCTTCCCCATAGGCGTCACAATATGTATATATATATATATTTCTATATCTATATATATATGTATATATACGTTTATATATATGTATATATACATGTATATATATATATATGTATATATATATATATATATATATATATATATATATACTAGCCAATTATCCGCGCGTTGCTGCGAGTTCGTGAATAATCCCTAGCCTAACCATACCATACCTAACTTTAACCCTTAACCCTAACCAAATAAAAAAAAAATGAAATATAGCTTTAAACACTCCCCCTCCCAGATGTGCGACCCCCTACCTGAAAGCTGGGAAACACTAGTTTGAAAATACATGCATACGCAAACATAAATATCATGTGCGCATTTTTTTGCGTGCGTGTGTGAGTGTGTGTGTGGATTGACAATAAATGCCTACAGCTAAAAAGTGAGGAAATATATCTACTTTATTTATCTTCAGAATATATATGGGTATAGGGAGTTTATTTGGAAAAACCTAGGAAGAGTTTGTTGATAATATATTTCAGCCGCACTAAAGTTAAATGAAAATAAGCAATATTTCAACATTTGGTAAACATTAATTTCACAAATATAAAAAATATTTATGAACACATACAATGATTTGTTTGATTATAATGATTTTTATGTTACAAAAATAATAACTTAAGGGGGGGACTACAGTAGTGGCGTGTTCTCTCACAATAAACCACCTAACTTTAACCCTTAACCCTAAACAAAATATTTCTTTTAATTAAATATAGCTTTAAATACTCCCCCTCCCAGGTGTGCGCCCCCCCTCCCTAAGTTGGGAAACCCTAGTTTTAAAATATATGCATACACAAACACAAATATCATGTGTACACATTCTTTTGTGTGTGTGTGTATGTGCATCTGTGTGTGTGTGTGTGTGTGTGTGGATTGACAATAGATGTCTACAACTGAAAGGTGAAGAAATGTATCTAGTTTATTTATCTTCAGAATATATATAGTTGTAGGGGTTTATCTGCAAAAACGTAGGAGTTTGTGAATTAACTATTTCCGCCCGCACAAAAATTAAATGAAAATAACCAATATTTCAACATTTGGTAGAATTATACAATCATTTCCCATAAACATGCTTTCTTCTTACAAAAGCTATCATGGTTTGTGGCAACATTAATTTCATTAATGTAGATAATATTTATGGATACATATAATGGTTTGTTTAATCATATTAATTCTTAAATCACAAAAAAATACTACGCAACTTCAGAGGATACTACACAAACCACCTAACTTTAACCATTAACCCTAGCCAAACTATTCTTTTTCGAAATGAAATATAGTTATCCAAGTACCTGGAGTGATAAGGTATCAGAAAACATATGGTTATGGTGGTCTATCTCTAAACCCTATGAGGAGTTTGTGTACAAACAAACAAATAAACAATCAGACAGACAGACAGAGGCTACTAATTTATCATAATAGATTAGAAAGAATACAAAGACATATGAACATATGAACAAAGACTGTCCAAATTAGAATTTCCAAATTTCAATATATCTCATGGACAATGGTCACCTGACTGCATTACCACCTGGGCAGTCAACAAATTACTACCATCTCTGGTGAAGGCGGGTGACCTGCCCCGCAAAGCATTAGACGCTACCTGAGTCCTATCCATGTTCCTTCTTTTACTGTTTATAAGACATGCCTTTTGCTCCTCTACTCTGTATTCCACTGAAGAGGATCACAGTCCGTGATCGAAATATATGGAATCTATTTATTTCATTTCTTCTTATCCAACACAGTGGGTTTTTGTTGAAATTTACTAATGTGTTACGACATTACTTTGTAGTTTTATATATATATATATATATATATATATATATATATATATTGTAGATTCTAAATATTGTGGGATTGCTATTTGATATGCGATCTGATTGCTAAAGGACATTTTTAGCATATCAATATAAGGAGCAGTGTTATATAGACTTGCCACAAGTATACAAGGAACGGTATAAGCTGTATGTGAGGACAGTATGCTCAGGTTCACTCGATTCCTCCAAGAGTTTTCTCATCTTGGTGACATTTGCTGCATTGTCTGTCACAACACTTCCAATGTGACAACCAAAATCTTGTTCAGCCCTCTTGATCGAATTTTGTACAAGTTGTGGAAGATATTCAGCAGTGTGAGGTTTCCCTGATGTGTCTATTGTGTCAGCTAGATAAATCTGACCAGTGGATGTTGTTAGAGTGACACATATTATGGGCTCATTATGGATATTAGACCACCCATCAATTGAAAGACATACAGTTTCATTATTCAGGTCACCTGCACACTTTTTATATTCCTTTTCATACACAAGATCCAAGTACTTATCAGCAATATATTTTTTGGATGGAGGAATATAACCTGGCCTCAGGTTCTGAACCATCTTGAGAAACTGAGGATGCTGAACAAGACGAAGTGGTGAATTTGTAGCAAATATAATTCCTTCAACTTCTTTGTCGAGATTTTCCTTTTGAGAGGCTGAAGTTTTTATGATAAATTGATGAAGGGATTGAAGCTGTTCATACAGATCCTGAAATGGAAACAGAAACTTTTAGCATATTGCATGATTTATAAATGAATAAATAAATGAATGAATTCAGTGTGATATAGGCTACTTTTGAGTACAGTAGTTATTTTTTTAAATAATGACATATTCACACATGCCACTAAATTATTTGGAAATAATTAACAGGATATGAAATAGGTGGGCTTGGAATTCAGCCCTCATAGGATTCAGTCCACTTTTAAATTCACTAAAAATAATGGGTTAGTTGGGTTGGGTTAGGCTAAATCCCTTTGTGCTGAATCCAATGTGGGCTGAATTCCAATGGAACCTATGAAATATATTACACAATGTTGAATAAAATGAATAACAATCATCAAGGCCCCAAAGTTGAGTGGATACAGTATTCTATAGTGATATAGTCATTACCCAAATTTAGAAGTAATGAAGTTGAAGTATCATATCTTTAGGCCTTCACATTTTTATTGCACATGCTCTCCATTGTTCACCAAATTTATATAGTTGCATATGAAAAGGGAGAAGTGCACACAATATAAGTAAAATTATTTACCTGGGTCATCAATTTCTTCTTCTGTATACTGTGGCTGATCTTGGCATTTATTTCTGTGAGATTTTAATCTTGACACAATGCCCTGTAGTTCCTGTCTGCAGTCTTTGCATTTAGCTCGGTACCCTTTGCCAGAAGTTGTTGGTAGTTTTTCAAAATAATTCCAGACAGGATCATTTTTTCTGCCTGAAGGAGCCACTCTGCCAGGTCCAGAAGACATCCTTCCTGGTTGATTCCAAAACAGCAACTGACTCAGTGAGAAGCTGCTTACCATCAGCAACTTTCAACAAGAATCTTGTTGAAACTTGTGGTCTGCACAATGATATATATACTACATGTAGGCTTATACCGTTACTTGTATACTTGTGGTAAGTCTATATAACACTGCTCCTTATATTGATATGCTAAAAATATCCTTTAGCAATCAGATCGCATATCAGATAGCAATCCCACAATTTTTAAAATCTATAAAAAAAATCTATTTAAATCAAATAAATTTGATTTAAATAAAAAAAAACTATTTGTTTTTTATTTTTTAAAAAGATAAAAAAAAAAAAAAAAAAAAGCCAACCATGGTGTCCACTAGCCTCATACAATAATACCTGTTAAGTCCGGCTAAAATTGGCATTTCAAAGCATAACAGTGCCTTAAAAATAGTGTCTTATTTCGCTATAAAAGTTTATATTAACTTATACTGCATTGAATAAATCATTAGTTGATATATTTGTCCTATATACAATGTTAGGTTTCTAGTTTTTATATATTTGTCCAATATAAAATGTTAGGTTACAAAGAAAGCAATGATCTCCACTAGCGGACCCAGTGACCTGGGTGCGCACGTCCTGTGTAATAGTAGTCCTTGGTATATGTATATGTATATGTATATGTATATGTATATGTATATGTATATGTATATGTATATGTATATGTATATGTATATGTATATGTATATGTATATGTATATGCATATGTATATGTATATGTATATGTACATGTATATGTACATGTATATGTATATGTATATGTGTATGCTGGTACATTGTGACAAGTTTATGAAGGTGGAAAAATAAGTCACGGGTCTAGTTTCGAGTTCCTGAGTTTATTCCTGACCGGTTTTGCTCTATGCTTCTTCAGCATAGAGCGAAACCGGTCAGGAATAAACTCAGGAACTCGGAACTAGACCCGTGACCTCTTTTTCCACCTTCACCTTCACGTATATGTATATGTATATGTATATGTATATGTATATGTATATGTATATGTATATGTATATGTATATGTATATGTATATGTATATGTATATGTATACGTATATGTATATGTATATGTATATGTATATGTATATGTATATGTATATGTATATGTATATGTATATGTATATGTATATGTATATGTACATGTATATGTATATGTATATGTATATGTATATGTATATGTACGGTATATGTATATGTATGTGTATATGTATATGTATATGTATATGTATATGTATATGTATATGTATGTGTATATGTATATGTATATGTATATGTATATGTATATGTATATGTATATGTATATGTATATGTATATGTATATGTATATGTATATGTGCATGTATATGTATATGTATATGTATATGTATATGTATATGTATATGTATATGTATATGTATATGTATATGTATACAAGATAAGAGGGAGGGTGGAGGGGTGTGGAGTGTATTCAGAGATGGAATGGGTGGGAATGATTTTATGCCTTTTCCTTTTTGGCTACCTCCCTTGTAAGGGGGAAAAAGCCTTGGTATATGTATGTATGTATGTATATGTATACGAGTATGTATGTGTATGTGTGTGTACAATATCATAGAATTAATAATCTGATGCAATAGTTGTTTAGCAGAAATTATACCCTTTTGCATGTTTTGAAATTAATTTTGAGATACCGAAGTACGCTACGTTCCTTTGTACTTTTGTAAACTTTATTTCGTTGTTGACTACGTGGTTGATAAAATGCTTCTTCTAACTTCTATACAAAATTGAGATACTGACGCTCCTAAGGAAGGTAAGAGCATATACGAATGTTATCAAACAAATAGATGAATAAATAAGTATGGATATTAGTAAATAAATAAATAGTAGATAATAAATATTTATTGTTATTAATTATAATGTCATTAACTGTTTTGAAAATTTAGTAAGCATATATAATTTAATACCCCCCACTCATGTGTCTCGGTTTCGTTTGGTTTAAATTTCTTTATATATTTTGTATTGGTATGTATTACCTCCTCCTAGATGGAGGTGCTAAGATTGGGGGTGGAGTGTTTTCGGGGATGGAATGGGTGGGAATGATTTTATGCTTTTTCCTTTTTGGCTACCTCCCTGGTAAGGGGGAAAAAGACTTGGTATATGTATGCATGTATTACGCATGTTCTGTATACCACTTTGCTGTATTCCTCCTAGTCTGTCTATACCCTTAATGAGATTTGTAAATATACAGAAAAATCATAATCCCAAAATGAGTTAGAACTAATTACGTTTACGTTAATGGTATTTGTTGTTTTCCATAACCTATAAATTTTCATACATAAGCTCAGACTCAAACACGTTTTCCCTTTCTTAGCAAATAAAGTTTTATCAATATTTCTGACTGTCTCAAGGTTTCTTATGTAACCGAGAAAAAAATAAGATGAAAAATAAAAATAAAAAATAAAATAAATCTTTTACTGCTATTGGTAACTTCTATATCTAATTACTTGCTTTTATTCAGCCAAGGAAATCCTGAAGCATAGAGAAGCGTTTTAGATAAATTTCTATATGAATAACGTTTGTAGAACTATTGTAAATTTCCAATAGAAAAAAAAAGTCTACCATCTTGCGAAAAAGCAAACTAAACAACTGTCTTATCTTACACCAAGCTGTATATTGGCTCCTTCCTTAAATTATTTAAACTCTCTTCAGCTTTTCTCAATAGATTTAGTAAGAAAGGAAACATTATAAGGCATTATGCAACAATTCCTTTCTTTCATCACGAGGTTCTCTTCAGACTATATAATCACTTGGCGTTAACCAGAATAAGATATGTAAAGAATACCACTGCAACAAAAGGGAGTTATAGAGATATAAAAAAATAGATAAATAAGTAGAGTTGCTTTCTTTTATCACGAAGTGCTCCTAGGATTATGAAATAGTTTGGCGTTAACCAGAATGTATGTTGTAGAGATTACCATCACATGGGATAATGAAGGTGCGTTAAATTATTAGGAAAGCCGATTTTACATATCATCATTGGAAATAAAATAAAAGCTTCCATTATTTTGTAAGCAAACAAACAACGCATAGACCATGGCTGCGTAGGATTGGATATCGGAACTTTGCAACTATTCCGGGCTTTCTTAACTTTGTTCGACGACTTTGCTTGGGCCAAAGATCTTACAAGGCATAAAAGTGAAAGTGAAATGATGATATACAACGACGAAAAAAAAAGTGTTTGAGGTTATTGTTTTATAAATTATTTACTTATAAAAATGAGACAACTTTTACTTTGCTAGGGAGAAAGATCTTACAAAGCACAAAAGGGAAATATTGGTATACAATGATAAAAAAAATAACGAGGTTAATATCTAAAAAACAATAATAAATACAGAATATATATATATATATATATATATATATATATATATATACATATATATGTATATACATATATGTATATATATATATATATATATATATATACTAGGAAAATAACCCGCGCGTTGCTGTAAGCAAATGATGATCATTGTAATTTTGATAGAATTTGTGGAGAAAAGTTACACATATCAATATAGTTCAAT
>NC_134786.1:34593290-34598290 GCF_046742065.1 Oratosquilla oratoria | reverse complement strand
TGAGAGTAAAAGGGAAGAGATAGGTAGTATGTTTGTGAGAAGAAAGATGGATGTGTTGGCTTTGAGTGAAACTAAGCTGAAAGGGAAGGGCGATTGTAAGTTTGGGAGAGTAAGTGGGAGGTTATCAGGAGTGAAGAGAGGGCGAGGGAGGGAAGGGGTGGCTATACTAGTAAGTGAAGAGATAGGTAAACGTGTAGTGGAGTGGAAGGAGGTTTCCTCAAGGATAATGTGGATGAAGGTGAAACTGGGAAAGGAGATGTGGGTTTTTGTAAGTGCATATGAGCCTGGCAGTGAAAAGAGTGTAGAAGAAAGGGAGGCCTTTTGGATAGATTTAAATGAGTGCATAGAGGGTTTAGGGAGAAGTGTAAATGCAATAGTACTGGGAGACCTTAATGCTAGGGTAGTAAAGGATCGAATTGATGGAGTGGTTGGGAAATGTGGAGTTCCAGGAAAGAATCGTAGTGGAGAGTTGATGGTGGAAATGTGTCTAGAAAGAGAGTTGATGATAGCAAATACAGTGTTTCGGAAGAAAGTCATGCATAAGTACACATGGGAGAGGGTGGTGGAGGGAAGGGTGGTAAATAGAGCTTTAATGGACTATGTAGTGGTAAATAGGATTATGATAGGAAGAGTTAAGGATGTACATGTGCTAAGGGGAGAGGGTGGGGGAATATCAGATCATTTTCCGGTGGAAGGTAAGTTGAGAGTGGAGGACAGATGGAGAAAGAGGAAAGGGACAAAAGGTAGGGAGGTGCTTAGAGTGAACTCTTTAAATAAAGAGGAAAAGGAGAAGGAGTACAAGAAGAAGCTGAAGGAGGAGTGGGAGGGAGTGAAGGATAGAGTAGAACTAGGTGTGGAGGAGGAATAGGGATGGTTCAAGGAGGGAGTCACAAAGTGTGCAAGGATGGTGTGTGGAACAAGAAGGACAGGAGGAAATAGAAGGAAGGGTAGTGAATGGTGGGATGAGGAAATGAAGAAGGTTGTAGAAGAGAAGAAGCGAGCTTACACAGTTTGGTTACAAAATAGGACGAGGGAGTCATATGAGACGTACAAAGAAAAGAAAAAAGAAGTAAAGAAAAGGGTAAAGGAGGCAAAGAGGAGAGCAGATGGGAAATGGGGTAAGAGTATGACAGAAAATTTTGAAAGTAATAAAAAGATGTTTTGGAAAGAAATTAAGAGAGGAAGAGGAGGCGAATCAAGTAAAGCAGAAAATGTAAAAGGTGCAGATGGAGAGATGATAATGGAGGAGAAGGCAGTAAGGGGAAGATGGGCAGAATATTTTAGGGAGTTGCTAAATGTGAAGGAGGATAAGGAGGGAAAGATAGCTGCAGTGGGTAATGCTAAGAAAATGAGAGTGATGAGTAAGGAAAATGGAGGAGAAATAAGGAAGGATGAAGTGAAGGCAGTTGTTAAGATGATGAAAGCAGGTAAGGCACCTGGTCTGGATGGATGCCATGCAGAATGTCTTAAGAAAGGAGGTACAGTGATGGTGGACTGGTTGGTGAGGTTATTTAATGTTTGCTGGAGAGAAGGTAGAGTGCCGGAGGACTGGAGGAGTGCTTGTATAGTTCCACTTTACAAGGAAAAGGGGGACAAGTGTGAATGTAGTAGTTTCAGAGGGATTAGCTTGTTAAGTGTAGTTGGGAAGGCTTATGGGAGGATCTTGATTGAGAGGATCAGGAGAGGAACAGAGGGAGTAATTGGTGAGGAACAGTGTGGTTTTAGGACAGGTAGAGGTTGTGTAGATCAGATCTTTGTGGTAAGACAGACATTTGAGAAAGCTATAGGAAAGGGGAAGGATGTTTTTTGGGCCTTTATGGATCTGGAAAAGGCTTACGACAGGGTAGACAGAAAGGCATTGTGGGAGGTTATGCGGATATACGGGATAGGAGGAAAGCTTCTGGGAGCTGTCAAGAGTTTTTATGAGAGTAGTAGAGCTTGTGTCAGGATTGGAAATGGAGAGAGTGAGTGGTTTGAGGTAAAGGTGGGACTTCGTCAAGGATGCGTTATGTCACCCTGGCTGTTCAACTTATACATGGATGGGGTAGTGCGAGAGGTAAATGCAAGGGTAGTGGGTCAGGGATTGGAGATGGTTAAAGAAAATGGAGAAAAGTGGGAGGTGAGCCAGCTGTTGTTTGCGGACGACACTGCGCTTGTGGCAGGATCGGAGGAGGGATTGAGGAAGTTGGTGACAGAGTTTGGGTGAGTGTGTGATAGAAGAAACTGGAGATAAATGTGGGTAAAAGTAAGGTGATGAGATGTACAAGTGGTGAAAGTGGCAGTAATCTGGAAGTGATCATTAAGGGAGAGCAACTGGAGGAAGTGGATAGTTTTAGATACTTGGGTGCAAATGTGGTAGGAAAAGGTGGAGTAAAGGTGGAGGTAGAATGTAGATTGAGAGAAGCGAGTAAATGCCTTGGTGGATTAAAAAGTGTAATGAGGAATAGACATTTGGGAATGGATGCTAAGAGGAGACTGTATGAAGGAGTGATTGTGCCAACAGCACTGTATGGAGCAGAAACATGGAACATAAGAGAGGAAGAGAGAAGGAGCTTGAATGTGTTTGAGATGAAGTGTCTGAGAAGTATGATGGGGGTTACTAGGCTAGATAGTGTGAGAAATGAGGAGGTGAGGAGGAGAACATGGGTGGAAAGGGAGTTGGGAGATAGGGTTGATGAAAGAGTATTAGGATGGTTTGGACACATGGAAAGAATGAGTGAAGAAAGACTAGTAAAGGAGGTATGGAAGGCAGATGTGGAGGGAGTGAACATAAAGGGACATCCTAGGATGAGATGGATGGATGGGGTGAAGGGGGCGTTGGGGAAGAGGGGAATGTCTGTTGAGGAAGGACGGGAGAGGACAGAAGACAGGGGTGAATGGAGAATGGTTGTATATGGAAGATGTTGTGATGTGAGGTAGTGTGTGTGAGCAAAATTTGACGCAGCCCGAAGGGATTTCTCCCAGTCCTCTCCTTTATATGGGGGGACGGAGAGGTGGGGTCGCTGATTTAATGAGCGGCCTTGCTGTGGATGTGCTGTGTCTTGCGACACTGCTTCTGACCCAGGGCAGTGGACAAGGTGCAGGGATGACCCGTCATCTAGGAGGTGCTAAGATGGGAGGGAGGGTGGAGGGGTGTGGAGTGTATTCAGGGATGGAATGGGTGGGAATGATTTTATGCCTTTTCCTTTTTGGCTACCTCCCTAGTAAGGGGGAAAAAGCCTTGGTATATGTATGGTATATGTATGTATGTATGTCCTTAAACTAACCTGAATATATTAAAAACTCTTCTTATATGTTGAATTTATTTGATATTCACCAAATGACGTCTCACAGCTCACTCACAGCCAAATATAGGTAAATTTATGTGTTAAATAAATTATTGTGATAAAGTTGTAAGATTCAGGACAGTTGAAAAATATATTAACATAAACATTAAAAGACCTAAAATAATGCGCGCACACACACACACACACACACACACACACACACACACACACACACACACACATGATCAAAGTCGAAGACAAGAACATAAAAAGCAGAAATTTTGTGGTGACTTATGTGCCACCAAAAACGAACGCTTGGAAAGAGAACGAATATACGAAAATGCTAGAAGATACAAGGTAATCATATTATTAAATGAGATACTAATGGGTGGGGGTAATCTGGTAATTATGGGAGAAATTTGTTGGGAGAACATGACAGTGAGAGGAGGAGAAGACTTGTGAGGTAATGTACTGCTGGACATGACCATGGCATATACAATGACTCAGTGGGTCAGTGAAAACAAGAGATACAAAAATAACGAGTAGCTATCGAAACTAGATTTGATATTTACAACAGAACCTTAAATTGTGAATAAAATCCAATACAAGACACCAATTGGAAAGAGTTACCATATACTCATCGAAACTGAACTAAAGGAAGAAATATGCATGGAGAGAAATGAAAAGCATAGGAGAGGAAGATTGATGGACAACAAAACGGACTTTGCAAAACTAAAGGAATTCTTCCAAAATGTAAACTGGGAAAAATTTTACATTGAAGAGACAAAAGTAGAAGAGAAATGGAATATCTTGATGGATAATTACAATGAAGGGGTGAATAGGCACGTACCAAGACAGAAGCTAGAGAGAGTGTACATTATATGCTGGTTCAACAAATGATGCAGTGAGGCAAAAGATAGAAGGGACAGAGCTTGGAAAAGATGGAGAAAAGATAAAAAACCTGGAAAATGGCAAGTTTATATAAACTATAGAAATGAGTATTTTAAAGTGAGAAGAAAGGAAAAAAGGAACTATAAAAAGGATGTTATAGATAAATGCAAAGAGCAACCCAAGCTATTCTATCGATACGTGAATGATAAACTTAAAAACAAACAGGAAATGGCTAAACTACGCCAAGGGAATATAGAATACACAGAATAATTAGAAATGGCCGAAGTCATGAATAATCACTTCAAATCTGTCTTCACTAGAGAGAAAGCACAATATTAGGACAAAGGAAATGAAAGGCGATCTACCCCCATGAGCGAACATATAGGAGGGATACAAAGGAACCCACTAAAATGGATGGAGGACTTCCTGATTGGTAGAAAGATGAGAGTGGTGCTCGGAGAAAAATATTCAGGCGGGAAAGAGGTGATCAGTGGAGTACCGCAAGAATCTGTATTGGTTCCAATAACGTTTGCTATTTATGTGAATGACATGGATGATGATGTGAAATGCTAAATGAGCTTCTTTGCAGACAACGCCAAACTGTTAAGGAAAGTAGTTAGAGATGGGAAGTGGACTTCAATATTAACAAGTGTAGCATAATGGAGTTTGGAAATAGCAAACATAGAATATCAGGACAATATAAAATTGGAACCAAGGAGGTAAAGAGGGAGAGATCCGAAAAATAGTTGGCGTAATTATCTCAAACGACTCTGGAGCAAAGAAGAGAGAGAGGTGATCTACTGACCATCTACAGAATCATGAAGGGCACAGAAATACTCGATA
>NC_134786.1:34588290-34590790 GCF_046742065.1 Oratosquilla oratoria | reverse complement strand
TGGCAGATGAGGAGGTCAGGGTGTCCGGGTACCACGTATTTGTGCTACCCCAAACAGCAACAACAAGAGGATGCATGACACTTGTCCACGCATCCATCCCGTGTTCAAGAGTTGACCCACCAATAGATGGCCGGGAGGGTGCTGAGGTGCTTGCGGTTCAACTTCTCTTCCCCCAGGAAACCGTGCACGCATATAACATCTACAGGTCGCCTACCCACGGTCACTTAGACTTGGGGGAGCTCTGCACCGTTGCGGAGAAGGAGAAGTATATTGTCGCAGGAGATTTCAATGCCCATCACCCCATACTTCACTCGGTGACAACCGCCAACTCGACCGGACGCCATATCGAGGAAGTCCTCAGCACCACCCCTGGTGTGGCCCTCTTGAACGACGGGTCACCCACACACGTCCAGCATGGTAGGCTTGATCTCTCTCTCGCCTCCTCCTCCCTGCTGCATCGCATGTCGTGGGGGGTGAACGATACGGTCACGAGCGATCACTTTGGCATTGATATGACGCTCACCGTGGCCTCACCACCCCCACTGGCCCCTAGAGTGGAATCTTGGAATGTGCGCAGAGCCAATTGGAAACTCTTTAGCGAAAAAGTAACTGCGCAGGTGTCCACTGAAACCCCATCCACCGGCGACCTGGATGGGATAGAGGCCTTTTTAACCTCCGCCATACATGCAGCAGCAGCAGAGAGTATACCCAGGACTGCACCAAGCAGGAGGAATCACCGCAATGGTTGGTTTTATAATCAGGATATAAAAAAAGCCAACCACAGGGTAAACACCATACGGAAGACCCTGCGTAGACATCGCAACCCTGCTAACCTGGCTAACCTCCGGACTGCCGTGGAGGAGGCCAGAGAAGTAGCTCGACGCGTACGTAGCGACAAGTGACTAGAGTGGTGCAGCAGCTTTAGCGCACACACCACTCTAAGGGAGCTGTGGGGGAAACTACACACAGCCACAAGGCGTATCCCTCCCCGACAAACACTCCAAACACCACACCTTGAGGCAGAAAGTCTGGCATTGGAATTTTCCAGACGTACACACACTGTCACGCTCCCGTTGAGCTGCAGAGAACTCAAGCTCGGCTTTCTGAAGCAAGAAGAGCCAGGATACAAGCCGCCATACAGTCTCCAGGAAACACAGACACGCCATTCACCCTGCAGGAACCACAGTCCACCTACAGGACATCCACTGACACGGCTCCAGGTAGCGACCGAGTGACCTACTCCATGATCACCCATCTGGGTGATGCCGGAGAGAAAGCGCTCCTCCAACTGGTGAACACCAGCTGGCTGCCGGGGAGAATTCCATACAACTGGAAACAAGCCGACATCGTCCCTGTCCCCAAGCCTAAGGAGTCTGGGAAGTATCGGTTCATCTCCTTAACGAGTTGCCTGGGAAAAAACATGGAAAAGATGGTCCTACGAAGACTACAGTGGAAACTAGGACCACCCCCGGAGAATCTCAATGGTTTTGCCAGGGGGATAGGGACAGCTCATTGCATTGCCACGCTGTTGAGTCACGTGGAGCGAGGTCATGCGGTGGTCGTCTTCTTTGACCTCGAAAAGGCATTTGAACTGGCCAATCCCGATGCCATCCTGGAAGATCTTGCCACAAGGGAGACTCGGGGGAGACTCCTGCAGTCGATAGCGGACTGCCTGTCTAACAGAAGAGCCAGGGTCCGGCTGCAGGGAGCAGTCTCCAGCTACCACCCCTTGGAGAACGGTACACCATAGGGTGGGGTGATAAGCCCCACCCTGTTCAATGTGCTAATGGCAGAACTGCTCGCCACCCCTCTACCTACAGGATGTCATCTGATATCTTACGCAGACGATATCGCTCTAGTGGTGAAAGGGAGAGGAGCCAAGTTTAGGAAAGCACAAAAAGGCCTCGATGACATATCCGAGAAGTCCAATGAGCTTGGCCTTAAGATATCGCCACCAAAGATCAAAGCTATGTGTTTTGGCGGGAAAATGCCCTTGGCAAACAGACTACACCTTCAGGGGCATGAGGTAGAGTGGGTAAAAGCACACATGTACCTTGGCGTATGGATAGACTCCAGGCTGTCATTTAGGACAGAGGTGGCCTACCTCCGGGAAAGGGCCCTTGCCCGGATAAATGTCATGAGGTCTTTGGCAACCAGGGAAGCCGGGGCCACTAGTACTGTTCTCAGGACCTTCTACGTAAGCGCAGTAAGGCCACTGATAGACTATGCCAGCGCTGCCCTTGCTGGCCTCCCTGAGAACCAGATATCCAAGATAGACGCAGTACAAAACAGGGCCCTGCGCGTCATACTTGGTGCACCACCCTGGACCCTGGTTGCCAACATGCAACAAGAGACGGGAATACTGCCGGTCAGTGCCAGGATCTCACAACGTGTGGCTGCCTTCGCTACCAGAGTCATCCAAAAGCAGCAGGACTCCTTCCTACAGCGAAGGATAATCGCCGCTCTGCAGCAGGACCCTGAGGTTTTCCCGATGAACAGA
>NC_134786.1:34563290-34583290 GCF_046742065.1 Oratosquilla oratoria | reverse complement strand
AACTTACTCACCCCCCATCCCCCACCCACTCCTCCACATGCATCACAGCATCATCTATACACAACCCCTCTCCATTCACCCCTATCTTCTGTCCTCTCCCGTCCCTCCTCCACAGACATTCCTCTCTTTTGTAATGCCCCTTTCACCCCATCCATCCATTTTATCCCAGGACACCCCTAATATTCCTTCCTTCCACATCTACCTTCTATACTTCTTTTACTAATATTTTTTCACTTATTATTTCCATGTGTCTAAACCATCCTAATACTCTTTCATCAACCCTATCTCCTAGCTCCCTTTCCACCCCTGTTCTCCTCCTCACCTCCTCATTTTTCACTTTATCTAGCTTAGTAACCCCTATCATACTTCTCAGGCATTTCATCGGAAACACATTCAAACTCCTTCTCTCTTCCTCTCTCATGTTCCATGTTTCTGCCCCATACAGTAATGTTGGTACAATCACTCCTTCATACAACCTTCTCTGAGCATCTATTCCCAGATGTCTATTTCTCATTACAATTTTTATTCCACAAAGGCATTTACTCGCTTCTCTCAATCTACATTCTACCACCACCCCCACTCCTCCCTTTTCTGGCACATTCGCACCCAATTATCTAAAACTATCCACTTCCTCCAGTCTTTCACCTTTAATGCTCACTTCCAGCCTGCTGACACACTCTCCCATTGTACATTTCATCACCTTACTTTTACCCACATTAATCTTCAGCTTCCTTCTTTCACACACCTTCTCAAACTCTGTCACTAACTTCCTCAATCCCTCCTCTGACCCTGCTACAAGCGCAGTGTCGTCAGCAAACAACAACTGGCTCACCTCCCACTTTTCTCCATTGTCTTTAATCATATCCAACCCCTGACCCACTACCCTTGCATTCACCTCTCGCACTACTCCATCCATGTAAAGATTGAACAGCCATGGTGACATAACACATCCATGACGAAGTCCCACCTTTACCTCAAACCATTCTTTTTCTCCATTTCTAATCCTAACACAAGCTCTACTACTCTCGTAAAAACTCTTCACTGCTCTTAACAGCTTTCCTCCTATCCCATATATCTGCACTATCTCCCACAGTGCCTTCCTGTCTATCCTATCGTAAGCCTTTTCCTGATCATAGAAGCCAAAAAAACATCCTTACATTTTCCTATAGCTTTCTCATATATCTGTCTTACCACAAAAATCTGATCTACACAACCCCTACCTGTCCTAAACCCACACTGTTTCTCACCAATTACTCCCTCTGTTCCTCTCCTAATCCTCTCAATCAAGACCCTCCCATAAGCCTTCCCAACTACACTTAACAAGCTAATCCCTCTGAAACTACTACACTCACACTTGTCCCCTTTTCCCTTGTAAAGTGGAACTATACAGGCACTCCTCCAGTCCTCCGGCACTCTACCCTCTCTTAAACAAACATTAAATAACCTCACCAGCCAGTCCACCATAACTGTACCTCCTTTCTTCAGACATTCTGCATGGCATCCATCCAACCTAGGTGCCTTACCTGCTTTCAGCATCTTAACAGCTGCTCTCAATGCATCCCTCCCTATTTCTCCTCCATTTTCCTCACTCATCACTCTCATTTTCTTAGCACTTCCCACTGCAACTACCTTTCCCTCCCTATCCTCCTTCACATTTAGCAGCTCCATAAAATAATCTGCCCACCTTCCTCTCTCTGCCTTCTCTTCCATTATCATCTCTCCAACTGCACCTTTTACCTTTTCGTCTCTACTTAATTCGCTCCTCTTTCTCTTTTAATTTCCCTCCAAAACATCTTTTTATTACTTTCAAAATTTTCTGTCATACTCTTGCCCCATTTCACATCTACTCTCCTCTTTGCTTCCTCTATCTTATTCTTAATTTCCCTTTTCTTTACTTTGTACCTCTCATACGATTCTTTCGTCTTAATTTGTATCCAATCTATGTATGCCTGCTTCTTCTTTTTTACACCTTTCTTTGCTTCCTCATCCCACCACTCACTACCCTTCCTTCTATTTCCTCCCGCCCTCCTTGTTCCACACACCATCTTTGCACACCTTATGACTCCCTCCTTGAACCATCCCCATTCCTCCTCCATTCCTAGTTGTACTCTATTCTTTACTCCCTCCCACTCCTCTTTCAGCTTCTTCTTATACTCATTCTCCTTTTTTTTTTATTTAAGCAGTCCACTCTAAGTACCTCCCTACCTTCTGCCCTTTTGTGTACAAATATACTTGTAATTTTAACAAAGACGGTGCGCTTTGTACAAACAAGTATATCGGGTACACAACACAAACACTTTCACAAAGTCTCACGTACCACATGCAGAACGGGGCAATAAAATCCCACATGACGAAATCCCACAAGAGCAACATATCAAGAGAACACCTAAACAAGGACACAATGATAATCGCCAGGAATGGTAATATAACAAAACTAAAATGCATGGAGGTAGTGATGATAAGAAATTATATGCCACTCATTAACATACAACAAAATATGTGTGGGACCCTAGAGTTGTATGGGTCACGCGCAGCGGGCTGGAAAGGATGAACTGTCACAGACCTAGATCTCTCCTAATGTACCTATCTTTGTAATATATAAGTATGTAGCTTTTCTGAATAAATTACCAGAAGATGCCTAATGCATAGGCTAAACGTCGTAAAGTGTTAGTTTTCCTACCCAATCATGGACTCGTTTGGAAGTATTGTATACCTTCTCCCTCCTTTAGCGAGAAAAGTCATTAGAAGAATAGAAAGTCTCAATAAGAAGGTAACTAACGCCCAGTTTGCTGTGTTATTTAATAAGAAATGCATTGAAGAGAATCTGCTCCCTAAATTCACACACACACACACACACACACACACACACACACACACACACACACACACACACACACACACACACACACACACACACACACACACACACACACACACACACACACACACACACACACACACACACACACACACACACACACACACACACACACACACACACACATATATATATATATATATATATATATATATATATATATATATATATACATATATTGGAAAACTGTAATCACCAGATTCAATTGAAGGGTTTATTTGCCCGACGTTTCGATTCCCGTCCAGGGGGTATAATGGATACAAGATTGTGAACTCCTTATAAATCGCCGAAATGAAATACAAATAAAAAGTTACATGGCTGTGAACATAAAACAAGCGAAACAAAAGTAACAAAACGTGACACTACCGTAAAAATAACAGACCATAGGACAGAGATGTAAATAGAAGTGGACCAAATGACCGCAATGAAGAGTCAAGAACAAACGACTAAATTACAATCAAACAAAACACACTACAAAAATACAAATATAATAAGTCACATGGCTGTGAACAAAAAACAAGTGTAGCAAGCCTCAAACGTAACACTAACGTAAAAAATTCAGAACATAGAACAGAGACGCAAATGAAAATGGACCAAATGTCCGCAAAGAAGTGTCAAGGGCAAACGGCTAAATTAGACAAATAAAACCAAACAAAATAAAATAAAAGAGTAATTGGCAATGAACATAAAGCAAGTGTGACAAAAAACACATCAAAACGAAACCCAAAAGTAAAAACAGAACATAATCCAAAGACGCAAATGAAAGTGGACCAAATGTCCGCCAAAGTAGGAAGTGGGGAACAGGAGGAACAGGTCTCAATAACAAATGACTACATTACAATCAGACAAATAAAAGAACAAAGAAGATAAAAAGAAAGAAGAACCGTAGAGAAAAAAGGAAGTAAACTAAAACTGAAAAGGAGGACAAAAGTCACGGGAAGGGGAGTCGAAGAGGTGCATTGGGAGACCGCTTTCGAGAAAGGAGGTCGGCCAAAAGCCAACTGGTGAACAAACGACAGGTCGAAAAGAAGCAGACAGAGACTAGAAAACAGAACAAAGGAATTAGCCTGCGTTACTCCTCGTGCCTAGATAAATAGGATTGAGATCAATGCACCTGTTTATGCAGTTGCTCTTAGTTTCCCATGCTTCCAAGAATAGTCTTTTCTTTTTGTTATTTTCTTTGTGTAGAGTTGTCACTCCATCCCAATCAATCATGTGTTGGTGTTCTGTAGTGTGTTTGTACAGGGCCGATTTCGGATCTTCTCGCCTAACTGCATGTTGGTGTTCTTGTACTCTAGTGGCTAATTTCTTTTGTGTTTCTCCTACGTATTCCGTGTCACAGTCCGTGCAGCTTATACGGTAAACCACACCGGCCTGTTGTGTAGATACTTTGGTGTCTTTTACTTTGGTGAGATTTCTTTGTAAGGTGTTGAGGGGTTTGTGTGCTACTTGTATTCCTTTGTAACGTAAGACTTTTGCAGAAACCTCAGATGCTCCTTTGATATAGGGGATAGTGACTCTAGGTGTGATATGTGGTCTCTCTTGAGGGGTGTCGGTGGGTCGTGCTTTTGTCCATTTCCGTATAGTGCTGCTGGGATAGCCGTTGTTCCGGAAGACCTGTAAAAGGTGTTTTCTTTCGGCCTTCTTAGATTTCACAGAAGAACAGACTTTATATGCTCTGTTCCATAAAGTCCTGATCACACTCCTTTTGGGGCAATCTGGATGGTAGCTATCAAAGTCCAACAGTCTATCTGTGTGGGTTGGCTTTCTGTAGACACTTGTACTAAGGGTGTCACCTTCGCGGTTGGCGCAGACGTCCAGTAACGGCAGTTGGAAATCTTTCTCCAGTTCCATTGAAAATTGAATGGCCGGTTCAATACTGTTGATGTGACTGGAGAAAGGTTCTCCGTCCTTGCTGTCTAAAATGGCGAACACATCATCGACGTATCTAGTCCATATTTATATATATATATATATATATATATATATATATATATATATATATATATATATATATATACATATATATACATATATATATATACATACACACACACACACACACACATATATATATATATATATATATATATATATATATGTATATCACAACTAACTCCAGTGATATATATATATATATATATATATATATATATATATATACATATATATGTATATATATATACATTCATACAAACATATATGTATATATACATATCTATATATATATATATATATATATATATATATATATATATATAACCAAAACATTTAAATTATTAAGTCATCGAGCAACTCTTCCACAAATGTTCACATTCAGGCACGCGAGGATGCTATCAAATTCTATACCACATCCAGGTGGAATCATGGCTCATTATTTCTATGAAATGGTCTCGCTCTAGTACCTCCATGTACAGAGAGGCTAACACGGCGCTGAGAGGACTTCCCATAGCAAGCCCACGACACTGAAAATATTGTTCGTTGTTGAAGATTAAAGGACCAAATTTTACACAAAGGGAAATTAGTTTTGAATAATACTCCTTACCTATAAGCAAATCCTCATCTTTTACGTCTTTGGCATCCTCCTCAACACACACACACATATATATATATATATATATATATATATATATATATATATATATATATATATATATATATATATATATATATATATATATGTTGAGGAATGGACGACAAAATGAGTAACAGGGTGGTGAGAACACAAGAGTGATCTACGCCACCACAGAACTTCCAACTCCTTGGTGGTACACGTAGATACGCACGGGCATCTTCCCAACTGGAATAACGTCGAGGTTCTCCACCACGGACTGGGAAAGAGATTAAGGAAAACCATAGAAGCCGCACACATCACGACGAGCCCAGTCACCAATCACCGAGAAGGACATGTTAGCCTGGTGCGACCCGCAGCGAGAATGACCTTGGATGCACTAGCTTGCAGGGGAACGATTAGCCAATCAGCGGGCGCCATTCCCAGACGGCCGGCAGGATAAGCCATAACGGGGGTATATAATGTCCACAAGATCTGATAGTCTGTAGTCTCTCTGAGGAAGACATCCGTCGAAACGTAAGAGAATATTCACTCCTGCATCTTCCTGCGCCTCCTTGCCACCTTCCACTCATCTGTTTCCACTTTATACTACAACATATATATATATATATATATGTATATATATATATATATATATATATATATATATTTATATACATTATATATATATATATATATATGTGTGTGTGTGTGTGTGTGTGTGTGTGTGTGTGTGTGTGTGTGTGTGTGTGTGTGTGTGTGTGTGTGTGTGTGTGTGTGTGTGTGTGTGTGTGTGTGTGTGTGTGTGTGTGTGTGTGTATGTATATATATACATATATATATACTAGTGTATCCAGGAAGAATATTTTCTTGTTGACGGACGAGATTGAATAATATTGCTGTTTCTGCATTGTTTATCTTTTTGTTGAGAACTTCAATTTCTCTTGCTAATTTAGGGTGTTGGACTGTTAGTTTGCTGAGTAGCTGTCCGTATGAGGTTGTAACGTTTCGGTCTTCTCTGGAGACCCTCTTCAGGCTAATTGTTTGGATGTATATGTGTACCGTTTATATGTTATTTTATTTCTGATTGTTTGGATGGCGTTGTGTGAAGTGATCTTTCTGATTGGCTGCTTCATAGTCATCAGGAATCACTGGGAGAGGTCAGGTGCGCTTACGGGATGGGAGAATCTGGAGGTCTATGCTGTGTATGTTCATGGTTGGTTTTAATTATGCAATGTATATTGTTTCAATAAAGGCTAATCTGCGGGAGTCTCTTTCTCTGTCTATTATTACTGTTCCTTCTTCTAAGTTTTGACGGGTGAGGGAAGTATTATGTTTGGTGTTATAGTAATTCTTTATGGATCCATGTTGTAGGTGGTACGTCAAATTTCTTGTTAGTTTTGTCGTCATTCCAATGTATGTTTGAGACCCACAGTTCTCAACGGTACAATTATGTTGGTAAATGATGTGGTTTTCTTGTAAAGATGATGTCGATTTAGTAGGGCGGTTTCTCAGTAAAAGTTGTGACATAATCAAGTACATAATCATATCACAAAATTTCATATAGAAATGACATCACATACTAAAGCAATATTGACTTACAGACTCGTGCGTCTCTCTTGGTCTCTGCGTCCGTTGACTTATTTGGCATGACTATGGTGAAGTGATGACTTGGCGACAGAATACGTAACTTGTCCCTCCCTCTAAATGCTTATAACCCACTATTGGGCGACTCTTTGACCAATGCAAGTTAGAGAGAAGACGACTTTATCATTGCCGCCCACACATACCTTCTACCATTTTCCCCCCACACACTTGTCCAAATCGATGCCGGGGACGGGGGGAAGTGGTACAACTGATCGTACCGTGACCTTTTGACGGACGTACAATGCACAAATTATTTTTCCCACTTCTGAATTTTCACAAGAAAGGCAGTAATACAATATTACGTCTATGGACGTTACAATATATATATATATATATATATATATATACATATATATATCTATATATATACATACATATATCTATATATATACATACATACATATATATATATATATATATATATATATATATATATATATATATATAAATCACAGCTAACACCACATTCGGAAGAAAGAAAGAGATACGTAAGCGAAACTATATATTTTGATTACTAACTGCAATCCTCTTCAGTAGTACAAAGTGGAAGGAGGATGCTATCTTAAATAGCAACCTCTTACAGAAGAAAGAGAGGGAACGTTTATTATTTTCCATGTTCCCTTTATTTTATAAGAGGTTGCTATTTAAGATAGCATCCTCCCTCCACTTTGTACTACTGAAGAGGATTTCTGTGAGCAATCTAAATATATAGTTTCTCTTTCGCAACTCTTTCTTTCGTCCGACTGTGGTTTTTGTTGTGATATATATATATATATATATATATATATATATATATATGTATGTATATTTATGTATGTATGTATGCATTTATATATATATATATACATATATGTGTATATATATGTATATATATACATATATATATACATATATGCATGTTTGTATATATGTATGTATGTATATATATATATATATATATATATATATATTTATATATATATATATATATATATATATATAACCCAAAAAAAATTTATTAGCTCATCGAGCAACTCTTCCACAAATGTTCACATTCAGGCACGCGTGGATGCTATCAATTTCTATACGCAAAAAGGTTGGGAAAGATTTTTTTCTGCTTCAGTGGCAGTGAAAACAATCTAAATGTATATCGGGTAAACCCGGATGTACTCCGCTGTAGCCTGCTCTTATATAATCTTTATTATTTTGCTCTTTAATCCATCACAGCCTAACTAAGTACAGGCTTCCTCACCCTTATATGAACTTGAAAAATCAGCATTCAGTTTCCAGCTTCCTTTCTTCCTGGAATCGTCTTCAGGGTCTTTCTCTGCTCTTAACCTTAAGCCCCTTCTTTAAACTCTTGAAATCATTATAGGATTTTATACCATCTAGCAACAGGTGGTTTACTAAAATTAATGGAAAATAAATTTATTAAAGTATTTTTTAATAGATTTCTGGGTGAAAGGTGAAGTTTTTAATAAAAACCTATGTAATCCAAATCTCCTTAATGTTCTTTTTTCTCATTATGATTTCTTTTAATGCTAGGAAGATGTGAAAAGTTAATGATGAACACCGTTGAGGAAGTGAAAGAACTTTATTTGAATAACATAATTTCGAAGTTTCAAATTTGTCTTACAGAGTAAAAAGCATTCATGGTTATACCTGAGTATTAAGATTCTGAGCTAGATAGAGTGTAAGATGTGGTCTCCATAGAGTAAATAATCATCTTCAAAGTACATTCTAATAAAACGTTAAAAAAAAATCATGTACGAGTAAATATACATTTGTTCAAAAACTCTTTGCAGCCATCATAAACCAAACTAGCTGTATTACATATCTTAGGAATATATTTGAGATGTCGACATAAATAAAACCCTAGTTGTGGCAAGAGACCTGTATTTTTTGTCACTTCTCTACTTTCACCTGAGTCGACGAGGAGGGAGGTTTTCGGTATAAATGAAGCGGCCCGCTTGGCTATGGTTGTGCTCTGTCTTGCAGCATTGCTTCTGACTCTGGCAGTGGGCATGGGACACAGATGATCCTTCATCCACAAAGAGCCAAGACAAAAGAGAAATGGGAGACGGGTGGGAGTGGGATGGGCGAGGGTAGGTGCACGCCTTGGCTCGCCATCTCCCTCATAAGGGGGAGCCTATTGGTATATAGATATAGATAGATATTACTATACAGTAGTTTTGTTGTCAAGTACACAACATCTGTGACCAATATGTACCCCGAGTCAAAAACCATTCGAGTCCAAGACTAAATCCGAACCCAGATCGCTCGAGTCTGAATCAGTCCAAGTTAAGGACTTCATGTTTACATTTGTGCATATGTCGTCACCATATTTTCAAAGTCCAGGTTTTAGATTTCCGCTATAATAAACAAACCAATTATTCAAAGGAACATTAATGTAATTAAATTAAACTCAAATAATCATATAGATGTGTGTTATTGAGCTTGCTGAAGTTCAATTAGTTTAAGTGCTCATATAATCATAGGGGACAAATATCTAAATATATTCTTCATTCTAATGACCAAATTGTTTCTCGCAATGTAGTGTTGCATATTAATACATAATAAAAACTACTTAGAATGATACACTGAATAAATACAGCATGTCATTATTAGTTATATGACGCTTCCATAAGCAATGCTATGTTTTTTATTATAACCGGAAGAAACAAAAGTTAGATTTTCTATATACAATAAAACTTTGTGAGATGCAAATGTAATTTGTAGGGATTTAATGACATCGCTACAGACGAAAGTCACGCATAGTTCTTACCTGATAAGAAAAAAATATCCAATCACATCTAGAATGCTGATCATTTTTACTTCCATTATCCCTCTTCTCCCCTATACCTCTATAAATCTCGCTTTTGCCACCTTTATGACTCCACCTCTTCGTCACGATATTGTTTCCAAGGGTAGAAGCAATGAAATGCGTTTGTTTAGTACATGGGATATATTATTGAGCACCACCACAGTGAAATATTTCCCACGCCAAATTGCAGAAACTACATGACGCCGCACGATGCAAGATCTCAAATGCCTTATTACGTCGAGTATAGCAGTGAAGGAGATAATCAAACCAAAATTGACATAATAATGTCTTTTTTTTTTTTTTGTCAAATGACAAACGACAACAGCTTTAGGAAAATCTATCAAGTAAATAAGTCAGAATTTAGTAACTTCGAGATTCCCTCCGGTTAAATCGCTATGACGAAAAAGCTTTGAAATCAAGATCTCTGCACAAAATAGTGCCAGCAATCACGGTGCATATCTAAAAATGTGGAAACCCAATATATGTAGAATGTTCTTGAACTTTACCTAGAAATTAGGAATATCTTTTATCACAAAACGAACCCGCAGTATTATGTAGTGATATGTAAAAATTTTATGTTTTGCAATCAGTGTGGTAGCCCAACTCAGTACACTTTGTAGCCAACCGAACACCGATATCCCACGTATTCCCCGTCTCCTGGGAAGGGATTGGGCATTGGTGTACTGTTGGCTGGAAAGTGTACTGATTTGGGCTGTCATACTTTGCAAAACAAAAGAATTTTGCATTTCACCATAGGATATTTTGTTTGTTTTTCGATGGAAGATATATCCATAAGTTTGTAAAGTTCATGAACATGTTGGATATACACTCATTACATACAGAATGTTTGGGATTATACAAAATTAGATATTCCGTAGACTTTCATTGATTATAAAGCGCAGGAAGACTGAGATACCAAGGAAACAACCATGAGTTAGATGATATATAAAAAAAAGACAATGAAAAGTAAGGATTAAGGAAAAAAAAATATCTAGATGGCTGCAGAAAATAAAAACGAAAATTGGGAAAACCTAATAGCAAGGGAGGGAAATTAAGATAAGCAAAGTTACGGGGGAAACAGAGGATACCTCAAGTCTAGATAAAAAGAAATTAAAGTATATATAATCAAGCTAAAAATAATGTATAAAATGAAGTATTTTGCGTCTCTGTTTAGCCGTTTAAGTAGTTCCTGAAATTTTCTCTCCGTGCCAGTATCACAGTATGAAAGAGCCTCCAGAAAATAATCTTGACTTTTCAGAGGAACCTAAAGAATAGATGATTTATTCAGGTGGTTAGCCTGATATACACATTCATTTAACTTTTTTGAATATTGTATGAAGCATTAGATAGAATTTTTTCTTGGCTACGAAATATTTAATAGAACTGAATGGGGTGAAAATTTGATGATATTTAAAGTACCATCTATTCAGGATATTGTATATCTATTTCATATTGTACATTTGTGTACCATTAAACTTTCATTATATCGGCAGACATACAAGATCGTTGATACGCAAACGCAAAAAATTAACGCAATGTGACTGAATAATCTACGTACATACATATATAAACACACAGACACACACACACACACACACACACACACACACACACACACACACACACACACACACACACACACACACACACACGTACACACACACGTACATACATACATACATACATACATACATACATACATACATACATACATACATACATACATACACATGCACACACACCCAAACGCACACACACACCCAAACACACACACACACACAAACACACACACACACACACACACACACACACACACACACACACACAAACATACACACAGATGCACGAACATACGCACACACGCACATACACGCACGCCTTGAGATGCACACCACACAGGAGGAAATATGTTGATGACTGCATGGTGAGGATTCCTGTGTTAGCTTCGCTGCTACTAACACTTCAGTTCCCTTCAGTGAAATTGTAATTCACTTACAATTTTCTTCACTTTCTTTTTATAATTGTAGTATGGTAAGTCATTCGTCTTAAGGTCCCATGCCACTCTCGTATTGTAAGTTTTTAGTCAAATGCCATTATTCAACAATGAGGTGGAATTAAATGATATTGATTTTTCTTATATTTTTTCTTCCTAGTATTACACTTGGTTTAAATTACACCAAGGGACTCCCACCCGGTATTCCTGTTCATCTAACCAAGCCACTTCTGCTCCGACGTCACTATTTAATTCAACCAGTATCTTTTTACTTTTCAAATAAGTACCACCTTTTAAGGGCGTAACTTTACCTCCATGCACCAATAATTTTTCTCCTCCTCCATCTTATTCTCCAATCAGAAAGACTGTTATACTGTCTCAAGCGATATTGTTTACGCAAGCAGTTTGTCGCAGCAGAACGACTTCATGTTTACATTTCTTAACGTCAGCGCCTACCCTAACCAATGTTTACAATATAAGACGGTAACACTGCAACTTGCAGTCGGTCATTGTATCATAACAACCGAATAAAATTACAATAAAATTTACATTCCTTTCCACCTACCCCTCTATCTACCTAAATGTCTACCTCTATCTACCGGTCTCTTACAGGGCTCGGCAGCTATCCTTGGTCGTCCCGACAATGATATCTACTACCCTCTTACAGGGTCTATTGCCCTCTTACAGAGTTTACTATCCTCTCGTGAATCTTCTATCTTCTGTCTATAGTGCTAAAATATCTATTCTCAGTTCCCAAACTTCATAAAATATCACCTATTACTTGTAATGGTAACCTGTCACGAATGTTGTGCTTATTCAATTTCCTATAATCAATAACTGGGCGCATAGTACCATTTGATTTTGGCACCAAAATCAAAGGAATGTTCCACTCACTTTTACTATGATCAGTAATATCCTGCGATAACATTTCAGTGATCAGTTTATCTACTATTGCATATTTAGAGTGAGGAACTCTGTAAGTGGGTATGTAAGTAGGTTGTGCTCCTGGTTCTAATTTAATCTGATGTTTTAAAACAGTTGTTTTGCCTAAGGCGTCCCTCGGCAAAGCAATTGCTTTATCGTGCTTCACAAGCAAAGCAACTAAACTTTCACCCAACTCAGGGCAATTAGTAGGTTCTAATCGATTCTTGTATTTCTTTCTTAATTCTATTTCTTCTTGAACTGAACAGATTGATGAAATTGGTAATTCCACCTCCTCACTACTCTCATTTAAAATCTTGATGGGTTTTTTCCACACCTGAAAACATCCTGTTAGTGTACCTTTCCCTAAAACTATATCTTTGTTTAAATGATTAATAATTGTTAATTCTACTATGTTCTTGTTTGACTTTTAAATCCCTGAGTCCAATTTCAAACCTTCTAATCAAATTGATTCTGGGAGAGTTAAAATTTCAGAGTCTACAGTTACTCCTTTCAACTTCACCTCTACCCTGTTAATTGCTCTGGAGTGTAATAATGTCGACTTTATTACGCCACTATCCACAATTTACAAGGCTTTATTTGTAGTTGATGAATTAGTAATTTCTGGGATTTCTTGAATATCTGAGTTGGGTTTACTATATGAGGCTTTACTTTCTGTTGGTCTGCACCACTCGGCTTCGTTATCTAAAGTAAAATTGTTATCTTTCTTATCTATGTCTAGGGATTCATTGATTCCTGTCACTGGTCTTAAGTCTGGTAGATTTAAAAATGGGATTAACTGTGATTTCACTAAGATCCCTAAGTCAGCAGGACATATCACCATGTTTTCTTTTCACATAGTTGCAAATCCTATCAATAAATTTCCTGGAAAAATAAATTATTCTACAACTATCACTGGAATGTGCAAATGTTCATTTGTATATAGGATAACTTCTAGTTCAACAATACCTAATATTTTTAATTTATTTCCAGTTACTCCTTCCAATGAGTAATGGATCGGTTCCAAGATTTTCACTCCTGGTTTCAACTGGTATAAAACTGTACTGGTTATAACATTGACTACAAATCCTGTATCAATAAATATTTGAATAGGCTTATTGAACACTCTACCAGCAATGAGAGGTCCTACAGAAGTCCTTCCAATTGTAATTGTCAGTTTATGACTATCTTTGATGTTGGAGTTTTCTTTAAACTTTCTATCACTCTTATACTTTCTATTTGTATATATGTGGGGAGTTCTAGAATATTAGTTTATTCTGTGTCTGGGGGTTTCCTCTTGTTTCCTGGTGCATACAAAATTTCTACAGTCATGGGTTTTGTGGCCTATTCTTTGGTGATACACACAGAATGGTGGCTTTCTACACTGATACTCATCATGATCCTCATATTTGTAATTTCTACAAATAATTCCATAATAACAGTCTTGTGCTTTGTGTCCCCAAGTATAACAACTAAAACATAGAATTCTAGTATCCCTGGAGTGGATGGACTTCTAACTTTCTGCCTATGTCCTAATTCTGTTTCCTTAAACTCTCCTCTAGAGATCCTCTGTTGTCCCACTGTCATCACATATGGATTTATGATTCTGGTCTCACTATATCCTTGCATTAGATAATCTACATCCTCCTAAATTCATATTTGACTTGAGATCTTTATACAGCATTTCTGTCGTTAAATCATCACTATTTTTAGTCAACAATCCAAAGGTGATAAATTTTATTACCTGAGAAACTTTCATTTTGTCACTAGATCTTTCTATCCAATCTGAATCTTTAAAGATAGAATTCATGTCTTTTGACCATCTATCTAATCTAGCTAAGTATTCTGTGTCTGATTCACTTGTTCTAACTTCTTTGATCATTCTAACCAAAGACATGATAGGATCCTGATCATATTTTGACATAAAATGTTTAATGAATGCTTTTTTATAAGCTTCATATTGGTTATCTTCCATTTGCTGGAAATTTATGATAAACCTAACTCTATCCTTCTCAGGATCTATATTTTCCTTTAAAGTTCCTATTCTAATTTTTTCATCTGTTATATTTTTGCTCACAATTAATGTATCTATTTGATTAATGAACTTATTAACTCCTAAAGTGTATTCATCCCCGGTAAATTTCGGAATATTAATATTTGAGGTATGAACCTCATACCTAAGTACTGTGTTATTCATACCTTCATTAGTTGATTTGACTTGACTGTCTCCACGTAGTCTTCCTTGCATACGTCAACCTCGACGTCCCTCGTCAGCCTCGTCGTTCGTCAGCCTCGTCGTTCATCAGCCTCGTCGCTCACTGCCTTGAAGATCGTCTTGTAGACCCCTCGTAGTAGTTGCTCGCAATGTTGTGGTTGTGCACCGCGTGATTATGGTTGCGTGCACTGTACATTGGTGTACCCGTAGACTTATCTTGCCTCAGTCTTGTAGTTTCCTGCATGCATCAGCCTTGTATTTTCTTCGGAGGAAGTTCATCCCTAGCTGCCGCCACTGTTAGCTTCGCTGCTACTAACACTTCAGTTCACTTCAGTGAAATTGTAATTCACTTACAATTTTCTTCACTTTCTTTCTATAACTGTAGTATGGTAAGTCACTCGTCTTAAGGCCCCATGCCACTCTCGTATTATAAGTTTTTAGTCAAGTGCCATTATTCAACCATGAAGGGGAATTAAATGATATTGATTTTTTTATCTTCTTTCTTCCTAGTATTACACTTGGTTCAAATTGCACCAAGGGACTCCCACCCGGAATCCCTGTTCATCCCACCAAGCCACTTCTGCTCCGACGTCACTATTTAATTCAACCAGTATCTTTTTACTTTTCAAATAAGTACCATCCTTTAAGGGCATGACTTTACCTCCATGCACCAATAATTTTTCTCCTCCTCCATCTTATTCACCAATCAGAAAGACTGTTATACTGTCTCAAGCGATATTATTTACGCAAGCAGTTTGTCGTAGCAGAACGACTTCATGTTTACATTTCTTAACGTCAGCGCCTACCCTAACCAATGTTTACAATATAATACGGTAACTCTTACACCCTGTGTCCAACACTGACCTGAATTACAACCTACTGCAGGACACGCTGGACAGGCTACACACATGGACAGTGCACAATAGTGTCTCCATGAACCACAAGAAAACTGTCACTAAGCAGACATATCAACAAGATGTTGGGAGAGACGTAAGGATTGTTAGAAAATACACACACACACACACAAACACACACACACACACACACACACACACACACACACACACACACACACACACACACACACACACACACACACACACACACACACACACACACACACACAAAGGATTACAAAGGCGGAGCATGCCGACAGGAGACCTTTTGGTCCATATCTAGGTCGGATGCGAAAAAAATCATAATAATAATAATAATGAAATAATAAATAAAAACTATAATAATGTAAATAACAAATAAAATACATATATAAATGGGTATCAGGAGAACTGCCCCTGGGACAACTGCCCCTGGGACAATTGCCCCCCGACAACTGCCCCCGGGACAATTGCCCCCGTAGGACAACTGCCCCCGTAGGACAACTGCCCCCGACAACTACCCCCTGGACATTTGCCCCGACAACTACCCCGACAATTGCCCTGGAATTTGTTGCCAATTACGTAATTACTTTCTGGTAATTTCCTGAGTAACTATTTATAAAAGAAATTCTTTATAGAGAAATGGTAGTAAATAAGAACTATTAAAACAATGTTTTATTATTGTTAATAAAAGTACATGATTTTAAAAAGATAACATTCTATGCTCAAATTTGTTGCCATTTACGTAATTATTTTCTAGTAATTTCCTGAGTAACTATTTATAAAAAAAGTCTTCATAAAGAAATGGTAGTTAATAAGAAAGATTAAAACCAATGTTTTATTATTGTTAATAAAAATACATGATTTTAAAAAGATAACATTAAATACTCAAGTTTGTACATATATAAGTTGCAAAAATATTGAAAAAGGATTTAACTACTACAATTTTAAATTGTGGGCTATGTATCTAAAAAATTCCAATACATCGCGGTTCTAAAAGTCTTGCACAATGTTTGCTATTCTTATGCTAGAATCCTGATAGCGTTTCCGCTTAGGAGGTACTGGCTGCCCAGCAAGTATTTGATTGATTATGACGCTGGATAGTGCCTGTTCTCTCTTCAACACCCCCAGAAATTTCCATATATTTGGATGAAATGACGTAACGCTTGCTTGCATATGGTTATGCCATCCCTCTAAGGCGTTGTTTGTTCGAGGTAAAGCTTCAACAACACAAGTATACATACTCCACATGCTTACAGGGAAACGTGGCTGTCTCCTTGTATGTCGACGTCTTCTGCCGATGTATGTATCTTCAAAATAATCTATTATAGCATCAGCCTCAGGTGGTAACGTCTTTTGCAGTTTCTCAAATGCTTCAATAACTTTTTCTGGGGGAACAAACGCCAAAGCAGGAATCATACGAATCCGTAGGAAAAAATCGGCGTCAGTTTGGTATTTAGTTTGGAGACCTTCGTTTTGCACCTTACGGTATATGCTTTGAGATAAGTGGTAAAAACATCCTTTAACGGTTACGTTGGGGAAGATCTCTTCAATAGCACTCCTAGCAGCTTGTTCAAAGTCTATTATGAAGGTCTTTGAATTAAGTCTAGGGTTTATAGTGAGGAGTTGTTGAGATGTAACATTATTTGCCAATTCCTTTTGCTTCACATGGATGTATCCTTCATCAATAAGCTTCACTTGTACTCGTTCACTTCGGACGAACTCCATAATGGGTGATGTCACTTCTTATATTTCTGAATAGACATTGGATCCTTCTTTCTTTTTAAGCCTATATATATGCAATTGGTGATAACTTTCGGAAATCAACTATAACTTGTACGACCGATTATCTAACTAGGAAGTATCTACATAAATGGTAATGAATTCAGGAAATAGCAACAATTATTTATTAAATGACCGATTATGTAATCGTTACTTAATTAGGCAATTACTAAAAAGTAATTACATAAATGGCAATAAATTCCAGGGCAATTCTCCAGGGGGCAGTTGTCCGGGGGCAGTTGTCCTACGGGTGCTATTGTCCCGGGGGCAGTTGTCGGGGGGCAATTGTCCCTGGGGCAGTTGTTCCGGGGGCAGTTGTCCTAGAACCATATAAATGCATAGGTATAGTTAAATAATAAACAAACAGGTAAATAGTAAATAATAATAAATTGACATATAACTGATAATAAATGAAAATCAGACAGACAAATGATGACAAAACAAAAACAAATAATATAAAATAAATTATAATCATTACAGCATCTTGCTTAGGTGTTTATCTAAATGATTCTTAAAGCTTCGAACTGAACTACATTGCACTACCTATGCAGGAAGTTTATTCCATTCATTAACTACACGGTTGGCAAAGTTGTTTCTACCTACTTCCAAATTGAATCTATTTCCGGACAGTTTGAGACCATTGTTTCTTGTCTGATTCTCATTCAATGTGAAAATTTTGTCACTTCTGATGTTGTCAATTCCCTTTAAAATCTTAAAGACCTGTATCAAGTCACCTCTGAGTCTACGCTTTTTAAGGGAAAACAGATTCATATGTTTTAGTCGATTTTCGTATGATTTATTTTTGATATTTGGGATCAGTTTTGTGGCTCGCCGTTGTACTTTTTCCAGTCTGTCAATGTCTTTAATGAGATTCGGTGACCATACAGAAACAGCATATTCCAAATGTGGACGAACTAACGATTTATATAGTTTGTTAATGAGTGATGGACTTTTGAAATCAAAAGATCGCGCAATCAGTCCTAGAATCTTATTTGCTTTCTCAGAGGCTGAAATACACTGCTTGGATGATTTGAGGTCGTTACTGATAATTACGCCGAGATCTTTTTCACTATCCATTTTTGTTAACGAATTTCCAAATAACTTGTAATCGTACTTACTGTTATTTTTACCTATGTACATTACCTTGCATTTACTTGTGTTAAATTTCATTAGCCACTTTTCAGACCATTGCTGTAATTTATCTAAATCTTCTTGAATATCTAATTGGTTTGAGTGATCATTTGCCACTCCGCACATTTTTGTATCATCAGCAAATTTGGAAACAGTAGATTTTAGTCCATGGTCTATATCATTTATATATACTATGAATAGAAGTGGCACAAGAACGGAACCCTGAGGAACTCCACTTGTAACATTTTTCCATCTAGAAGTTTTTCCATTTAAAACAACTCTCTATTTTCGACCATTCAACTAATTACTAGTCCAACCTAATAGGCTACCACTTATTCCGTGTAAAGCTAATTTAGTAAGTACTCTTTCGTGTGGGACGGTATCAAAAGCTTTTGAAAAGTAGATATATTAAATCTATATTGTTTCTTTTGTCATAATTCGAGATAACTGTGTTGTAGAATTCAAGTAAGTTAATCACGCATGAATGTTTCCGTCTGAAACCATGCTGGCTATCATCTATCAAACGGTTACTTTCTAAATGAAGTTCGATAGCATCTCTGATGATAGTTTCCATTATTTTTCCTACGACTGAAGTCAAACTTATAGGCCTATAGTTATTTGGCTTCTTTTTGTCACTTTTTTTGAATATGGTAGTAACGTTAGCTAGCTTCCATTTTCTTGGGACATCTCCGGATATAATGGATTTCTTGAAAATAATTTCTAATGAAACAACAATCTCATTTTTCATTTCCTTTAAGATTCTTGGATGCCAACCGTCAGGCCCTGGTGTTTTATTAACTTTGAGTTTATCTATACACCTTTTAATTTTTTCTTTTGTTATATTTACCGTAGTGAGTAAGTTTACCCTAGACTTTTCACAGGTTTCAGTTTGGAGTTCACTTTGAGGTGTTTCGTTTACGAATACCGAGCTAAAATAATTGTTTAAGATAATACACATCCCTTCATTTGAATATTCAAGTTGACCGTCAGCAGATAATACTGGACCAATGTGATTCCTAACAACCTTTTTATCTCTAATGTAACTATAGAATTCTTTAGGATTCCCTTTGGATTTATCAGCGATGTTCATTTCGTATTGTCGTTTTCTTTTTCTTATTGATACATAACTGTATTGATACATAACTTTCATAGTCATTAGATGCACCCGAGTACTTATATTTCTTATAAGCCTGTCTCTTTTTAG
>NC_134786.1:34555790-34558290 GCF_046742065.1 Oratosquilla oratoria | reverse complement strand
TACAAGGGGTGAAAGTGGCACCAGACTGGAAGTGAGCATTAAGGGAGAGCGACTGGAGGAAGTGGATAGTTTTAGATACTTGGGTGCAAATGTGGCAGGAAAAGGTGGAGTGAAGGTGGAGGTAGAATGTAGATTGAGAGAAGCGAGTAAATGCCTTGGTGGATTGAAGAGTGTAATGAGGAATAGACATTTGGGAATGGATGCTAAGAGGAGACTGTATGAAGGAGTGATTGTGCCAACAGCACTGTATGGGGCAGAAACATGGAACATAAAAGAGGAAGAGAGAAGGAGTTTGAATGTGTTTGGGATGGGGGTTGCTAGGCTAGATAGAGTGAGAAATGAGGAGGTGAGGAGAAGAACCTGGGGTGGAAAGGGAGTTGGGAGATAGGGTTGATGAAAGAGTATTAGGATGGTTTGGACACAAGGAAAGAATGAGTGAAGAAAGACTAGTAAAAGAGGTATGGAAGGCAGATGTGGAGGGAGTGAACATGAGGGGACGTCCTAGGATGAGGTGGATGGATGGGGTGAAAGGGGCGTTGGGGAAGAGGGGAATGTCTGTTGAGGAAGGACGGGAGAGGACAGAAGACAGGGGTGAATGGAGAATGGTTGTATATGGATGATGTTGTGATGCATGAGGTGGAATGGGCGGGGGGATGGGGGGTGAGGTAGTATGTGTGAGCAAAAGTTGACGCAGCCCGAAGGGATTTCTCCCCGTCTTCTTCTTTTATGCATGGGGGAGACGGAGAGGGGGGGTCGCCGATTTAATGAAGCGGCCTTGCTGTGGATGTGCTGTGTCTTGCGACACTGTTTCTGACCCAGGGCAGTGGACAAGGTGCAGGGATGACCCGTCATCCAGGAGGTGCTAAGATAAGATGGAGGGTGGAGGGGTGTTGAGCGTATTCAGCGATGGAATGGGTGGGAATGATTTTATGCCTTTCCCTTTTTGGCTACCTCCCTTGTAAGGGGGAAAAAGTCTTGGTATATGTATATATGTAGACTTTGTCAAATAAGTATAGTTCAAACCTTTGTTTTAAATGAATCATCACCTATACAGTTTTCTATAATGCTTATCACTTATATGTATTTGCGTGTTTGTTTATCAATATTATATATTTTTTTCTGAATCCGTCCTATTACCGTACGCTGCATTGTATATTAATTATCAATTAATTACTTAAGAAGTCCTAGGTTGGTCATCAGAAAAATAATGTATAGGATAAAAATCAAAACTGTTTGCATTTATAATTCAAAATTCTCACTCATAGATTGCGAAGGTTATAGAAGAGACACAGAGAAGGGAAGCGTAACTATATATGTGGAAATTGTCAAGAAGCACATGTACATACAAAAAGACTTCCTATCCCTTACAAAAGAGGTGGTCAGCTAAGACATGCATTTATCTTTCACCCACACTTCACCCCTCAAACACCCATTTGTTTTCCTTTTTATCTTAGTTTCTTGTGAATGAAGGGGTATTCCTGACCCCTACCCACTACCTGACTTAGAGGCTAAGCATGTAGAGAAATAAGTAGGTATAGGAAAAGGACACTTAAACAAAGGTGTATATAACAAGTACACACACAAAAAAACAGACACAATCAACAAAATTACTGTCTGGTTCAGCAACCAAACTCGCACAGAAACACAGTAAAGGAAATTAGATACAAGATGGAAAAGACATGCATATGATATAAAAATGAATAAGCTCATGAGAGAGACACACAGAGAGAGAGAGAGAGAGAGAGAGAGAGAGAGAGAGAGAGAGAGAGAGAGAGAGAGAGAGAGAGAGAGAGAGAGAGAGAGAGAGAGAGAGAGAGAGAGAGAGAGAGAGAGAGAGAGAGAGAGAGAGAGAGAGAGAGAGAGAGAGAGAGAAGAGAAGTATTGCATTCAAAGAAAAGCAAGTCGAGTAAACTAAGAACTTCAAAAGGAAAAATAAACAAACCAGCATATGATATGGTTAAACAAAGATGAATGATGTCAATGAAAAATTCAATGACCCAAGCAGCAAAGAGAATGCACAAACTTAGAGTAAACATAATCGACTCAGTGTTTACTAAGAAATGGAATGCGAAAGAAAAGTACATTTTATAAAAAAGAATAGATAAACAGAAACACAGAGAAACTGAATTAACTGTACATTGAAAAAATGTGTTTAAGAGTAGAAAAGAAAAATTATAATGGTAGAAATAGTATAAAGAGGAGTGAATAATATGTTGAATAGCTAATATATAATTTGCTGCTACCCTAAAACTAATCTATGATCGGCTTCTTTAATATTTTTACCATTCTATTACAGCAATGAATGAGAAAATTTAAAAGAAAATTCCTACTTGTCAAGGAAGACACAAAGGATCCTAGTAAGTATATATATATATATATATATATATATATATATATATATATATACAGTATATATATATATATATATATATATATATATATATATATATATATAGTAATTTGAAAGAAATTGATAGACCCTTTGAAAAGAATTAGCCTT
>NC_134786.1:34520790-34550790 GCF_046742065.1 Oratosquilla oratoria | reverse complement strand
AACATTAAACTCAGCTTCGAACTCTGTACCATTTAACCATGTCTCAGTTATTCCTATCATTTCGAGATTTTCGCTATTGATATACGCCTGTATTTCTTGAAATTTGTTCCTAACACTACGAGCATTAAAGTACATGGTTTTAAGAAATTCGTGATTATTTCTTTTTGACACATTTTGAGTTTCAATATCATGTCTTACATTATCATTTTGTTTTTTATTTATACCTTACTCTATATCATTATTTCTTCCTTCATTGACATTCAATGCCTCATTAACATTTCTCTCATCAAAACTAACATTTCCCCCATCACGAACATCTTGTCGACCACGGTCATCCGATCTCTTTTGTACACTTTGTCCCCCTACGTCACCGGGATTCACACCGGCCTCCCGTCGTTCATTGACATTATGTCCGGCATCCCTTCTTAAAATTATATTTTGTCCTCCAGTGACATTATATCCTACTGTAATATTTTTTTCCTCCACTATAATTACATCCCATCGTGATCTTTTGTCTTCCACTGTCATTAAATCCCATCGTGATATTTTGGCCTTCATTGACATTCTGTCCGGCATCCCTTCCTAAAATTATATTTTGTCCTCTAATGACATTATATCCTACCGTGATATTTTCTCTTCCAGTATCATTACATCATATCGTGATATTTTGTCCTCCACTATCATTACGTCCCATCATGATCTTTTGTCCTCCACTGTCATCACACACACACACGCACACACACACACACACACACACACACACACACACACACACACACACACACACACACACACACACACACACACACACACACACACACACACATATATATATATATATATATATATATATATATATATATATATTCATTGTATATATGGGCAGGAGATTTTCTCTCAAGCATGTTTGGTTAAATTTAATGGCAATATTATTATTGCAGAGTTTTTTATCTGCCTTTTCTCTTTCTCTGAGAACCTTTTTCCCTTCCACGGGAAGTTGTCTTATAATGTCACCATATGACATTGTTTTGTAAGTTACTATGGGCATGGCTTTACCAAAGTGAAAAACTGACCAGAACGCGTTTTCACACTACTTAGTTCTTCATCAGTGGCTAGAGTGTGAATATCTGATTGAATTTTTGTGTTTATATACTATTAGTGGTGGTCTGATATTTGATTTTGAGGCTTCTGATTGGCTAGTGGGCTGGACTGGGACTCCCGAACTATTCTACTTCCTCATTGGTCGGCTGTTGTGTGACGTCATCAGTATTGTACCTTCTTTCAGGGAGCTTAGATCTCCTTACGCTAGGGAGGCCCTCTAAATCCCTAGTTTGTATATTAAGATTGGGAGATGTTTCTTTAATAAAGAGAGCCTCTGCAATAATAATCTTGCCATTAAATTTAACCAAATATATATATATATATATATATATATATATATATATATATATATATATATATATATATATATATATATATATATATATATATATATGTGTGTGTGTGTGTGTGTGTGTGTGTGTGTGTGTGTGTGTGTGTGTGTGTGTGTGTGTGTGTGTGTGTGTGTGTGTGTGTGTGTGTTTGTGCATTTGTGTATGTGTGTGTATGTGTGTGCGCGTGTGTGTGTGCGTGTGTGTGTGTGTGTGCGTGTGTGCGCGCGTGTGTGTGTGTGTGTGTGTGTGTGTATGTGTGTGTGTGTGTGTGTGTGTGTGTGTGTGTGTGTGTGTGTGTGTGTGTGTGTGTGTGTGTGTGTGTGTGTGTGTGTGTGTGTGTGTGTGTGTGTGTGTGTGTGTGTGTGTGTGTGTGTGTGTGTGTGTGTGTGTGTGTGTGTGTGTGTGTGTGTGTGTGTGTGTGTGTGTGTGTGTGTTCTAAGATGATTGAAGGAAATATTCTGTCCCATAGATGTCCAGAGTGTATGTTCGCATTTTCTCCCATGTATTATTTTTATAACTCACCAGCCCAGTACATTGTACTTACTCCTCCCTCTGCATCCTCATTTCTTACAGCAAATAATCCTACATCATCCTGAGTATGTATACATTTTTCCGTTCTCAGTATCACCTATGACGTATTACGGTTTTTTTTTGTTTTTTTTATCAGTTTAGTCTATGAACGTGTCCACACATCTTTCTGACTCAACATACCGACCCTGTACACGCAGCCGGCCTACGCTCACTTCAATTACACCAGACATGCCCCCTCCTGCTAATAACTCTTCGAAAAAAATCACCTGCTACTCAATATAACAAAATAACACAAAATCTTATCATCGTAGTCAAGGATGAGACCACATTACCACACTTTAGCGGCAAGAATATTCCTGTGCACAATTTCCCCTGTGAGGTTATATCAGAGATAGCACGAAGGAACATCATAGACGACAAAGATAAGATATCCATTCTAAAATCCAGAATAGACAAGAATAACACATTAGCTGGTGGCGTCTGATCTACTTGAGGAAATTAAATCTTATCAAGATTTCTTTGATCACTTTAAAATGTCCTTTGCATCACTTGAGCCACGTGGACCACTTTCTCCCTATACTCTTTGGCTAGAACTTACAAGCCTGGTTCACACCACATCAAATAGAAAGGTATCAAAAATGCTCCAACATTTAAGATTGAACTTCGAGAAAGTCTCAAAAACTCAGACTGGGCCTTAAACAACAAATTTTTATTAGAACACGTAGTCTCACTCATGGCATACTTTCGACAACCTTTCCAGTTACGCCCAGAAGCATTCCAGAAAGTTTATACTATTCCATTCACACCAGGTATCACACTAGGCGAATTCTCGAGGAAAATCTCTGATACAAACAAAGCTATCTAGCATAAGCAGACCATGACCCTGCGCCAATTGCTTGTACTTCTTCCATTTAAATTAACTCCACTTCATTACCAAGGTATCAAAATTGCTCCAACATAGAGGATTTAGGGAAAAATGTCAATGTAATAGTACTGGGAGACCTTAATGCTAGGGTAGGAAATGGTCCCATTGATGGAGTGGTTGGGAAATGTGGAGTTCCAGGAAAGAATCGTAGTGGAGAGTTGATGGTGGAAATGTGTCTAGAAAGAGAGTTGATGATAGCAAATACAGTGTTTCGGAAGAAAGTCAAGCATAAGTACACATGGGAGAGGGTGGCAGATGGAAGGGTGGTAGATAGAGCGTTAATGGATTATGTAGTGGTAAATAGGATTATGATGGGAAGAGTTAAGGACGTACATGTGCTAAGGGGAGAGGGTGGGGGAATATCAGATCATTTTTTGGTGGAAGGTAAGTTGAGAGTGGAGGATGATGGAGAAAGAGGAAGGGGACAAAAGTTAGGGAGGTGCTTAGAGTGAACTCTTTAAATGAAGAGGAAAAGGAGAAGGAGTACACGAAGAAGCTGAAGGAGTGGGAGGGAGTGAAGGATAGGGTAGAGCTAGGTGTGGAGGAGGAAAGGGGATGGTTCAAGGAAGGAGTCACAAAGTGTGCAAGTGTGGTGTGTGGAACAAGAAGGACAGTAGAAAATAGAAGGAAGGGTAGTGAATGGTGGGATGAGGAAACAAAGAGGGTTGTAGAAGAGAAGAAGCGAGCTTTCACAGATTGGTTACATAATAGGACGACTGAATCATGTGAGAGGTACAAAGAAAAGAAAAGAGAAGTAAAGGAGGCAAAGAGGAGAGCAGATGTGAAGTGGGGTAGGAGTATGACAGAAATTTTTAGAAGTAATAAGAAGATGTTTTGGAAAGAAATTAAGAGAGGAAGTGGAGGCGAATCAAGTAGAGAAGAAAAGGTAAAAGGTGCAGATGGAGAGATGATAATGGAAGAGAAGGCAGTAAGGGGAACATGGGCAGAGTATTTTAGGGAGTTACTAAATTTGAAGGAGGATAGGGAGGGAAAGATAGCTGCAGTGGGAAATGCTAAGAAAATGAGAGTGATGAGTGAGGAGAATGGAGGAGAAATAAGAAGGATGAAGTGAAAGCAGTTGTTAAGATGATGAAAGCAGGTAAGGCACCTTGTCTGGATGGATGCCATGCAGAATGTCTAAAAAAAGGAGGTACAGTGATGGTGGACTGGCTGGTGAGGTTATTTAATGTTTGCTGGAGAGAGGGTGGGGTGTCGGAGGACTAGAGGAGTGCCTGTATAACTCCACTTTACAAGGGGAAAGGGGACAAGTGTGAATGTAGTAGTTTCAGAGGGATTAGCATGTTAAGTGTAGTTGGGAAGGCTTATGGGAGGATCTTGATTGAGAGGATTAGGAGAGGAACAGAGGGAGTAAGTGGTGAGGAACAGTGTGGATTTAGGACGGGTAGAGGTTGTGTAGATCAGATCTTTGTGGTAAGACATATATGTGAGAAAGCTATAGGAAAGGGGAAGGATGTTTTTTGGGCTTTTATGGATCTTGAAAAGACTTACCATAGGGTAGACAGAAAGACACTGTGGGAGGTATTGCAGATATACGGGATAGGAGGAAAGCTTCTAGGAGCTGTCAAGAGTTTTTATGAGAGTAGTAGAGCTTGTGTCAGGATTGGGAATGGAGAGAGTGAGTGGTTCGAGGTAAAGGTGGGACTTCATCAAGGATGCGTTATGTCGCCCTGGCTGTTCAACTTATACATGGATGGGGTAGTGCGAGAGGTAAATGCAAGGGTAGTGGGTCAGGGACTGGAGATGGTTAAAGAAAATGGAGAAAAGTGGGAGGTGAGCCAACTGTTGTTTGCTGACGACACTGTGCTTGTGGCAGGATCGGAGGAGGGAATGAGGAAGTTGCTGACAGAGTTTGGGAGAGTATGTGATAGAAGAAAGTTACTAGGCTAGATAGAGTGAGAAATGAGGAGGTGAGGAGGAAAACAGTGGTGGAAAGGGAGTTGGGAGATAGGGTTGATGAAAGAGTATTAGGATGGTTTGGACACATGGAAAGAATGAGTGAAGAAAGACTAGTAAAAGAGGTATGGAAGGCAGATGTGGAGGGAGTGAACATGAGGGGACGTCCTAGGATAAGGTGGATGGATGGGGTGAAAGGGGCTTTGGGGAAGAGGGGAATGTCTGTTGAGGAAGGACGGGAGAGGACAGAAGACAGGGGCGAATGGAGAATGGTTGTATATGGATGATGTTGTGATGCATGAGGTGGAATGGGCGGGTGGATGGGGGGTGAGGTAGTATGTGTGAGCAAAAGTTGACGCAGCCCGAAGGGATTTCTCCCCGTCCTCTCCTTTTATGCAATGTGAGGACGGAGAGGGGGGTCGCCGATTTAATGAAGCGGCCTTGCTGTGGATGTGCTGTGTCTTGCGACACTGTTTCTGACCCAGGGCAGTGGACAAGGTGCAGGGATGACCCGTCATCCAGGAGGTGCTAAGATAAGAGGGAGGGTGGAGGGGTGTGGAGTGAATTCAGGGATGGAATGGGTGGGAATGATTTTATGTCTTTCCTTTTTGGGTACCTCCCTTGTAAGGGAGAAAAAGCCTTGGTTTATGTATGTATTACCAAATCCACCCCAGTGTCAGAAGTGTTATCTACATTCAAAGACAAATCACGTAGTGCTTATCAGCCCAAAGATGTTGTTCCCTTGTGAGTATACAAAGATACAACAACGAGTTCTTCAATTACCCATTGCACCCACACAATAGTCCGGGTCAAACAACCCCCCTCAAATGGCACGAGATCAAGACATACACCTCGAACTCGACATCGCTCACCCCAACGCTTTCCACCAAGAACACAACTGGTTTGTACGTACTGCCACAAACCAGAACGTCTTGCAAGCACGTGTTACCGCAGAAACCCTTTACAACCAAACCAATACTGCAATTATCATGGTATATGTTTCCACATGAGTGATCGTTGCCGTGTGTTGTTAGCACGGAGACAACACAGACTAAATTCCCCAGATTACTCTCCCGCAAGGCATTCAGGTAACACATCTCATTTATGACTATAGAACACCATTATTCAATGCACATCAAAGACAGTTACTCCATACCCAGAAATATACTAATCATCCCTACCTTTACATACCTTGGATATCACAGACATGTCTTCCTATTTCTTAACATTCAATGCTACGTCTAGCAACACCAAAGTAACAATTGTTTTTGACATGGACTCCCCAGTCAACATAATGTCAACTAAAAAAATTCATAATTTCCGCATTGCAACTAAACTTCTCATCATTTTGGTACCCCCCGACGTTAATATTTTCAATGTAGATGGTGTACTATTCCCGACAGTTGGTAAATTCTCCCTAGACATTAGCTTCAAAGATGAGAGTCCATCCATTCCAGTTACCGCCTATGTAGCTGACGTTCATTTTCTTGCTGATATCCTTATAGGTTTAATATTGATGGGGCAACATAGCATATACATTTATCCTGCTGAAAATAGTATCATTTATGAAAACAATTTCCTCCCTGCTTTACCATCAGCAACTCCTCATAACGTAAATCACATTGACGTTGCCGAGCAAGCACAGGCAGACCATGACCCTGCGTCAATTGCTTGTAATTCTTCCATTTAAATTAAATCCACTTCATTACCAAATCCACCCCAGTGTCAGAAGTGTTATCTACATTCAAAGACAACTCACACAGTGCTTATCAGCCCAAAGACGCCCTTCCCTCATGAGTATACAAAGATACACCAACGAGTTTTTCAAGCACAAGACACCGATGTACTCAGTATATCAGAAAATTGCCGTTTCTTTGGCATCTACTTCCTTTCAGCCATCAGCTCTACGTCAAAGAAAGATCACATTTACATTATGATTGCTAATGACACTAACACATCCCTCCATCTCACAGATGGTACATTCATTTGCGGTTTTCAATTATATTCCTCACGCACCAGAGTCATGGATAGCCAATTCCCTACTTCTCAAATTTGTACTACAGCTTTCGATGTGCACAGAAACTCGTTGATACATCACATTTCAACCCCATAGACTTCCCTGGTGCACAAGCAGATTTTATTGCACTTTGCAACAACTTCAGACACACCATTGGCACTTCAGGTGAACCCCTTTAAATTACTAGTCTCATTCAATATCATATACCCATTCGTGAAAACTCAAAACACCTTACATTCCCATATACAGAATACCACACAGTAAACGCATGATCGTAGACAACCTTATCCAAGACATGATTGCTTAAGCCATCAATGAACTATCAATCAGTTAATGGAATTTCCCTCTCTTTGTTGTCCCTAAGCACTATGGTTCCTTCCACCCATTAGTAGATTCCAAGGAATTAAATAAGCTCACGATACAAGATAAGCACCCCATTCCTATGTTACAGGATTTCTTACACTCCGTCGGTGAAAATGACGTAGTGTTCACGACCTTATGTTGGGATATTTCCAGATTCCCCTTGCTCCAGAGTCTAGGCCTCTGACAACCTTTAGCAGCTCCAGGGGTCAATATTACTTCATACCATTAGTCATTGGTCTCGATTCAGCTCCTTCAGTGTTCACATGACTTATGGAGATCATCCTTGCAGGTCTTATGGGTCATTCAGTGATTATGAACCTCGATGATGTGATCATCGCTTCGAAGTCCGTTAGCAAACACTCTTCACGTTGTCTTCTAATGACTAGCAAAAGCAGGTCTTAAACTGAAGTTTAAGAAGTGCTCCTTCCTTCAGAAAGGAATAAGCTTCTAAGGACATGTCCTTAGCTCACAAGGAATTTCAACTTCGCAAGACAAGGTCAAGGCAGTCACTGATTTCCCACGCCCTATCTCTGTTAATCACGTACGCTCATTCTTTGGCCTATCGGGATTTTACAGGCGTTACATCCCAGGTTACGCTGGAATAGCAGCATCTTTAACTTCACTACTTAAGAAGGACACCCCTTTTATTTGGACACATGACCAAAATAAAGTCTTTAATGACATAAAGAGAGCCTTAACCACGGCATCTACCCTTGCTTTCCCAAAATCACAAGCTTCCTTTCACAATATACTCAGATGCGTCCTATACGGGACTTTGTACAGTTCTCATGCAACATTACGACAGAAAACTCAGACCAATTGCCTATGTTAGCCACACACTCAACAAACACGAACAAAATTATTCAGTCACAGACATAGAAGCTTTAGTTGTTATATACACACTCAAACATATCAAAGAGATCCTTGGTTACGACATACACATCTGTACGGACCATCAACCAAATTTACACCTCTTCAAAGAAAAGAATATTTCAGGGAAACTTGCCCGCTGGTTCCTCATCATACAAGAGCTCATGCCCAACTTTCATTTTGATCACAGTAAAGCAAACCTAGTAGCAGACGGTTTCAGTCGCCATATCGTCACCATCAATCAAAATTAAGTTTCAGTAACTTATACACAAGAGCGCACAGTTGCTGCGCAGAGATGAGATCCACGTTGGAAACGTAATATATACTTCCTCGAATCTGAAGACATAACTGATACGGATAATTTTCCTCCCTATCTCGACAAGTACACGTTAGTTGATGACGTACTCTTTCACAAAACAGCACTAACGAACAAACATGAAACCAATCGGTCAGTGTTTCAGCTAGTAATCCCTACAGAGCTCATTTCTGAAGTTCTGAAACTCGTACTCGATTCCCCCATTGCCGCACAGCTGGCAAGGAGAAATGTGTTACATAAGCCAGATTGCACTCCTTCTGGTTTACCATGAGAAAGGATATACACTCCCACATAGATGCTTGTCTCTCTTGTGTCACTCACAAAGGTCATATCAATGGTCATGTTCTAATCTTAACTTATCCTAACCCTTACAAACTATTCGATACAGTAGCTGTTGATCTTCTTAAGTTACCACTTACACCCAGCGGAAAGCAATAACTCTTTGTCTGTGTCGACCATTTTTCCCGATTCTGTATTCTTTCCCCATACCAGGCAAGAGAGCACAACACGTGGCAAAGAATCTTATTGACAAACTCATATGCCCCTTCACTACACCCAAAACTCTGATTTCTGACAACGAGACTGAGTTCAATAATAAGATTCTTTCGAATATTTGTAATTACTTTCAGATTACAAAATATGATACAACTGATCATCACCCTAGTTCAAATAGCTTAATTAAACGCCAGAATAGAAAGATTCTCAATGTTCTTCGGCATCTTGCTTCTGATCCTCACCCTTCTTGGGATGAACATGCCCACATGATTCAAGTTTGCATTAAGAGTTCCATAAACAGGTCAATTTGGAAATCCCATATTGTCCTCTTTGGCTCAAGCAAGACTCCCATATGACCTTGTTTCAGAACTACCTCCCATTAACAATTTCAATCATTATGTCAAGGTCAGAGTAGCAAATTTCAATAGTCTTTTCAAAAGAATCCACAATATTTTTCATCTGGCGAAGAACGAAATGGTCCGTCAGCCAAAGTTTACCTTTGAACCCGGAGATATTGTTTACACCCTTGAAGATCTCCCCTAATTTCTCTGGTCCATATCGTATCACTTTACATGAGTCAAATAACAGAGACCACATTGCACAAAGATATCAAACATTTTCCATGGCCTCGGTATGGAGACTGTTCCTTCACCAGTCCATACCACTCTTACAATAGATGACCATCTCCAATCCTCTCCACTGCTTCCTCCTATTCCTCTTCCACGTTACAGTCTTTGCAATCGACCCACAGCTTCATAAGAGTACATTTTGCCTTGGTAAAAGGAAATAATATCTGCTTCCATATGTTCTTAAAAAACTAAGTTAATTTTATTTTGATCATTAGAATTTACCGATATCACCATTGCTCAGGCACTATGTGTACCGTATCTATCTTTATGTCAAAATTCTTGTATTACATCTTATATTCCTTAAGCCAGGGGTTCTCAGCCTTGCTTGGCTCATGCACCCCTTTCACCATTTGCCAGAATGTCATTCTCCCCTCCTTTCCAAGATTGCCTGTTTCAAAAGGTGCATTCTAAATAATATGCAGATATTATCGCACAGCGTAACACTTTTCTAATCCTAAGATTAACCTGGGTCAGCACTGGTATAATTCCAGCCCAGGTGACAGGCCAGATAGGTCAGAGCCTATACTTGCTTTCCTCACTCCGTAAACTTAATGTGGTCACAATTCACCCCCAGAAAACCCAAAATTCCCCCCTGGGGGTGATATTCACCCCTAATGAGAACCCCTGCCTTAAGCATTAAACTCACAGTAGTCAGTGAAGGGTAGTTGAGCCAAGCATTTGTTGCAAGATGATTGAACGAAATGTTCAATCCCTTAGACGTCCAGCATGCACACTCGCACTCGCACGCATTAGCTACAAAATATCAGATCATGACCTCTCCAAAAAACGCCCGTAAGACCACTTTCTGTCGGACCTCGCCGTGATCTTGCATCACGTGTTGGTCTTGTGATCGACAGCTATTTCTCTCCTGGAAGAGAACTCAGAGCTCATATATGACCGATCTATGGGTAATCCTAAGAACATATGAACATAAGAATGAAGGAGACTGCAAGAGACCATAAGGCCTACACAAGGCAGCTCCGTATCCATCACCACCTGTCATTCCCATCTTTAAAGTTGTCTAATTGTTTCTTAAAACAACTGATAGTTTCAGCGCTTACTACATGGTTACTAAGTTTATTCCATTCGTCGACCACCCTATTTGTAAACCAATTCTTGCCTATTTCTTTTTTAAATCTAAATTTGTCCAGTTTATACCCATTACTGCGAGTCCTACCCTGTTGTTTTGATATGATGACCTTGTTTGCATCACCCTTGTTAAAGCTTTTGATCCACTTGAACACCTCTATTAGATCACCCCGCACTCTGCGTCTTTCCAGAGAGTGTAAGTTAATTAGCCTAATCCTCTCTTCGTAAGGTAAATTTCTGAGTCCATGTATCATTTTGGTCATTCTTCTCTGTACTGATTCTAGTGAATTGTCCATTCTGTAGGACGGAGACCAAAACTGTATCACATAGTCAAGGATGGGTCTAACTATCGCTAGATGGAGTTTAATAATTACCTCTGCACTTCTATTCGTTACCGTCCTAGCAATGAAACATAATGCACTGTTTCCTGGTTTTAAGGTCCGGACTCACTAGAACTCCCAAGTCTTTCTCGCACTCAGTTTTCTCTAAAAGCATGTTATCTAAGCTGTATCTATTTTCGGGGTTGTGTAGCCCTACGTTTAACACGCTACACTTAGAGATGTTGTTCATTTGCCATTTCACTGACCATGTGAACAATTTGTTAAGATCATCCTGCAGAATCTCTGCGCCGTCTCCTGACTTAATTAGGCATCCTATGTTAGTGTCGTCCGCAAACTTACTAAGATCACTATTTACCCCACCGACTAAGTCGTTTATGTACACAATGAACAACAAGGGACCCAAAACCGAGTCCTGCGGGACCCCACTAGTAACATTGCCCCACCTAGTTTTTACTCCATTTATGGTGACCCGCTGTTTTCTGTTACTAATCCAAGCTCTAATTCATTCTAACACGTTTCCTCTTATGGCATGAGCCTTGATTCTATTTAGTAGTCTCTGGTGTGGCACCTTATCGAACGCTTTGCTAAAGTTAAGGTAAATAATATCGTAATTATCATTGCTATCTGACGCCTTATATACTTTAGTGTAAAAAGATAGAAGATTAATCACACATGACTTACCCTTGGAGAAACCATGCTGTGAATCACGAATTAAATTATGTCTTTCGATGTGTTCTCTGAGTATATTTACTATTACTGATTCAAGCATTTTTCCTATAACCGATATCAAACTGATTGGCCTGTAGTTGCATATAGACGATCTATCTCCCTTCTTAAAAACAGGAACAACATTTGCTTGCCTCCAAGCAGTAGGCACAAAACCAGTGTCTACTTATTTATTAAATATTTCAGTTAACTGGTCGCAGATTTCAAATTTACACTCCTTTAACATTCTTGGAAAAAAAATCGTCTGGACCCGGGAATTTTGTATCTTTAAGTCTTTCAATCTGCTTGACTACTTCTACTTTACTAATGTTGATATTAGATAGACTACTTTCCTCATCCCCTTTGCAAATCGGATCGCAGTCAGGTACTATATCTAACCTCTCATTAGTAAACACCGATAGAAAATAATTGTTAAAATCCTCACTCATTTTTTCCTCCGATTCTATCATGACATTTTCATCGTTTTTGATTGGTCTATTCAGGTATTACAGCGACGAAAGTCCATCAAGGATACGTTCCTGCTTCACCATTACCTATAGGTCGGCTTGGTCCTTCGTGTAATTGAGATTAGGACGGCAGTTAACAGTCGACTTAAATCCTTTGGGTGTATATTAACCCCGAGGTTGAAGAATTGTATAGCCTCGATAGCGTGGTTGGTAGAAGCATAGATTTGCTAACGTACAAGTCCTCGGTTCGAGTCCTGGGGCAACTGTCGGAAATTATGTGATTGACGTCACCGTCCTTGACGATTCTATTCAGGTATTACAATAACGATAGTCCATCAAGGATACGTTCCTGCTTCACCACTACATATAGGTCGGCTTGGTCCTTCGTGAAATTGAGATTAGGACGGCAGTTAGCAGTCGACTTGAATCCTGCGGGTGTAGATTAACCCCGAGGTTGAAGGATTTTACAGACTCGATAACGTGGTTGGTAGAAGCATAGACTTGCTAACGTACAAGTCCACGGTTCGAGCCCTGGGACAACTGTCCGAAATTATGTGATATATATATATCACATATATATATATATATCACATATATCATATCGCCCGCCTACTACTAACGGCTTCGAATATGGCTCGTAGCCATCATACGTTGTGACAACGTTGGTGATTCGAACCTTACCATGAAACAATTGGCCACGCCTTCCCCGGGTATAACCCCCCCCCCCCCGGCTGTCCGCCCCGACTCACACAACCCCCAGGTCTCACGTACTTTGTCGCTGTATATTGATGCCTTGCTGTTCTGTTCGCATGTATAGTATTAATCAGTCTTGGACTAATATATCATTACTTTTGTATGTTTAGTTATGTTTTGCCCCTTTGTTATTTCTCTTGTATGTATTTATTTATGTTAAATGCCCCTGTTTACTTTGCGTGTATGATCGTAAATGTTAAACAGTAAAGCTTTATTTTTCTTTATATGTAAATATGGATTATTTAAGATTCGCGCAGACTTCTATCTTACCTCCATCCTTAATTACATTCAGTTTCAAATAGAGCTTTTCCTCGGAACGTACGTTTATCTACCTAAATTATCTATACGTCCCACTTTATTGTTGTGGGCTTGCTTCCCAACTGGAACTCGACTTACTCCTAGATTCAACTTAAGTTCCACTCTTTACATTAACTCATGCTAAACCAAACAAGCAACCCATGACAATTGGGGGCCTGCCAAGGGATGGTAATCTATATTTACCTGAAATAGATTAGTGACCCGTAGCTAATATCGAAGTCTGCTAACCACTTAACGTCAATTATCAGTAACACGTGCGATTGCCACTTTGTTCCCATACACTCACTGTCACTAAACTATTTATGCTTTATTTATATTTTTAATATTACGTTAGATGATGGGATGCAAATTTGTAAGTGTTCGATTTGTGTTTAATTATCAATATTAAGTTAGGTTAGATGATAGGATACAAAACTTTAAGGTGTCAATTATTCGAAGTGTGTGAGACCCCGACATTCATATGTCCGACATATTCAATCGGTTACAAAGGAAAACCTCTATTCAATAAGTTCGCAGTAACTCACCCAAGTAATTTACAGGTATTCAACTACCACCTCCCTCCCGAGTTAACTACCGATCTTCCTAAATAACCCACTTGCTGTAGCCTAACGTCGAACAATAGTTAGACCCCGTTATAGTGACCTTTCCTCAGTAACTGTGCCTAGGAGATTCATACTATCCCCCCACAGATTCGAAAGTTAACTATACCTGCACAGTAAGCTGTGTATTCTAAGATTCAGACCATTAGTTAGCCGTATTCTGATTCAGTGACAGTCTATGTGTGAGCTATCCTCTTTCCTATCGGAAATCCTCGAGGCAGACTATACGTAAGTTACGGGCGTATAGTCAGAGCGCTGAACCTTAGTATACACACCGTCTATAGAATAAATGTTCATAGACCGGGTTCTTATAGAGACCCACCATAGATTTCACTCCACCCGAACAGGGAATTAGTCAATTTTCCGTGTGTGAAGTCCAAGAATTTGTTTATACAAGTTTTCCTGGAGTGGAATTCTCGAGTATATGCACTCACTATGCCTTTCAATATAGAAACTTTTGTCAAAAATCCCTCAGTGGATCAGTTGGAGTACAATCTCAAAAACGATGATCGAAGACTGTTGGCTCAAACCTACCAAATTAATGCTCCTCAAACGAGTGGTCATCGAATCCCTCGTAGGTTCCTTGGTACTGGATGCAGACGCATTCGAACTACTACGCCAAGAAAGTGCTCGTGACGTAACTGAAGGAGACCCTGTAAGCGATAGAGACAATTAAACTAGAGGGAGATAGAATGAGACAAGAACAAGAACAAAGAGAGAAAGGTCGGGAGTTTGAATTAATGAGATTAAAAGAAAAAGAGAAAGAACGAGAAGAAAGAGAGAAAGATCGGGAGCTTGAATTACTAAGATTAAGAGAACATGAGAAAGACCGTGAATTTGAGCTGAGGAAGGAGGAACTTGACAGAGAAAGACAGTGTAAGCGTGAAAGAGAACGTGAGAAAGACCGTAAACTTGAGCTGAGAAAGGAGGAACGTGACAGGGAAAGACAGTGTGAGCGTGAAAAGGAACTCGAGTTAAAATACCAGCGAAAGTTAACATTGGCTGACATAGATAGGAAAAATAAATCTGTCCACCTATTGAATAATCAAGTTGCCTCTCTTCCAATTTCAATGAGTCAGACTCAGAATACTTTTTTAGGCAATTTAAACGTCTAGCTGAGTACGTCAACTGGCCCGTAGAAGAATGGGTGTGGATCATACAAAGCAAATTGGTAGGAACAGCCGCCAAATTCTTCAACAGTCTTGAGGAATACGCATCCTATGAAATAGTCAAATCTAGTATCCTCAATGCCTATCAAGTTACTCCTGAGTCTCACCGTAAAAAATTCAGAAATTTGACCAAATCTGCTAACTTGACATTTGTCGAATTTGCCTCTTAAAAACTCAAAATCTTTAAGCAATGGCTCTCTGCCACCAAAGTAAAGATTTTTTTTTATCAACTCGTTAACTTTGTGGTCTTTTAGGAATTTAATCGCAGAATTCCATTCCACATCATAGTTCATTTAAATATGAATTTCATAAATGGAAAAGATGTACTCAATTTAACTGAAGCATCATTACTTGCCGTTCAATACGCAGTACTTAATAGGTTGAACGTACAGCAGGGAAGTAATGTTGTAAAGCTATCAGTAGGTTCCCTTGCCAGTCTCGATACTGAGCAGGCAGGAAAGACCTCTATCCCTACCCTCCTCTACTCTTCCTGCAGTTACTGTAAGAAACCTGGCCATCACATCACTCAATGCCCAGAGCCAGGTTGCAGAGTGTCAAAGTGCCCGAGTGGATCGAAAGCACCTACCCAGTATACTGGACCAAAATCTTACGGTCCTCATAAACCTGTGACCCATGTAGTAAGAGGGAACTTTCCCCCCTGCGAAGATGCTTTTAAAGCCTTCAAGTCCCATGGTCAAAATTTCACTACTGAGAAAAGCCCCTCTCAACAAAAAATAACGGCTCATTTTGACAAAGTTATAAAATTCAATCCAGGTGATGAGGTACTTCTTCTTTTACCAGTCCCGGAAGCCCTCTTTCTCTCAAATTCCAGGGCCCTTATGTAGTTTCTCATCGGCTGGATAAGCAAAATTGCGTAGTCCTCACTCCTGACTGTCGTAAAGACTCTAGACTCGTACACATCAATCTCATGAAAGAATATGTCCGTAGAAAGCCTACTGATGCGCTAGAGAGCCCAATATCATGCCTTGTAAAATCCCCCCTTACCGATGAACCTAACATACGAGAAGTCGATACAACTGCTCTCAAGTCCAACTCTGCCCTCCTTGCAGACCCCATTCAGTGCCTTAGGCCCCTTATTCCTGACAAATAATTGCACTCTAATACTCTTCCTATCCGCCAGACCCCTTATCGCCTCTACCCCCATAAGGCAGAGAAAATGCAGGAAGAAGTGGCCTACTGGTTGGAGAACAGGCTAGCTAAACCTAGCTGCTCCCCTTGGGCATCACCGGCGCTTCTAGTACCGACTAAAGCAAATGAACGTGGATGTCATCCTGAACTTCCTAGTACCATCCAACCGGAGGTCTCTCCAACGGTTCTTGGGGATGGCAGGCCATGCCGCCGTGTCTGCCTCAATTTCTCCTCCATCGCGGCTCCTCTCACAAGTCCCAAGGAAAAATTGGTCTGGTCCCCAGTCTGCCAACGCTCCTTCGAGTCCCTTTGGCAGTTCCCGAGCAGAGAACCGGTGTTCAAGTTCCCCGACTACCCCCAACCCTTCGTCCTCCACGTAGACGCAACGGGAGAAGAGATAGGAGGGGTTTCGCTGCAGGAAGCCGACCACAACCCTCTTACCTTCATCGAGAGGGCCCGTCTCTTCAGTCAACGAGTCCTCCAATGGGCCCTTGTCCTCCAAGCCTTCAGATTCCTCATGGTCCACGTCAGAGGAGAAGACAGCCTAATTACTGACACCCTGTCTAGTGGAGCGACCCGCCTCCTAGACAATTCACGGTGGCTATGGACTCTTTACTCCAGCTGCTCCCCGTTACGCTGGACTTCCGGCGGGGGGTGTTATAGCCAACCGTGAACCGAACCATTTTCAAATCGCCCGCCTACTACTAACGGCTTCGAATATGGCTCGTAGCCATCATACGTTGTGACAACGTTGGTGATTCGAACCTTACCATGAAACAATTGGCCACGCCTTCCTCGGGTATAAAAAGCGCGCCCCCTCCCGGCTGCCCGCCCCCACTTACACACTCCCTAGGTCTCACGTACTTCGTCGCTGTATATTGGTGCCTAGCTGTTCTGTTCGCATGTATAGTATTAATCAATCTTGGACTTATATATCATTACTTTTGTATGTTTAGTTATGTTTTGCCCCTTTGTTATTTCTCTTGTATGTATTTATTTATGTTAAATGTCCCTGTATACTTTGAGTGTATGATCGTAAATGTTAAACAGTAAAGCTTTATTTTTCTTTATTTGTAAATATAGATTATTTAAGTTTCGTACAGACTTCTATCTTACCTCCATCCTTACTTACATGCAGTTTCAAATAGAGCTTTTCCTCGGAACGTACGTTATCTACCTAAATTATCTATACGTTCCACTTTATTGTTGTGGGCTTGCTTCCCAACTGGAACTCGACTTACTCCTAGACTCGACTTAAGTTCCACTCTTTCCATTAACTCAGGCTAAACCAAGCAAGGAACCCATGACAATATATATATATATATATATATATATATATATATATATATATATATATATATATATATATATAAACAAAATCTTTAATAGATTAAAGGTTATATCATTCTCGGAGAACGTATTCGGTATTTTTGGACTATTATTACTATCACTGAAAATCAGAGAAAAAATTAAATCCTCACATATGCATGATGAGAGAACAAAACCAGAAGCATATATTATATCCTATTCATTGTTCAGGCAGTAGACACTTTGACCTTCGATCGTTTCTCATCGCAGAGAGCCTGTAAATAGGAAGCCTACTCCTTGAGGCACTGAGCTGTGACCGAGGCCGTCACCTTGGCCATATGCCCTTTAGGAACTTGGGGTATTTAACTAGGAAGATGCGAAACCTGTACATCTCCAATACCATCATCAACCTTGTGCAGACAATTTGTTTATTGTATCTACAAAATTTTAGGAAACCAAAACAACCAAAAACATATTTACAAGGTGCTGATTTATCACTGTTGAGCTTCGAATGTCCTTAAAACTATGTTTGGAAATTTTAGTCTTGTCAAAAATGTAACAATGAAAGGAACGTCTAAAAAAGCATGTTTAGAGAAAATGCAAAAAGACGAAAGTATATTTCATCCTTTGTATAGTTCCTTTGTAACCTCTGTACAGTTTATTCTTTGTTACAAAGATATATTTAGGCTAGTTTATCTATACCCGTTCTTTTGTTGAGAGAGGGTGCTATTCTAGAACGTTTTTTAAACGTTCGAAGGATCGAAGAACATGTCAACTGGAGTACGTTTCCCAAGACCATTTTTGTCTGGTTTGAACAACAAGTCGATCTGCACGTACAAGATTCTCACTCTACCCAAGCCTTCTCGTTCCATTAATTCTGTCTTTTTTTGTGTGTGATTTCAACTGATGTTTTCTTCTGTTTTTACTTTTCTTATTTTATTCTATTTTGTTTTATATGTTTTACTGTTCTTATTTTGTATTATTATTTTCATGTTCGTTTGCTTATATATTTATCTATTATATTGCTTTGAATTTCTATTTCGTTTTGTTCACATTTATTCATCGTAGCTATAATTGGCTTTGCTTTATCTTGCTATGTATGGTTTGGCTTTTTGTTTTGTTTTATTTATTTTCATCTATTGTCTTGTTCAGATTTATTAATTTTAGTTCTAATTTTATTTTGTTTTACGGTGCTTAGCTTGGCTTTTATTTTGATTTGCTGATTAGTTTCATTTGATCTACTTTTAATTTTGTTTAATTTAATTTATTTAAAATTTAGTTTACTTTTGATATATATATATATATATATATATATATATATATATATATATATATATATATATATATATATTGCAAAAATAATCACAATAACGCGTGACGAAAAAATATTGCAGAAACCACAGGGAAATTAAAGTCGGAATACTGAACGTTTTCGTCTATTACGACATCCTCAGAGTACAAGAAAGAAAAAATAGAACACAATACTTATACAGAAGTAAGAAAACTGGGAGAGGTTATAGTCACATAAAACCTTCGGACATCATACATACTTACACATTCAATTACACATGGAAATGTTAATGGTAATAATAATAAAAGTACATACACATTCCATGTGTATATGAATGTGTATGTACTTTTATTATTATTACCATTAACATTTCCATGTGTAATTGAATGTGTAAGTATGTATAATGTCCGAAGGTTTTATGTGACTATAACCTCTCCCAGTTTTCTTACTTCTGTATAAGTATTGTGTTCTATTTTTTCTTTCTTGTACTCTGAGGATGTCGTAATAGACGAAAACGTTCAGTATTCCGACTTTAATTTCCCTGTGGTTTCTGCAATATATATATATATATATATATATATATACATATATATTATATATATATATATACATTTATATATATATATATATGAGAATAACTGATGACAGAAAACCTGTATGACAAATTGCTTCAGGTGTAGCTAGGTATGTACTGGTCACTGCTGCACCATTTTTGCTCTTGTTGTACCTCGAAAAACATGAGAGATTTGCACGGGAACAAGAATCAATGGAGGACCATTGTGTACTGGCAAGGCCTTCCGTCTGATCTTGTTTTTATGAGTGGTCTAGCAGTCATAGAGTTATCAGTCCCTCACTATGCAGAACTATGTTCAGAATTTTCAACATGGGACAATTGAAGGGATGAATGTTGGTAATCAGTAGTCATGTATACAGATATACTAAGACACAGATACTTACGGACCTAGACAAAAGCAGGCAGACATACACACAGAAATACGTACGGACGGACGGACGGACGCGTATGTACAAACACACACACACACACACACACACACACACACACACACACACACACACACACACACACACACACACACACACACACACACACACACACACACACACACACACACACACACACACACACACACACACACGCACGCACGCACGCACACACACACACACACACACACACGCACACACACACACACACACACACACACACACACACACACACACACACACACACACACACACACACACACACACACACACACACACACACACACACACACACACACACACACACACACACACATACACACAAACACACACACGCACACACACGCACACACGCACACACACACACACACACACACACACACACACACACACACACACACACACACACACACACACACACACACACACACACACACACACACACACACAGACACATACACACACACACACAGCGCTTGACTAGCAGCACGGTGGTGCTCGCAGTACCTGTTTCGAATCCTGCCCAGGGCCAAAATTATTTCGGTATCGCTGCGCTTCGGGTCGTTACTCTGACTCTAGTGGGCGGGGAGTTGGGGGGGGGCGGGGTGTAAGGTCATAGCATTACCCATAGATCGGTCATACGAGCTCTGAGCTCTCTTTCGGGAGGGAAGTAGCTTTCGATCACGAGTCCAACACTTGATCCAAAACCAAGGTGAATACACACACACACACACACACACACACACACACACACACACAACCTCGTGGCGCAGTGTGTGTGTATGTGTGTGTGTGTGTGTGTGTGTGTGTGTGTGTGTGTGTGTGTGTGTGTGTGTGTGTGTGTGTGTGTGTGTGTGTGTGTGTGTGTGTATGTGTGTGTGTGTGTGTGAAGACATCCTTATAGGTGGTAAGAGGAGTAGAGGGAAACACACAAGTAGAGTAAGTAACACCAGCGCATTCGTGATATATATGGGGCGCCCCTACGGACCAGAGTCACACATCATTTGGTCTGTGATGGAGAAAAACTCTGTTCATAGAGAAATTATGACACTTTTATGCTACGACTATCCCTCCGTTATGCTGTCCCCCAACCCCTTGTTACTATCCCGTACCATTTCTCTGAATATTCACTTCATTTTTTTCGCCGACCCTTTGGTGGGGGAAGAGAATGCTACCACCAAGTCTTTCCACTTGAACCGCAAAAGGAAAAAAAAAAAAAAAAAAAAAACGGGACGGGGATGGGATTAGGAGTTCTACTACCTGTAGCCCCAAAAGGGGGACATTCCTAAAAAATTATGTAAAGGCATGAGAGGGTCCAGGAGTTTTCCAACCAGTACCTTAAAGGATTTCAGTCCTTATGTGCGTGGATGCGATACAAATGAGGGTAAACGGGAAGAGATAGGCAGAATGTTTGTGAGAAGAAAGATGGATGTGCTGGCTGTGAGTGAAACTAAAATGAAAGGAAAGGGCAAATGTGAGTTTGGGAGTGAAGAGGGGACGAGGGAGATGGGTGGCTATACTAGTAAGTGAAGAGATAAGTAAGCATGTAGTGGAGTGGAAGGAGGTTTCATCAAGGTTGATGTGGATGAAGGTAAAGCTGGGAAGGGAGATGTGGGTTTTTGTAAGTGCGTATGGGCCTGGTAGTGAGAAGAGCGTAGAGGAAAGGGAGTTTTTTTGGGTAGATATAAATGAGTGCATAGAGGGATTAGGGAGAAATGTCAATATAGTTGTATTGGGAGACCTTAATGCTAGGGTAGGAAATGAACAAATAAACGGAGTGATTGGGAAGTATGGAGTTCCAGGTAAAAATCGTAGTGGAGAATTGATGGTGGAGATGTGTCTTGAAAGAGAGTTGATGATAGTAAATACAAGGTTTAGGAAGAAAGTCAAGCATAAGTACACATGGGAGACGATGGTGGATGGAAGGGTGGCAGATAGAGCGTTAATGGACTATATAGTGGTGACCAGGAGTATGGTAGGAAGAGTTAAGGATGTACATGTTCTAAGGGGAGAGAGTGGGGAAATATCAGATCATTTTCTGGTGGAAGGTAAATTGACAGTGGAGAATAGTTGGAGAAAGAGGAAAAGGGCTGAAGGTAGGGAGGTACTTTGAGTGAACTGCTTAAATGAGAAAAAAAAAAGGAGAATGAGTATAAGAAGAAGCCGAAAGAGGAGTGGGTGGGAGTAAAGGATAGTGTAGAAATAGGAGTGGATGATGAATGGGGATGGTTCAAGGAGGGACTCATAAGGTGTGCAAAGATGGTGTGTGGAACAAGGAGGGAGGGAGGAAATAGAAGGAAGGGTAGTGAGCGGTGGGATGAGGAAGCAAAGAAAGGTGTAGAAAAGAAGAAGCAGACACTCATAGATTGGCTACAAATTAGGACGAGGGAATCGTATGAGAGGTACAAAGTAAAGAGATGGGAAGTTAAGCATAAGATAAAGGAAGCAAAGAGGAGAGCAGATGTGAAGTAGGGTAGGAGTATGACAGAAATTTTTGAAAGCAATAAAAAGATGTTTTGGAAGTAAATTAAAAGAGAAAGAGGAGGCGAATCAAGTAGAGAAGAAAAGGTAAAAGGTGCAGATGGAGAGATGGTATTGGAAGAGAAGGCAGTGAGATGAAGGTGGGCAGAGTATTTTAGGGAGTTGCTAAATGTGAAGGAGGATAGGGAGAGAAAGGTAAATGCAGTGGGAAGCGCTAAGAAAATGAGAGTGATGAGTGAGGTAAATGGAGAAGAAATAGGGAAGGATGAAGTGAAAGCAGCTGTTAAGTTGATGAGAGCAGGCAAGGCACCTGGTCTGGATGGATGCCATGCAGAATGTCTGAAGAAAGGAGGTACAGTTATGGTGGACTGGCTGGTGAGGTTATTTAACGTTTGTTTAAGAAAGGGTAGAGTGCCGGAGGACTCGAGGAGTGCCTGTATAGTTCCGCTTTACAAGGGAAAAGGGGACAAGTGTGAGTATAGTAGTTTAAGAGGGATCAGCTTGTTGAGTGTAGTTGGGAAGGCTTATGGGAGGGTCTTGATTGAGAGGATTAGGAGAGGAACAGAGGGAGAAATTGGTGAGGAATAGTGTGGGTTTAGGACAGGTAGGGGTTGTGTAAATCAGATTTTTGTGGTAAGACAGATATGTGAGAAAGCTATAGGAAAAGGTAAGGATTTTTTGGGGTCTTTTATGGATCTGGAAAAGGCTTACGACAAGGTAGACAGGAAGGCACAGTGGAAGGTACTGCAGATATATGGGATAGGAGGAAAGCTGTTAAGAACAGTCAAGAGTTTTTACGAGAGTAGTAGAACTTGTGTTAGGATTAGAAATGGAGAGAATGAATGGTTTGAGGTAAAGGTTGGACTTCCCCAGAGATGTGTTATGTCGCCCTGGGTGTTCAATCTTTACATGGATGGGGTGGTGCGGGAGGTGCGTGCAAGGGTAATGGGTCAGGGGTTGGAGATGATTAAAGAAAATGGAGAAAAGTGGGAGGTGAGCCAGAGGTGAGCCAGTTGTGGTTTGCGGACGACACTGCGTTTGTAGCAGGATCAGAGGAGGGATTGAGGAAGTTAGTTACAGAGTTTGAGAAGGTGTGTGAAAGAAGGAAGCTGAAGATAAATGTGGGCAAAAGTAAGGTGATGAGATGTACAAGGGGAGAGAGTGACAGCAGGCTGGAAGTGAGCATTAGGGTGAAAGACTGGAGGAAGTGGATAGTTTTAGATACTTGGGTGCGAATGTGGCAGGAAATGAGGAGTGGAGGTGGAGGTAGAATTTAGATTGAGAGAAGCGAGTAAATGCCTTGGTGGATTCAAAAGTGTAATGAGAAATAAACAACTGAGAATGGATGCTAAGAGGAGGTTATATGAAGAAGTGATTGTACCAACAGCACTGTACGGGACAGAAACATGTAACATGAGAAAGGAAGAGAGGAAGAGTTTGAATGTGTTTGAGATGAAATATCTGAGAAGTATGATAGGGGTTACTAGGCTAGATAGAGTGAGAAATGAGGAGATGAAGAGGAGAACAGGGGTGGAAAAGGAATGGGAGATATGGTTGATGAAAGAGTATTAGGGTAGTTTCAACACATGGAAAGAATGAGTGAAGAAAGATTAGTAAAGGAAGTGTGGAAGGTAGAGATGAAAGGAGTGAATATGAAGGGGTGTTCTAGGATGAGATGGATGGATGGGGTGAAAGAGGCATTACAAAAGTCTGTTGAGGAAGGACGGGAGAGGACAGAAGATAGGGATGAATGGAGAGGGGTTGTGTATAGATGATGCTGTGATGCATGAGGGGGAGTGGGTGGGGGTTGTGGTGTGAGGAAGTATGTATGAGAAAAAAAATTGACGCAGTCCGAATTGATTTCTCCCCGTCTTTCTCCTTTTCTGCATGGGGGGACGGAGACGGGGGTCGCCGAATTTATGAATCGGCCTTGCTGTTGATGTGCTGTGTCTTGCGACACTGCTTCTGACCCAGGGCAGTGGGCTGGATATAGGAATGACCCTTCATCCAGGAGGTGCCAAGATAAGAGGAAGGGAGGAGGGTGGAGGGGAGTGGAATATATAGGAAGTGGAATGGGTAGGAGTGGTTTCTGTGCATTTTTCTTTTTGGTTACCCCCCGTATAGGGGGAAAAAGCCTTTGGTGTATGTATGTATTAGTGTGAAACATTTTCTTAGACTTTAGTCTCTTTTTTATTTGTTGTATGTATTTCACTAGAATGTATCTATGTTCTTCCTCAGAATACTGTGAGAGTATGTTTGTAAATGTAAAAACAGTAAATCTGTATTTTTCTTTTGTCATAAATATAGATTATTTAAGTTTAGTGCAGATTTCCATATTAACCAACTTTCCTTATAACCTTGCATATATCACAGCCTTATATAAGCTGTTAATCGGAACGTACCGTAATCTACCTGTAATATCTATAAGTTCCACTTTGTTGTTACGGGCTTGCTCCCGAACTGGAATTCGACTTACCCCTAGACTCGAAATTAGTTACATACAATCCATCATCTTAGGCCAAACCTAACAAGCCCATGACAATTGGAGGCCTGCCAAGGGATGGTAATTTATATTTACGTGAAATAGATTAGCGACCCGTAGTTAATATAGAAGTCTGTTAATCACTTAACGTCAATTCTCAGTAACACGTGCGATAGCCATTTTGGTTCATTACTCCCATACACTTACTATCACTGAACAATTTATACATGTTCTATATATGTTTAAAATATCAATATTACGTTATATTAGATGATAAGATGTAAAACATTAAGGTGTCGATTACTCGAAGTGTGAGACCCTGACATTCATATGACCAACATTTTCAATCGGTTTCAAAGGAGAACCTCTATTTACTTAAGTTCGCAGTAATTTACCCAAATAATTTCCGGTATTCAACTACCAATTCCTCCCGAGTTAACTAGTGACCTATCAAACTACTCAATTGCTCTAGCCTCCCGTGAAACCATTATTATGACCCTGTTATAGTGACCTTTTCCTCGGTATCTGTGCTTAGGAGATTCATACTATCCCCCACAGCTTCTAAAATTCATTATATCTGCACAGTAAGCCATGTATTCTAAGATTCAGACCATTAGCTAGCCATATTCTGTTACATCGACAGTCTATGTGTGAGGTTTCCTCTTTCCTATCGGGAACCTCTTAGTAGACTATCCGTAGTTTTGGGCATATAGTTCTGAGCTCTGATACCTTAGTATACATACCGTCTATAGAATAAATGTTCATAGACCGGGTACTTACAGAGACCCATCATCAATTTCACTCCACCCGAACACTGAATTAAAACCATTTCCGTATGTGAAGTCCAAGATTTGGTTACACACTAATTCTCTGGAGTGAAATTCTACGAGTAAAGATCTACTCAACCACTTTTGTTAATAATCCTTCAGTGGGTCAGTTAGAGTGTGATCTCAAGAAAAATTATTGGAGGCTGTTAGCTCAAACCTACCAAATTAATGCCCCTTCTACCTTAAGAAAGGATGAACTTAAACACCTCGTAGCTTCATTTGAACTGGATGCAGACGCATTCAAATTAATTCACGAGGAGAGTGCTCGTGACGAAACTGAAAGATAACCGAATGTAAGTAACTGAGCCTGAAGCCCACGCTCTCCCACTCTCCCTTAAATAGATCAGCTGTGTCTTTAGAATTAGAGGAAACTAAACTAAAGAGAGAAAGAATGAGACGAGAAAGTGAGGAACGAGAGAAAGATCGGGATCTTGAATTAATGAAATCAAAAGAACGAGAGAAAGAACGAGAGGACAGAGAGAAAGACCGTGAGCTTGAGATGAGAAAAGGAGGAACGTGACAGAGAAAGACAACGTGAGCGTGAAAAAGAACTAGAATCAGAATACGTTAGCTGACATAGATAGGAATGATAAATCTGCCCTCCTATTGAATAACCAAGTTGCCTCTATCCCTAACTTTAATGAGTCAGGCCCAGAATACTTCTTTTGGCAATTTGAAAGTCTAGCTGAGCACTTAAACTGGCCCGTAGGAGAATGGGTATGGATTGTTCAATGCAAATTGGTAGGAGCAGCCGCCAAAGTCTTCAATAGTCTTGAGGAGTACTCTTCCTATTTATTAGTCAAATTTAGTATCCTCAATGCCTACTAAGCTACCCCTGAGTCTTACTGTCAAAAGTTCTAAAATTTGACGAAATCACCTGACTCGACCTTTGTCGAATTTGCATCTGAAAAGCTCAGAATCTTTAAACAATGGGTCTCTGCCACCAAAGTAAAAAAAAATGATCAACTCCTCAATTTGATGGTCCTCGAGGAATTTAAACGTAGAATTACATTCCAAGTCATGCTTCATTTAAATGGGAAAGATGCTCTTGATATAACTGAAGCAGCCCCACTTGTCGATCAATTTTCAGTACTGAATAGGTTGAACGTACAGCGGGGAAGCGATTTTGTAAAGCCATCAGTAGGTTTCCTTGCCACTCCTGATGATAAGCAGGCAGGAAAGACCTCTATCCTTATCCCTCTCTCCTCTCCCAGTAATTACTGTAAAAACCTAGCCATCACATCACTCGATGCCAAGAGCCAGATTGCAGAATTTCAAACTGCCGTAGTGGGTCGAAAGCACCTAACCAGTATACTGGACCAAAATCTTACGGTCCTCATAAACCAGTGACCCATGTAAAGAAAGGTACCTTTCCCCCCTGTGAAGATGCCTTTAAAGGTTTCAAGTCTCATGGTGAAATCTCTAATGATGAGAAAAGCCCCCTTTTTCCTATTACCATCTTACGAGACCCTGTAGCAGCTCAGTCCATAGTGAGCAAACAGGCTTTGCCTGAGATGAATAAGAGAATGACAGAAAGGAAAGTAACTGTCTGTGATTTAACCTCTACCCAGTCCATCGAGCTAGCTCGAGTGTTTTTAAAGTGTAAATTGTTTCAGAGAGAAGAGGAAGTTGGCGTCTGGAAAAACTCTATGCCCCTCCCCGGGGTTGATCTCATCCTAAGAAATGATCTAGCTGGATCTATGTTGTTCCTCCTCCAGATATTATAAAGTTCCTGGTGACAAGAACCCCTACTGTTGTGGAAGATCACATTCACCCTGACATATGTCCCCTGTGCGCAGTCACCAGATTTTCTCAAACACCCCTCTCTGATAGTAATGTATCTTATAAGTTTGATCTCCCCAACCAAATAATTTCCCGAGGGAACTTAATCAGAGCTCAACACGATGATCCCACCTTAAAGAATTTTCATAGACTAGCGGTCGATTCCAGGGAAGAGGTCGACCATTTCCCAGGTTACTTCTACCGGGATGGTAGCAAACCTTCCAATTGCTCTGGCCGAGATTATTGGGCAGAGGTCCATCAGATAGTTATCCCTTTATCCATCAGAAATCAAGTGATTGAAATAGCCCATGATGGAGCTGGAGGACATTTCTTCTGGCCTAGTTTAAAAGAGACCATATCAGAATATGTGAGGTCTTGCCACATTTTTCAAATGGTGGGCAAGCCGAACCAAAAATTTCACCAGGTTCCCTTAAACCCCATTCCAGTTCCAGATGAGCCCTTTGTCAGAATTACTATAGACTGTGTTGGACCCCTGCCTAAGACCAAAAAGGGAAATCATTTCATTCTTACTGCAATGTGCCCGGTAACGAGATATCCTGAAGTTTTCCTCTTAAGAAAATAAATGCCAAAGTTATAGATGACACCTTGTTGAAAAATTTTACTCAAGTAAGATTGCCAAAAGAAATTCACGAGCAACCTCTTTGCCAATATCCTAAAGGAGCTAGGTATTTCCCAAATCCTGTCCTCTGCTTATCATCCGGAATCACAAGGGGTATTAGTCAATGCTCAAAAAATATTGCAGTCAATCCTCTTCAGATTGGGATGAGGGGTTACCACTAATGCTGTTCGCGGTCAGAGAGACGATTCAACAGTCATTGGGATACTCTCCCTTTGAACTGCTCTTTGGGCGCCAGATAAGAGGGCCCATCAAGCTTCTAAAGAAACAGTGGTACCAGGAAACTCCTCAATATCCTAACCAGACAGTGAATCAGTTCTTGGATGAATAAAAAAAAAACTGCACATAGAAAGAAGCATTGCCCTGGAAAATTTAAAAGCCTCTCAACAAAAAATGAAGGTAAAAGATAGGTAATTCAATCCAAGTGATGAGGTACTTCTTCTCTTACCAGTCCCATGGATCCCTCTTTCTCTCAAATTCCAGGCCCCATATGTAGTTTCACATCGGCTGGATAAGCAAAATTACGTAGTCTTCACTCCTGACCGTCGTAAAGAGTCTAAGCTTGTGCACGTCAATCTAATGAAAGAGTACGTCCGTAGAAAGCCTACTGATGTGCTAGAGAGACCAGTATCATGCCTTGTAAAATCTCCCCTTACCGATGATCCTAACTTTCGAGAGATTGATACGATTGGTCTCACGTCCAACTCTGCCCTCCTTGCAGACCCTAGTCAGTGCCTTGGGCACCTAGATGAAACCAAACGGGAAAGTATAATTCGGTTATTCGAGAAATACCTCTCCGTTTTCTCGGATAAACCAGGACTGTGCACCACCATTACCCATGATATAGAATTGCACCCTAATACCCTTCCCGTTCGCCAGACCTCTTATCGCCTCAACCCCCACAAGGCAGAGAAGATGCAGAAATAAGTGGTCTACCTGTTGGAGAATGAACTAGCTGAACCCAGTTGCTCCCCCTGGGCATCGCCGGCGCTTCTAGTCCCGAAGAAAGGTGATGATGAGTGGAGGCTCTGTGTCGACTACTGGAAGCTCAACGCTGTGACAGTCAAGGACTGCTACCTGTTACCGGGCATCGACACCCTTGTGGATCAAGTGGGAAGAGCTCCTTTCATCTCTAAGGTGGACCTAATTAGAGGCAACCACCAAATCAGATTAACCCCCAGAGCCCAAACCTTATCCTCCTTTATCACCCCTTTCGGCCTTTACAAAGGATTACAAAAGCGGAGCATGCCAACAAGAGACCTTTTGATCCATATCTAGGTCGGATGCGAAAAATATCATAATAATAAAATAATAGATAAAAACTATAACAATGTAAATAACAAATAAAATACATAAATAAATGCATAGGTATAGTTGAATAATAAACAAACAGGTAAATAGTAAATAATAATAAATTGACATATAACTAATAATAAATGAAAATCAGACAGACAAATGATAACAAAAAAAATAATAATATAAGATAAATGATAATCATTACAGCATCTTACTTAGGTATTTATGTAAATGATTCTTAAAGCTTCGAACTGAACTACATTGCACTACCTGTGCAGGAAGTTTATTCCATTCATTAACTACACAGTTGGCAAAGTTGTTTCTACCTACTTCCAAATTGAATCTATTTCCGGACAGTTTGAGACCATTGTTTCTTGTCTGATTTTCATTCAATGTGAAAATTTTGTCACTTTTGATGTTGTCAATTCCCTTTAAAATCTGTTTGTATTGCCCCACTTCTTGTTGATGACAGACTATCATCCGTTCATACCCATCCTCATGTCAGGAGCGTCGTCACCGGCAATGTCGGCACTTCGTGGAGACAACCTGTTGCCCGTCACCAACAGGACGCTCCAAAGACTCCAGGCCATGGCACAGATAAACCCCACCTATGGCCACCTGTTTACCTGTGTGTCCTCTGGATTTCTGTCCAACCACTTCACCCTACCCAATTTTGTCTCCCCATATAGGAAGCTCCGGGACGCCCTCTCTGCCAATGGGGAACTGGAGCTGTATGGTCAGTGCATCATCATCCCAGCCACCCTACGGAAGTGCCCACCAGCTCCCGAAGACGCCACCCACATCACATCAC
>NC_134786.1:34505790-34513290 GCF_046742065.1 Oratosquilla oratoria | reverse complement strand
GAGGGTGTCTGAGGGTGGGTGTGGTGTATAAACTTTCGTCCGCGTCTGTCTGCAAGCATGGGTTCATGTTTGGAGGGTGCATGTGAGAGTGGGAGTTTTGTTAATACACACACACACATACACATATAATGAACTTTGACTAATTTGTAATAAATGTTTTCCTAAAAACTAACCTAACCTGACTAATTTGTAATAAATGTTTTCCTAAAAAAAAAAATTTCATGCTCCCTTGTTTTAATACTTATTTCATATAACTTAGCCCAGCACGTGATCCAAAGACCAAGGTGAATATTCATAGATATATTAGATTTCATTGTCAGAATGTTTTTCATTTATTTCCCCAATTATCTTTTCATACAAATTAGTTCATATTCTTATTTAGAAACAGAAGCATATTGGCATTTTCATCACTTAAGCACACACACACACACACACACACACACACACACACACACACACACACACACACACACACACACACACACACATATATATATATATATATATATATATATATATATATATATATATATATATATATATATATACATATAAACTTTTTATCCCACAGTCGGAGAAAAGAAGACACTAATGTCGAACGTTCTGTATATTTCGATCACTAACTGTGACCCTCTTCAGCAGAATGAATACATAGTGGAAGGCATATGCTTATATACAAAAATGTGAGGTGAGAAAAGGAACAAGCTCAGGTTACGTGACCGATGCTCCGCAGGTCGCATGGGGTTTTGTGACCTTGGAGTACTTTAAGAATCATTTAGATAAATACCTAAGTAAGATGCTGTAATGATTATAATTTATCTTATATTATTTGTTTTTGTTTTGTTATCATTTGTCTGTCTGATTTTTATTCATTATTAGTTATATGTCAATTAATTATTATTTACTATTTACCTGCTTGTTTATTATCTAACTATACCTATGCATTTATTTATGTATTTTATTTGTTATTTACATTATCATAGTTTTTATTTATTATTTTATTATTAATATTTTTTTTTTTTCGCATCCGACCTAGATATGGATCAAAAGGTCTCCTGTCGGCATGCTCCGCCTTTGTAATCCTTTGTAAAATGAGGTAGCACATGGCTGACTGCTGAGGTAGTGATGCAGTCAGGTGACCACTGGCCATTTGATATATTAAAATTAGGTAAAAATTTTATTAGGGAAGACTCAATTATTTTCCTTTTGAAGCTACATGCTTAGATTGTGATTCTGTCTATTGGGGACAAACTGGAAGAGATTTGGCAACCAGAATTAAAGAACATAAAGATTCTGTTAGATATGGTCAATTAAATTCCGCGGTATTTCAGCACATTGCCAATAAAGATCACCGCATGAATTGGGAAGATGCTGAAATAATCTATAGATCAACATGTAGCTTCAAAAGGAAAATAATTGAGTCTTCCCTAATAAATTATTTTTTTTTTACCTAATTTTGATATATCAAATGGCCAGTGGTCACCTGACTGCATCACTACCTCAGCAGTCAGCCATGTGCTACCTCATGTACTCCAAGGTCACAAAACCCCACGCGACCTACGGAGTATCGGTCACGTAACCTGAGCTTGTTCCTTTTCTCACCTCACATTTTTGTATATAAGCATATGCCTTCCACTATGTATTCATTCTGCTGAAGAGGGTCACAGTTAGTGATCAAAATATACAGAACGTTCGACATTAGTGTCTTCTTTTCTCCGACTGTGGGATAAAAAGTTTATTTTATCAATGTGCTACGACATTACTTTATAGTGATATATACATATATATACATATATGGGTCTTCGTTTGGCGACACGCGGAATTTTTCGATGAAACTTTCACAATTAATATAATTTCGTATGCTGATCACAGAAATAACATTAATTCTATTGAGAAATAAAAAAAATTGCCGAAAAAAACGGTTTCAATGGTAAAAAATTACCGAGACCTTAGCGGTACATACTTGCTTAATGGTAAAAGTTTAATCGGTAAAATTAGCGAGACACTGGGCCCGTCAGTACCGTCACTCAGTACCACCAAGCCAAGACGTGCTTACCGCTCTCTGAGTGTTATGGTATAGTATCGAGTTATCGGTTAACGGAGCCTTAACGGTAGCAGAATTTTTGCCGGTAAGCTACCGTCAAGGGTGTTACCGATAAAACCCGTAACTTTACCGGTAGCTGCCCACCACTACCGTCACTCAGTACCACCAAGCCGAGACGTGCTTACTGCTCTCTGAGTGTTATGGTATAGCTTATCGAGTTATCGGTTAACGGAGCCTTAGGGTAGCGGAATTTTGCCGGTAAGCTGCCGTTAAGTTTGTTACCGATAAAACCGGTAATTTTACCGGTAGCTGCCCACCACTACTACGAACCCAACCACCTCCTCTTCCAGTGTGCAGTTTAGCGTGCCTTCCATGCGTCGGACTCCATCCGCTCACCGACACCGCCGTCTTCGCTGAGCGTGAATCCACCTCCAACACCCTCCACCGTGGAACCAGAACAAATCTACCCATGCGTGCCCTCTCCTCTACTCACTGGCACCCTCACGACTTCGTCTACACTACACGACGATTCCAGTCGGTTTCGTGAGCCCTTCCTTCATCAGGGACTTTATCTGAACTCTTAACTTCATCCTTGTGTGTTTTAGTGCAGTATTATATTATTTTATAGACATTCAAGTGATCTTGTTTTTGTTGACGTTATCAGTTACAGTTTTGTGTTGTGTGTGTTTTTTTCTTCAATAACTATTACTTACCTACATTTTGTATATATACTGGCAAATTATTCAAATTATTTTATTCATATTTCATTATACATTTTATATTATTTAATTGCATTGTGTGTATTTACCCATATTATATTATACTTCTCTGTGTATTTTACTAATATCTTTCACTGTTTACAGCCAAGCCACTTCCCTTCCATACATCTGTGTTTTTCCGCATGTGTCTTCTCTCCACATCTCAAGACGTCTTCTACTATTTCTGAGGTAAGTGGATAACCTTTTGGCAGTGTGTAAATTCCATATGACAGACTTTCCTCACGATCCTTTTCGTAGCTCCTCCCTCAATCTTCTACCTTCATCAACGGAATCAACATCTTCACCTCCTCCCTCCCCGGACTTATTATCTCTACTCAGTGTGTCAGTAAACGACTTTCCACCCCTTCCTTCTTCTCCGTCCCTATCACTACGTTTGAGCCCTACCAACATGGCTTCTTCCTCAACCCAACAACCCCTTCAACAACTCATGACTATTGTACACGACACGGTAGACGTACACAAATTCACAGGATCCAATATCCCTTTCCATACATTCCATAACAATGTCAAAGCTGCTATCAATCGTAGAAAGTGCACTACTGATGATGAAAAACTTGGTGTTCTACGCAACTTTGTTGATCTGGAATCCATCGCTGGAAACATCCTACAAACAGATGAGTTTCAATAATGTACTACTTATTCCGCTTATGTTGACTTGATTAAATCTCACTTTGGCCAACACACCACCCTTGGTGTTCTCACTCCCCAATATGACCTTGCTTTACAAATCAACTTCCCCCCTTATGTCAGAAAAGACAAAGCTGCTAGACTTGCATCAGATCTAAAGGCCCGACTAAAATCCACGCTTAAATCTTCTAACTGGGTTGATGCAGATGGAAAAATCTCCCTTAACCAGGTTGCTTCCCTCTTTGCAAACTTTCGATTTCTTTCTCTTCTCCATCCAGACAACTTAAACAAAACTAAATCAGTACAATTCACTCCAACTGCGACCATCTCAACTTTGTCTCATCAGATTCAGGAGTCACCAAAGACACTAACAGACATTGTTGCCCAGCCAGCCCCTATCCCCAAGCCTACATTATCTGTTGCACATGTGTCCCGATCTGCCTCTCGGCATAGATCCACCTTCCGTCCCAGATCCATTTCTCGCCCTAGACAAAGATCTTTCTCACGTTCCCCTGTTATTTGCTACTATTGCAACAAACCAGGACACTATGCTAACAGGTGTGCTATTCGTCTCTCCACTCCTCCCGATAAAGATTGCCCCATCCACGGAAAATGTTTCCACACGGCTGCAGAATGTTGTGTTTTGAACTCCAACCCCTCTTAAAAGACTTTCTCTTCCCGTCAGAGTTTCCCTTCTTCTTCTCCTAAATGACTATCTCCTTCTCCTTCTCTCAGGACACCCCCTCCTAGCATGCATATCCCATCCCCACCACCCACCCTTCCCATTTGTACTCCTTCTAACTCTAACACATGGTCCAATACTATTTCCATTCCTGCTACCGTACATACCATTCCTATATCTCTCTTCATAGATACTGGTTCTCCTGTAAATATTATATCTTCTTTCACCTCCCACAAACTCCGCCTCTCATATAAGCATGTTACAATCTTGGAACCTTCCGATCTCCAACTTACTAACGTAGATGGTGTTCCATTTCCAATTCTAGGTAAGAACCATCTTCCTATTAATCTCCATCCGCAAAGTCAAGCGATACATATCCCTCTTTATGTGGCTAATGTACAGTTTCCTGCAGATGTCCTTCTGGGTCTAGACACTGCAGCAATATGGGATTAGCGTCTTTCCCCAACGTTATGGCATTGCCTATGGTCGTCACTTTATTCCAGCCCTACATTTGGCGACTTCTTCTCAACCACCTTCTGCACTTCCCACTTCTGCAAAGTCCCCCTCCCACAGCATACCAACTGTGTCAGTTCCCACTTTTGTTGTTCCACCTACCCCCTCTACCCAGTCAGACAACTCAAACAGAGAGTACTTCCTCCCTATCTCTTCTAGCTCCCACTTCCCAGGACACTGTACAGCCATCGTCTGAACCTTCTCTTCAGAATTCACTTCCTCCTTCTAGTGAACCTACCTTGTTCAAAGTTTCTACCCGTACAAAGCGATTGCGTTCTTCTCGCATGCCTAAATCAAGGAAAAGGAATACCAAATGTCCTTCCCCTTCTACAGAATTCTCTCCAACAGAAATCCAGATTTCTCCTTCCTTGGATGACTTAATAATTACCTCCTCCCCTTTTTTCCGATGTGCTTTCCACAATGTGTCGTACTACTCATGCAGAGTTAACAAGAACCGTGACTCTTCCACCACATGAGCATTGCAAAGTGCAGCTTCGCATTTTCCGAGCTCCGGAATGCGATGTTCTCTGTATGCCAGAATCCACACGTGCCAAACGCATATCACTGACTTCAGCCTTATGCACTACCTCCAAGAAAGGTCATACTTCATTTCTATTTGCCAATGACACTCATGCTCCCCTCCACCTCAAACTTGGTACAAACTTATGTGATTTTCTAGTGTATCCTTCAAGAGTAAAAGTAATTGATGACCAAAATTCTTCCTTGCCAGGTTGTACCATTAAATGCGATGTGCGTCATGCACAGCTTCCTATTGAAGCATCTCACTTCAAACCCCTTGACTTCCCCAATGCTCATCAGGATTTAATTTCCTTATGCAATGCCTTTCGCCATGTCATTGCTTTGCCAGGTGAATCCCTAGGTTCTACTGACCTCATTCACCACCACATTCCCCTTCGTGATGGCTCTAAAGCTTGCTACATTCCGACTTATAGACTGCCGCATAGTAAACGTAAGATTGTGGACAAGCTCATTACAAAGGATTACAAAGGCGGATCATGCCGACAGGAGACCTTTTGATCCATATCTAGGTCGGATGCGAAAAAAAAATCATATTAATAATAAAACAATAAATAAAAACTATAATAATGTAAATAACAAATAAAATACATAAATAAATGCATAGGTATAGTTGAATAATAAACAAACAGGTAAATAGTAAATAATAATAAATTGACATATAACTAATAATAAATGAAAATCATTACAGCATCTTACTTAGGTATTTATCTAACTGATTCTTAAAGCTTCGAACTGAACTACATTGCACTACCTGTGCAGGAAGTTTATTCCATTCATTTACTACACGGTTGGCAAATTTGTTTCTACCTACTTCCAAATTGAATCTATTTCCGGATAGTTTGAGACCATTGTTTCTTGTCTGATTCTCATTCAATGTGAAAATTTTGTCACTTTTGATGTTGTCAATTCCCTTTAAAATCTTAAAGACCTGTATCAAGTCACCTCTGAGTCTACGCTTTTTTAGGGAAAACAGATTCATGTGTTTTAGTCGATTTTCGTATGATTTATTTTTGATATTTGGAATCAGTTTTGTGGCTCGCCGTTGTACCAGACATGCTTACCCAGGGTACCGTGGAATCGTCCATTTCCGAGTGGAACTTTCTCCTATTTGTTGTTCCCAAACCAGATGGTATATTCCGCCCTGTTGTTGATTTTAGAGAGCTAAACAAAATCACTGTCCCCGAAAGGACGCCCATTCCTGTATTACAAGAAATCCTCCATCCTGTTGATCAAAATAACACTGTCTTTTCAATTTTAGACCTAATGTCAGGCTATTTTCAAATTCCTCTTGCTCCGGAAGGCAGACCTCTAACAGTCTTCTCTACCCCTTCTGGTCATTTCCAATTCAAACGCTTGGCTATGGGTCTCACCTCTGCTCCTTCTGTCTTCACACAACTTATGCACACTTCTTGATGGCTTTCTTGGTGAAAGTGTCTTTATGTATTTGGATAACATCATCATAGCTTCCAAATCCTTACCATACCACATTCACAACCTTCAACAAGTCATTTCTTGTCTTGCTAATGCCAACTTAAAACTCAAACTAAACAAATACTCCTTTCTTAAGAAATTCGTTTTCTTGGACACGTACTCACTTCCAATGGCATTCTTACTGTTCCTGATAAAGTCAAAGCTGTTGCTGACTTCCCTCGTCCATCGGACCTTGAGCACCTTCGATCCTTCCTTGGTCTTTCAGGTTATTACCGTAGGTACATCCGCAATTATTCAAAAATTGCAGCCCCTCTTACTTCACTGCTAAAGAGAGATGTACCTTTCCACTGGTCGCCTGCCCAGGAACAAGCCTTTGCAGACTTAAAGAATGCCCTTACCACTGCTCCTGTCTTAGCTTTCCCTAACTAAGACTTACCTTTTATTCTCTACACAGATGCCTCATTCCAAGGTCTTGGTGCTGTCCTCATGCAAGAACAGGACGCACACCTTCGTCCTGTTGCCTTTGCCAGCAGACTCCTTAACAAAGCTGAACGTAACTATTCTGTCACAGAAATTGAAGCTCATGCTGTAATATATGCTCTTCGACATTTTAAGGAAATCATTCCAGGCTATCCTATCACAGTCCATACAGACCACCAGGCACTTCTTCAACTTTTCAAAGGTAAGAACTTGTCCGGGAAACTTGCTCGCTAGTTCTTGACCATTCAAGAATTCAATCCCACCTTCTCATATGTGCGTCGATCAGCAAACCATGTTGCAGACGCACTCTCTAGAAATGTTGCTGCTATGAATTCCCTTCCTCAGACAGTCACTCTTACTCACGCGCGTATACTAGCAGCTCAAAGATCCAACCCAATGTAGCA
>NC_134786.1:34483290-34500790 GCF_046742065.1 Oratosquilla oratoria | reverse complement strand
CAAGGGCACCACTCATAAGACTAAAGTGCAATCCCAAACAAGTGGACTGAAATAGTCAGGAGTCAGTTCCACGATTTGAAATACTAAAATGGACGAAGACACGTTCAGAGGGAAAGCGGTCTCCCAATGGGAACAGACAAAAAAATTTGGGGAACAAATCGTTCTGAATACGAACGAAGGCATGAATAAATACATATAGGTACGTAGCCATACACACGCCCACATTTGCTGATCCTCCAATTCTCTGTAGATCGTCGCTACAACATACATTCATACATACATACATACATACATACATACATACATACATACATATATACATACATACATACATACATACACACATACATACATACATACATACATACATACATACATACATACATACATACATACATACATACATACATACATACATACATACATACATACATACATACATACATACATCGTCGTCGTTGGCAGTACTCGTGTCCGATTATACGCAGCTTACTGACGTTTCATTCTATGTGAGATTAGCCCTATCTGGGCTCGGAAGAGGCGGCACAGCCACCACAGGGAATGGTCGGGGGCTTCTGAGGATTCTCTGCTCTTGCCTTCCTTATATTTCTTTTTACCTCTATTTGCTGCCTTCTGTTGTTCTCAAAGGTCTCTGTTTTTTCGCGGATGGTTCTTCTCCAGCTCTCTCTATTAGCGGCCTCTGTTCCCCAGTTGATAGGGTCGATGTCAACCGCCTTCAGAGTATGCTTGAGCGGGTCTTTGAACCGGCGCTTTTGTGCACCGCGAGGTCTGTTCCTAGAGTCAAGCTCTGAGAACAGTACTTGTTTTGGCAAGCGATTGTCATTCATCCGGGCAAGATGACCAGCCCATCTTAGTCGGTGACGTGTTATAGTGGCCTCTATGCTTTCCGTCCTTGCGCGGAGGAGGACCTCGTTGTTTGTGACCCTGTCTTGCCACTTTATCCGCAGGATCTGACAGAGTTTAGATTGGTTGAATATTTTCAGTTCCACTGTGTCCTTCCTGCAAAGTACCCAGATCTCACAAGCGTAGAGCAAGGTGGAAATTACAACAGCCTGATAGACCATTAGTTTTGTGTTTGCGGCCCATGCAGCCATAGAACAGGTGAGTTTGAAAGAGAAGGTTTGTTGCATATCGTAACAATTGGTGTACCAGAAGTGGGATATTGAAGTGATAAATGACTTGATACTGAAGTGATAAGTGACTTGATATTGAAGTGATAAGTGACTTAAGTGATCATGGATGCCACCGGTGATGGTAAAGACAGAAAAATTGAGGGAAGGCAGGTGGCGACTGTGATGGCGTCGAGTGAATGTGAAGATGACACGGTGTTGCACCGGGAGGTTACAGAACACGTATCTCCTCAGTCAATGTTGCTCATGGCACAACGCTCAGTGGCCGAGATGTTGAAACACCAACAACAGGTCATGGCAGATATGCTTGCGATCCAAATGGATCAGCAAAAAGAGGTCATGACTGAAGTGAAAGAGGATCTGAGGGCTATTATGGGAGAGAACATGGTGTCTGTAGAAACACACGTCAAACAGTATGTTGACGACGTGTACCACCGTGTGAAAGAATAGGTTTAGGAAAAGGTGGTGGCAGTGAAGGAAGAGTTTAAGGAAGAGATGGTGGCAGTGAAGAAAGAGGTTAAGGAGGAGGTGAAAGCAATAGAAGAGAGGTGCCGTGAGCACATGCAGACGTGTCTAGACAAGGTATCGACACTTGAGGTGGTTTTGTTGAGACAGAAGACTAGGGAGATTGCAGCAAATCTCGATACCGTAACATAGTGCAATTTAGTTGAGCGTCGTGTGGCCGGAGCTTCCTCCCTACCCGCCTTGCAAGCGGTGAGCACCAGCACCCCACCAATCTCACCTCCTCGTAGCCTCTCGCACCCACCGGCGTCTCTACTCACTACCTCTCTACGGCGGAGGAGCACCTGTTTGCACGTGAACCCAGAGGACGAGCTCACATGGAGACGTCTGGGGGGTCGTTCAGTTGAACTGCAACCCCGGGGGGCCTGTGGAGGTGGTGAAGTCACACGGTGTGAGAAGGAGAGGAAGGTGATTGAACATGACGGGAAAGTGTTTTAGGACGCATACCAGGCACAGTACGATGTGGTTGCAGCCCGTCAAAATTGGTCACAGGAAGAGAAGGCCTTTCAGCTGGTGAGTGTGCTCAAAGGGCAGGCGTTGGAAGTGCTGTAACACTTAACCCCCGCCCAACTGCGATGTTATGACAGTGTGGCTGGGGCTCTCCGGCGTCGCTTCTGCAGGAGGCGGCAACCGGAGGTGTTCCAGGCCCAGCTGAAGACGAGGAGGTGAGGGAAGGACGAGGCCCTTCCCTTACTAGTGCAGGACGTGGAGGTGCTAGTGAGGGGCGCTTACCCCTTGGCCACGGAGGACACCGTGGACATGTTGGCCAAGGACTGCTTCGTGGACGCCCTACACGATCGGCAGTTACAGATCCACGTTAAGCAGGCTACGCCCAAGAACGTGCGAGAGGCTTTGGCAAGGGCTGCGGAGTTTGAGGCCTTTCTCATGAGCGTCAGCCCAGCTACTTCCCCACCTCCCAGCGACGCGCCGGGGTGGAAGCGTAGCCCGAGCCGTGCTTGAGCCCGGCGTGCTCAGGCAAGTGGCAAGGCATCTCAACCTGGTGGGAAGGCGAGCCCCACGCCTTTGAAAGGATCGTGCTTCAACTGTGGTCAGGTAGGTCATAAAAACTACGACTGCAAGAGGAGGGCACGGTCGCTGGAGGACGGAAAGCGGCAGGTATTCGAGCCCTGCTGTTGGAGTTACGGAATGCGGGGGCACAATTCCTCTGAGTGACACCAGCCCAAGGGGGTGACGCCATCGGCGGAAAACTTGAAGCAGCTGGGGGCCGGGGCACCTTCCCAGCAGAGCACTCGGGCACCCCAAGCCATCTAAGGTGTCGTCATGTGGCGGCGTCCAACGCCATCAAGTCGGCGGGAAGTATAAATGGACGCCAGGTGGAGATGGTAGTGGATACGGAGACAGAGAGGACCTTCGTACCAGAGGTAATCCTACCGGAACGTGGTGTGAAGTTCGTGGGTCAGCAACTGTGTGGAGTTACAGGAGACTGTGTACCTGTGAAGGGACCGGTGTGGGTGAATCTGGCCGTAAGCAGGGTGACTGAACGCCTGCCTGTGTTTGTGGCGGAAATGGAAGATGAATGCCTGTTGGGGTTGGATTTCCTTAATCGCGTGGGGGCGTGTGTTGATCTCCAGGAGGGTAGGATGTCAGTGAGGAGCTATGAAGTTCCTTTTAATCCTAATGGAGAGCTCGCCACGAGGGATGAGGTAAAGGAACCAAGAGGGCAGAGATCCCAGGCCGTCAAGTCACCCAGCCAAGGTAAAGCGCGGAAGGAAAGAGTGGCCCGCACCTCCGCTACTACGACCATGCACCGCACCGCATCCACCACTATCACCACCGCTAACAGCAAGAGATGGAACCACCGAAGGAGGAGAAGAAACAGAAGGACCGACCAGAGGGCCTGCCTGAGTACTTGGATGACTTTCCGGGGAGGAGCATCACTCAGCTGACAGCTGAGCAGGCGAGTAGAGTGAAGGCATTACTTGCACAGTACCGTGACGTGTTCGGCAGTGGAGACATGGACTTGGGTCGCACGTCATTGGTTCAATACAGCATCTATACCAGAATAGTTCTCCCATCAAGCAGGCGCCTCGTCGAGTCCCACCAGCGAAGAGAGAAGAAATGGAGAAGCTGGTCCGAGAGTTGGCAGCAACGGGAGTGATTGAGCGGTCAGACAGCCCGTGGTGCTCGCTGGTAGTCCTAGTGATGAAAAAGGACGGAAGCCGGAGGTTCTGCGTAGAATACCGAGCGCTGAACGCCGTCACTGTCCCTGACGCTTACCCTCTCCCCCGCATCGACGAGACGCTAGACGCTCTCAGTGGGGTCCAGTGGTTCTCCACGCTGGACTTGAAGTCAGGCTATCATCAAGGCCTGAGGACAAAAAGAGGACAGCCTTCTCGATTGGGCAAGGCCTGTGACATTGGAACGTGATGCCCTTTGGCCTCATGAACGCCCCTGGAATCTTCGAGCGTCTTATGGAGCGCGTACTCGACGGTATGCAGTAGAAGGCGGCAGTCGTCTACCTAGACGACATGCTGGTGTTTGGAGACACCTTCGAAGAGGAGCTGGCCACGCTCACAGAAGTGTTCGCCCGCATGAGGAAGGCTGGCCTGAAGCTGAATCCAAAGAAGTGCACTCTATTCAAGTCAGAAATACCGTTCTTGGGACATGTCTTCGGAAGAGAAGTTGTGAGGACTGACCCACTCAAGGTCACCGCTGTGGAAGGATGGCCAGTCCCTCAGAATGTCTCAGAGCTGCGCAGTTTCCTGGGCCTGTGCACGTATTACCGGAGGTTTGTGGCAGGGTTCGCCACCATCGCCGCCCCACTGCACCATCTGACGAGGAAGGGAGCAGCCTTCGAGTGGACCGAGGGGTACCAGCATGCTTTCGTGGCACTGAAGCGAGAGTTGGTGGAAGCACCAGTGCTTCCCCACCCCCAGTTGGGCTTGCCGTACATTGTGGACACGGGCGCGAACCAAGAGGGCAAGAGGGTGTGGGAGCCGTGTTGTCACAGCTTCATGATGGGAAGGAGTATGTCGTGGGCTACTATAGTGCCAAGTTTAACAAGGCGGAAAGAAACTACTGCGTCACACGGAAGGAACTGGCAGCAGTGATGAAAGCACTCGCCCACTTCCATCACTACCTGTATGGCACGCGCTTCACCATTCGTACGGATCACGCCGCCCTGAGATGGTTGAAGACGATGAGGGAGCAATACAACTATGGGATCGAGCACCGACCTGGCCGGGTGCATAACAACGCCTACAGCCTAAGTCGCCGTTCCTGTCCACCTGAGTGTGTGCATTGCTCACGGCGGGAGCCTGAGGTGGCTGTGAGGAAAGTCACCGTCGGTCACAGCACCACCGAGGCAGACGAAAAGTGGAAGAGGGACCAACGAGAGGACTCTGACCTGTCTCTGGTGATTGGGTGGTTAGAGGCCGGAGGTGAAAGGCCTCCCAAAGAGACAGTGTCACCCGAGAGTCCTGCTACTAAGTGCCTTGTTGACCAGTGGGAGGCACTGAGTCTGCGAGGACGAATCCTACACCGGCGTTGTGTAAGGACAGGAATTTTGAAGGGATATTATTTTTGGAATTTCGTTTTATTTATCTATTTATTTATTTGAGAGACTGGGTATTATGGACGTCGTGACGGTTTTACTCAACCAAGAAGCAAAGTAGAAAATAGAGCCTTAATAGACCATGAATTTATTCTATTCTATGTCTGCCTATCAAGATGTGTTGGCAAAGAGCCTTACTATAATCATTGAAGAAAAACATACAATAGGAGATAGCTACAAATATATTTCAGCTGATTTTGGTTCAACTAAAGCTTCGAGACGACATTAGAATGTTCTCGAACATAGCGGGCGCACCGTAGCTCCGCCCACCCGTGACGTCACTAAACACGTTCGGACAGAGGCGTAAACTAAGGCCATTAATTTTAAGAGTAATAGGAAAAATTCCCAACTTTCAGTTCAGGATTCCACTAGAGAAATAGTTTAGGGAGAGATTGTAGCAGCTAGGGGCTGTGTTGAGAAGCGAAATGAAGTTTTACGAAATAATACAACAGGGAGGTTAGTAGTTTACCCATAGATACGAACACATAGCCGTCTCGTTCTTTTTGTGCGCAGCTAAAATTTTAATCTGATGCCAAAAACGATTCCGATAACAGGTAATACGTTCTGTAAGATTAATGAAAACAAATGTCAATATGTGAGTTAAATGATATAGTGCAGATATAGTAGGTAGATAGTTATTATTATTATTAAGTTTAAAATCTGATGCCAAAAATGATTCCGATAACAGATATGGAAAAAGGGGTTTAAGGGAGTGTACTTCACAAACACTTTGCGTATATACATTAGCTATGAGAGTGTAATCCTTAGAGTACAATTCTGTCTGTGATCGTTCTCTAATAAGAATACGGGGTTCAAGGTAGACACAGTGCTTGAAGGTAGACACAATATTGTAAGTAGACTTATACAGTGACCGGAAGGTTGGAGCGTAAATAACTACGTTTTTCCACGTGCCTGTGACCTTACTTATGATGCCCATAAGAAAGAAAAAACTGTGTTATTAAATGTCTCGCATACCCATATATTTTTCATATTGTAAGGATCAATAGATTAGTTGGAGAAAACCACAATATACTTTTGTATTTCCTTACTATATTTGTGCTTCAGTGTAATAATTAACACATAGCAGACCTTCGCTTATATTCTTTTACTACCCCCACTTGGGCATAGGCCTTTTCGCTACCCAGAACCAACCCCGAACGACCTGAGGAAAGGGGACGGAGTCAGACGTGAATAACAAGGAGCAGTTTCCATTTATGGTCAGATATATCCATATAGACGATTGGGTGGTGGCAGCGTATACCTTGATTTTTTTATTTCCCAAATCGTTCTTATGTGGGTATCTCTGATCACTCCCATTGGAGGTGCTCTTGGTTAAACACATCCTAAATCAATCGACGGCACCACAGTTGGATGCATGCACGAACAGGAGAGCTAAGCTGGCTGGTAGTAGTGCCATGCTCTCGGCGACGGGAGCTGCTGAAAGAGATGCATGAGGGGAATACCAGCGGCCACCTGGGAGTGAAACGCACTCTCGAAAAGTTGAGGCAGCGAGTCTACTGGGTGGGCCTGCGACGAGACGTTCAGAAGTGGTGCAAGACTTGCCGTGTGTACGCCGCCAAGAAAGGCCCCGCCCACAAGGCTCGCGCCTCCCCCCTGCAGTAATATCACACCGGGGCGCCAATGGAACGCTTGGCTGTGGATATAGCCGGCCCTTTTCCGTGCACAGAGAGGGGGAACAAGTACCTGTGCGTGGTAATGGACTACTTCTCAAAGTGGCCGGAAGTATGTGCTCTACCTAACCATGAGACAGAGACTGTGGCTCAGTTCCTCGTGGAGGAGGTGTTCATGCGCTATGGAGTCCCAGGGGAACTACACTCAGACCAAGGACGAAAGTCTGCTTGGCATCAATAAGACTCGTATTTCTCCCGTGAGGCCCCAGAGCAACGGCATAGTGGAAAGGTTTAACGCGACGGTTGTCCAGCAGCTGGCCAAGTACTGTCAGAAGGACCAACGCGATTGGGACGTGTGGGTGTTGTACGTTCTCCTGGCCTATTGTTCAGCTGAGCATGAGGCCACGGGATTCACGCCAGCCAAGTTAATATTTGGCAGGGAAATTCGTCTGTCAGTCGACCTCTCCAACGGCCGACCACCAGAAACAGAACTCCCACTTACCTATAGTGACTACGTGATGACGGTGCAGCGGCGACTGGAGGAGGCTTCCCGCTGGGCGAGGCAACACCTGCCAGTGTCAGGTCAGGCTATGTGGAGGCAGTACCAAGGTCGCGCCAGAAATGCAGAACATCAGCCTGGCGATCTGGCTGCATAATCCACAGAGAAAGCCTGGCAAGTCACCGAAACTCCAATCTGACTGGGAAAGACCATATAAGGTGACGGAAGTAATATCCGCAGTGAATTACTGACTAGAAATGCCTGGCAGAAAACGGGCGAGTAAAATCGTACACGTAGATAGGCTGTGGAAACACCCAGGCGAGGGAGAATTTACCTGGGGTGAACGTGGTGATGTAGCATTGAGAGACAGTGATAGTTGTAGTAGTAGTTGTGATGATGGTGATCATAGCTCTGGTGTTGAACGTGAATATGATAGTGATAGTGACACTGAGAGTGATGAAGATGTAGCACATGAAGACTCGGAGAAAGAAAGTGAATATGAAGAAGAGAGAGATCAGAGACCTGGTCGACTTCCCAGAAATAGGAAGCTACCAGCGTGGTTAATGGACTATGTGATTGTCATTTGATGTGATTAATGTGTTCTTTGGATATGACATCGGATGTGATTAATGTGTTGTTTGGGTGTAATGTTTTCCTAATGAAGAAGTGATGTTTTATTTTTTATACAAAGATGTTTTGTTTGAGTTTTTTTGTAAGTCTTTGTTTGTAGATGAAAGCTGACGGACCGTCAAGCTTTGTAGAGGGGGATAATGTGGCGAAAGAGCATGAATGAATGTTGCATAGTGTGCCTGGATGGTTGGTCTAGACGTGACGTGATTTTTAACGTGTGATTGATGCGTGATTCAGAGAGGAAGTAGGGGGTAGCAGTAGCGAGGGTATGTGTGGGGGACGCAGGAGGGTGGTCCCTGTGGGCCCGCTATACCCACCTCGTAGGCAGTGCGAGCCCAGACCCGGTGTTAAACACAAGTATCAATCCTCCTCTCGTTGGACATAATAAAGTCAAAAAAGTTATATACTGCCTTTTTCCTTACCTGAACAAGTGTATAACTTACCATTCACTCGTGGATTCCGGATCGCGGCCCATGCAGCCATAGAACTGGTGAGTTTAAAAGAGAAGGTTTGTTGCATATCGTAACATTTATATGGCACGACATACGGACCTTGTACACATAGCCGCTCTCCTCAGAACTGGAAAACGCCAGATTTGTATCCCCCTCCCTCTGCTAACAGCTCTTCTGATAATTCACCTGCCACACACAACGCCATGACAACACAGAATATTATCACCGTAGTCAAGGATTAGACCACACTACCTAGATCTAACGGGAAGAACATTCCTGTACACAATTTCCTCTACGATGTTGAATCAGAAATAACACTTAGAAGCATCACAGATGACAAAGTTCAAATATCCATTCTAACATCCAGAATAGACAAAAAAAAAAAAAAAAAAAAACATATTATCTGGTGATATCACTCAGTTTGATCTTTTGGGGGGAAATAATTATTTCGTAGAGTACTTTAGAATATCCTTTGCATGATTTGAGCCACTTGGATCACTTTTCCCCTATACTCATTGGCTATGATATACAATCATGTTCCACACCACACCAAAGGAGAAGCTGTAAGAATTGTTTCAACCTTTAAAAGTGAACTGAGAGAAATTCCCAAAAACTGACTGGGTCTCAGACGACAAAATTTTATTGGAACACATATTCTCACTTATGGCGTATTTCTACTATTATCCCAATTACACCCAGACACACTACAGAAACCTAGTAATATCCCATTGACACCGGGCATCATATTAAGCGAATTCTTGAGGAAAATCTCAGACACTGACAAAGCAATCACCAGATCTAAAGCTAGTCAGTACCCATTGCACCCACCCACACAGTAGCCCAAGTCACACGGGCCACACCACATAACACGAAGTCAAAACATGCATCTCGTACTCGACATCGCTCACGTCAACGTTCTCCATCAAGAACACAACTGGCTTGTATCTATTGTCACAAACCAGGACACCTTGGATATATATGTTACCACAGACAACCTTCACAACCAAACTGCCACTGCTATTATCACAGAACATGTTTCCTTACACGGGTGATGGTTGGCGTGTGCGTTTAGCACGGAGGTAACACAGACCAAACTCCCCAGATCACTCTCCCGCAAGACATTCACGTAGCACATCTCCTTTATGACGAACGAGCACCAAGATTCAGTTCACATCAAGGCCAGTCACTCCATCCCTGGAAGTTCCCTCATCAACCCTACCTGTGCATAACCTGGATATCCCAGACATGTCTTCCACCTCCTTTGCAGTTCATGCAATTTATATTAAGACCAAAGTGACAATCTTTCTCGACACGGGCTTCCCTGTCAACACAACGTCAATTCAGGTTTTCCATAATTTCCGCACTGCAAGGAAACGTGTCTCAAATTTGGAACCTTCCGACATCAAATTTTGCAAAGTAGTTGGTGTACCAATATCGATCGTCAATAAATTCTACCTAAACCTTAGCTTGAAAGATAAGTCCCATTCATTCCAATTACCACCTACGTAACTGACGTTCACTTTCGTACTGATATACTCATAGTTCTAAAACCGATGAAGCAATATAACATAGTCATTTACCCTGCTAAAAATTGTATCATTTATGCAAACAATTTCCTCCCTGCTTTATCATCAGCAATTCCTAATAACGTATATCACATTCACGTGGCCGAGCAGGTATAGGCAGAACATGACACCTCGTCAGTTGCTTGTACTCCCTCACTTCAAATTCACTCAGCTTCATCATGCGATGATGCACCAGCTGCTAGTAAAAAGTGTCCCATCACCTTCATACAACAGAGTTCCCAGTGCTCAACCACTCCCAACCCTCCCAACTGTGGACATGCATTCCAAACGTAACAGACATACTAACTTCTCCCGCATGTCCAAATCAGCAAAATTCAGGACTAAATGTTTATCAGATACCGTTCGTTTTTCACTGCATGAAAGAAAAATTTACCCTGCATTGAGAAATTCAACAACACATCCACCCCAGTATCAGAAGTGTTATCTACATTCAAACACACTACGCAGTGCTCACTAGCCCAAAGACACTGTTCCCTCGTGAGTATATAAAGGTATACATACGAGTTTTTCAAGCACAAGACACCGATGTACTCACTATGCCAGAGACTTGCCGTGTCAATGGCATCTACCTCCTTTCAGCCATGAGCTCACTTGTATTTTGATTGCTAATTACACTAACGCACCCCCTCTTTCTCACAGTTTATACAAACATTTGTAATTTTGCAGCATATCCCTGACGCATCAAAATTATGAATAACCAAATCCCTATTTCCCAGGTTTGTACCATAACTTACGACGTGCCCAAGGCATAGGAACCCATTAATACATCACATTTCAACACCATAGACTTCCCTGGTGCACAAGCATACTTGATTGCACTTTGTAACAGGTTCAGACAAACTATTTCCTTTCGTGAGAACTTAAAACCATGTTACATTCCCACGTACAGAATGCCACATAGTAAACGCATGGTTGTCGATAACCTTATCCAAGACATGATTGCTCACGGCATCATTGAACCATCAATCAGTGAACTAAATGTCCCTCTCTTTGTTGTACCTAAACGCGATGGTTACTTTCGCCCAGTAGTAGACTTCAGGGAATTAAATAAGCTCAGGATACCAGATAGACGCCCCATCCTTGTATTACAGGACCTCTTACACTTCGTCGGTGAAAACAACATGGTGTTCACAAACTTGGACCTTATGTCGGAATATTTTCAGATTTCCCTTAGCGAACATCTACACTCTTCACAGTATCTTCTCACGACTAGTAAAAGCAGGTTTCAGACTGAAGCTAAAGAAGTGCTCCTTTCTTCAGAAAAGAAATGCGCTCCTTAGGGCATGTCCTTAACTAATAAGGAAATTTAACCTTGTAGGACAAGATCAAGGCAGTCACTGATTTCCCACGTCCTACCTCTGTTGATCACATACGTTCATTCCTTGGTCTATCAGGATTTCACAGATGATACATTCCAGGTTACACTGAGATAGCTGCACCATTAACTTTACTACTTAAGAAGGACACCCCCTTTACTTGGACACCTGACTAAGGGGAAATCTTTTATGATTTAAACAGGGCACGGCACCTGTCCTTTCTTTCCCAAACCACAAGCTTTCTTTCACAAAATACACAAATTTGTCCTACGCGGACTTAGCACCGATCTCGTGCAACAATACGATACAAAAATCAGGCCAATTACCTATGATAGCCCCACACTCAACAAACACGGAAAAAGTTACTCAGTCACAGACATAGAGGCATAAAACGTAATATACACCCAAAGCCACTTCAAAAGGATCATCATCTACACGGACCATCAACTAATCTTACACCTCTTCGAAGAAAATAGAATGTATCAGTAAAACTTGCTCGCTGGTTCCTTACAATACTGGAGTTCATACCCACCTTTCATTTTGTTCAAGGAAAAGCGAAACTAGTAGCAGACGCTCTTAGTCGCCATATAGCGACTATTACTCAAAATTCCATTTCAGTAACTCTTGCGAAAGGGCGATTAGCTGCAGCACAAAGATCAGACCTTCTTTGGAAATGTGTTATATACTTCCTCAAATCTGCAGACAAAACTGATACGGATAATTTTCCTCCCAATCTCAACAATTACACGTTATTTGATGACATACTCTATCACAAAACAACACTAATGAACAAACATGACTCCCAGTTGGTCAGTGTTTCACCTCATAGACCCTACTGGCCTCATTCCTGAAGTTCTCAAACTCCTACACGATTTCCTTATTGGCACACACCATGGCACGCAGAAATGCGTTACACAAGCCAGATTGCACTACTTCTGATCAACCATGAAGAACGAAATACAATCCCACATTGATGCATGCCATTGTTGCGCGTTACACAAAGGTCATACTAGCGGTCATGTTCCAATCTTAACTTATCCTACCTCTTGCAAACCATTCGACACTATAGCTATTGACCTCCTTATCTTGCCAATTACACCCATCGGATCGCAATACCGCTTTGTCTGTGGCGACCATTTTTTTCTGATTCTGTATTCCTTCCCCTCTACCAGAAAAGATAGCACAACACGTGGTAAAGATCTTTATTGACAAACTCTTATGTCCCTTCACTAGACCCAAAACTCTGACTTCTGACACCGAGACTGAGCTCAACAATGATGTTCTTTCAAATATTTGTAAATACTTTCAAATCACAAAATGTAATACTGATGATCACCACCCTAGTTCAAATGGCTTAGTTGAACGCCAGAACCGAAAGATTCTCAATATTCTTCTACACCTTGCTTCTGATCCCCACCCCTCTTGTGATAAATATGTCACCACGATTGAAGCTTGCATTTACAGGCCAATATCGGAATCACCTAATTTTGAACTTTTTGGCTCAAACAAAAGACTCCCATATGACCTTCTTGTTTCAGAACTACCTCCCATTTACAATTTTAATGCTTATGTTAAGGTCAAAGTAGCAAATTTCAATAGTCTTTTCAAAAGAATCCATAATACTCTTAATCTGGCTAAGGACGATATGGCCCGTCTGCATAACAAATCAGCCAGAGATTGTACTTTTGAACTTGGAGACATTGTTTACACCCTCAACCACACCCCCACCTCAAGGCTTTCCCATAAATTCACTAGACCTTTTCGTATATTGGACAGGAGTCAAATGATAAAGTCAAAGCACTCAGGTTGCACGAATTTACAGAGACCGTATTGCACAAAGATCATATCAAAAGAATTTCTCATGGTCTCGACATAGAGAAGGTTCCATAATCAGTTAGGACTACTCATACTATAGAGGACCCTCACCAACCCTCTCAACTTCTCTACCCTACTCCTCTCCCTCGTTACAACCCTCGCAGTCGAGCCACCCCTTCATAAGATCATGTCTTGCTTAGGTGAATGGAAATACTATAAACTTCCACATGTTCTTAAAATTAAGTCAATTCTATTTTAAACAGTAGTGTTTTCTTGTAATGAAATTGCTCAAAACCCATCTTATATGTCAAATTATTATACTTTTTTATTTTCATAGAGCATTAGACTTGCTGTGGTCAGCAAAAGGTGGCTGTGCCGAGCATCTGTTGCAAAAAATGCCTGTAGATTGAGTGTCATTGATTTATTCTGTGCTAACATGAGACAAAAAAAGACAGCAATTGCCGGACGTCCGGGACATGACACAAAAATTACATATAGTACAAATCAATGCAGTCAGTAGATAAACAAGATATACATATTATACAAATAATACACTTAATAGAGAAACAAGATAAAAAGTAAGGTAAAAACAAGCATGAATAATAACATAAGCAATACACAGATACAATTATGAAGACTTAGAACCTCTTGAACGGAGATTATAATTGTGAGGGGTAGATACAGAAGACACAGATTGTACAGGGAACCTTGGTAGATGTTGAGTTAATGCAGGAATAGGCACTCTTGTCACCTTAAGCCTATCAACATGTATCACTTTGCTCAGTCCCTGGGAAGGATCAAAGACCTTGAATTTATTTTAATGTAACTTCCCAGTAACTAAAAAGGGGCCTGTAAATTTATAATCAAATTGAGATTGACGGTCAGGCATACTCTTATATACATGATCACCAATACTGATGTTAACAGACTTAGGACGGATATGCTGGTGTTTCAACATCTTGGCTTTGGAGTCATCGTGTTGATCTCTTACAGAACTATAAATATTATGCAATGTATGATATTGGAGTTGACTATAGTCCTCAATATTGTAGAGGGGGCGAGCAGGTTATCAAGCACATCATAAGGGAGTCGTTTTTCCACTCCATAGATGACGTAGTGAGGTGTCTTGCCCGTAGAGACATTAATGGTGCTGTTAATACAAGCACTGGCATGTGGAAGCTAATCCTCCCAAGATTCAAGTTGGCTACTAGCAACGTGCCTGAGTATATCCAAAATCTTCCTATTCATCCTCTCTACAAGACCGTTGGACGCAGGGTGGTAAGCAGTCACGAATGTTTGCGTGATGCCGTAACGCCCACAAATGCTCGCTAAAACCTCATTCCTAAATCCCGACCTACTGTCACTAAGGAGCACTGAAGGAGTAGTCCATACAGTACTCAGTAGTGTATGGACAAAAAAAAAAAAAAAAAAAAAAAAAAAAAAAAAAAAAAAAAAAAAAAAAAGAGAGAGAGAGAGAGAGAGAGAGAGAGAAAGAGAGAGAGAGAGATTAAAGCATGGGCTACTACTGTAGTGGACTTGTTAAGTAAGGGAGCCAATATTACAAAACCACTAAAGTGGTTCACACACACAAGGATATACAAAGAACCTTGAGTACTACGAGGCAGTTGTAAAAGGTCTATAGCCATATTCTGAAAAGGGTGAGAAGGAGTAGGGTACTCTAAGATGGAAAATGTGTGCGTAGAACTTTTGTTCTGGGCACAAGAGCCTCATTGGGCTCCATGAGAGGTAATGTCCAGTCGGTCGCTTTTTTGGCCAATAATACTTCTTACGTGCCATAGCCAGATGTTTCTCACGACCTGGGTGACCAGCCTGAGGGGCATCATGAGCAAGGGACAGAACAACAGGAACTAGGGACTCAGGAATTACTAGCTGTGCTACATCCTGCTGAAACACTTCCATATTACAAATGAGAACCTTGTCCTGCAAGGAAAATTGGGACAGGGGAACACGTAAATCTGGTAAGGTGGTATCATCACCAGACTCCAAAGCATAGATAACAAACCAAACAGGATCGTCACGCTTAGCTTTGGCCAGGCCCTTCAGAGAGAAATTGTCAACTATTGTAAGAGCAACAATAGGGATATTACGTGAAAGTGCATCAGCAACATTGTTTGTATGTCCTGGAATATGCTTAAGGGTTGGGTTAAATTTCTCAGTCGTGAGAAACCATCTGGCTAGGCGACCGGAAAGATTTTTGCCCTTGAAAAGCTGAGTGACAGCTGTGTGGTCCGTGTAGATTGTAACTGGCTTTCCAAAAATGATATCACGAAAATGCTTTAAAGCCCGCACCATTGCAAGGGCCTCCAAATGTGTAACAGAGTAACAAGACTCAGGCTTGTTAAAAATGCAATTAGCATATCCAAGAACATGGGGTCTACATCCATCTACTTGCTGCATAAGTACAGCTTCAATACCTGTACCAGAAGCATCTATACAAATAGTAAAGGGAAGGCTATAGTCTGGGAATGCCAGCACAGGCGCTTCAGTAAGTGCAAACTTCAAGGAATCAAAACTTTCCTCATGAACGCTACTTGAAAAAAAAATATCCTTCTTGAAGAGACGTAGTAGAGGGGAAGCAATTGAAGCAAAATTTCTAATAAATGAACGATAGTACTCTGCCAGCACAAGGAAGGGACGTATATGCTCTACTGACTTAGGTGTAGGGAAGTCCCTAACCGCCTTGACCTTACCATCAGTAGTGTGAATACCAACACAGGCGCTTCAGTAATTGCAAGCTTCAAGAAATCAAAATTTCCTGGTGAACATTACGCCACTAAAAGGAAGTGTCCTTTTTGAGGAGACGTGTTAGAGGGGAAGCAATTGAAGTAAAATTCTTAATAAATGAACGATAGTACCCTGCCAGACCAAGGAAGGAACGTACATGCTCAACTAATTTAGGTGTACTGAAGTCCCTAACCGCTTTGGCCTTATCGTCAGTACTGTGAATACCATTTTTTCTTCTACAACATGACCTAGGAATTGGATTCTAGACTTAAGAAAAGAACACTTGGGATAAATTGAGTTTCAATCCAGCATCAGCAAACCGTTGCAAGACCATGGACAACTTAGTGAAGTGGGTCTACACATCCTTGGAAGCTAAGATTAAATCATCCAGGTAAACAAAAAGTCCTTTGCCTACTAGGTCATGAAAAATTGAGTTAATCAAGAGCTGGCAAGTCAAGGGAGCATTCCACAGCTCCATGGGGCAACGAAGCTATTCATTATATCCATAGAGTGTAGAGAAGGTCGTGACTTTATGAGAATTCTCTTCAATTGGTATCTGCCAAAAAAACGCTTTTAAGTTTAAGGTGGTGAACACCGTATTACCAGTGCCAATGGACTGAAGAAGATCACTTAATACAGACAAAGGGTAATGATCTGGAATAGTGACCTCATTAACTCACCTATAATCAATTACAGGACGAAAAGATCCTTCCTTCTTAGGCACCAGGAGGAGTGGTGAGTCCCACTACGAATGATACTCTTGTACAATGCCTTCACGTAACATGTCAACCAAGGACTGTACTATAAGCCGGCGAGAGTGAGGCAACCTGTAAGAGGAAACGTTAACAGAACGAGCACCTGGCTGAAGATCAGTTCTATGAACCACACGATCTGTAAGTCCTAACGGATCACCAGGCAAAGCCAGAGCCTGACGATGGGTCACTAACAGTTCAATGAGACGAGGCGTCTCATTAGGGAAATCAATCTCACCTACAAACGATGCAAATTTGAAGGCCAAGTGAGCTGTGTTACTTGCTTGTGGAGACTGTATCACAGAAGCTGCAATGATAGAAGATGAATCCTGGAAGGCATCAGTGTCAACTACTTCAAAGGAGCCTAAGTGACTGCCAGGAGGGAGAGTGATAGGAGCACCCGTGACGTTGGTTACCATAGATGTGGTAACATGATCCTCGCGAATAGTGGAGAGAGTCCCTTCCAAAGCAAGGTGACAAACACGAACAGAGTCAGGCTGAGATAAAACGTCAGACCCAATTGGAGCACCTGAAATGTGAATCGGAACTCGAACTACACTTGAAGGTCCAATACGATGCCCTCCTACAACAACAGCAGCACAAGAAAGAATAGGAGAGTAAAAGCGGGGGGGGGGGTCCTTTCGAAGGCAACTGTACGACCTGATCATGCCCAGGAGGGGAGTCACAAATGGAAACTGGCCTATCTGTTGCAGGAATAACAAAATTGCAGAAAGTCACTAGACGGCAACTAGGAGATATATCAATGCCATGTGCTGTAAAAGTATCGATGCCCAAGAAGCAATCACATATAAGAGCAGTGCCAGATA
>NC_134786.1:34470790-34473290 GCF_046742065.1 Oratosquilla oratoria | reverse complement strand
TGGGGAGTGGAAAAAGATCTGCAGATATCGGGAGGAGAAAGCTGACAGCGGGGATAACTATGAGAAGTAGGAGGGGTAGGTAGAAGAGTAAAACGGGGTTAAGGAAAAAGGGAATAAGGAGTTAGACGAAAAATCAAATGAAGGGAAATAGAAGGAGGAAGAGGAGGAGGAGAAGGAGGAGAGGGAAAAGGGTTAGGAGAAGTCGGGAGGAGGAGTCTGGAAGTGGGAGCCTTGACTGAGGAGCCTGGAACTGGCACGGGGCCAAGCCGAACTTAAAGAGGAAGCTTTCCATCGTGTCATTCCAAGAATCTCGCATGGAGTAGGTGGGCAAGTAGCAACCAGTCGTTATCTAGTATTAACGAGTCTTAGGAATCTAGCAGAAGTCGTCTAGCAAAGCCGAACATGAATACGAATGATGTATTACTTAATGATTAATGTAAGCTATAATTTCAGAAATGTTGCATGCAAAACGTGGATAAATGACAACCAATCATTGTCAAGTATTAATGAGATTTATGTATCTAGTTGAAGTCAATAAAAATAGAATTATCCATATGATGATCAAAGAATTATTATTTTGTTTCAAAAAGTATTACAAATTTAGTAAGAGATATAAATGACGTTTTAAGAAATATACGGCTTGCCTATCTTTTCACATATAGCACCACCCACTCATTATTAGGTATTTACGAAATCTAGAAAGATGAGGTCAAATATGAAGGGCAGAAAAAAATCCGGGCGATATTTTTCGTGATAATTAATGTTTGCTCCCAGAAACCATTACGAATCTAATTAAGAGTTTTAACGGCGCAATAAGAAATATACAAGCTCTATAGTTTTTCATCAATAAAGATATATTAATGACCTAGTTCTCTATTCGCAGGGTAGCCTAAGATCTAGATAACATATTTGTTTCAACCATCATCATTTTTGGGGAAGCTGGCGGAGAACAGAGGATATTGGAGAATGGCACATGAACGATCACTTACAATGTTCTCCGTAAGGCCATAAAAAATGGATGAGGGTGGAACAGACTAAAAGGCCAATTATGTACAGAGGACAAACCTCTGCAAATATGATGGAAATACTATCGTTCTATCTATATGACATGTACCTCAGTTACGAGTATGGGAACCATATGAAATACCAAATGCTGGTATTTCAATACCTTATGAGTTTTAAGTCAATAATATTTAGTGGACTAGCCGAACCTGGAAAATCCTCTATATATTTTTTAGGGCATTACATGTTTTAGCAGAAATCTATGTAGAATGTTTCCAATGTGGGTAGGTAAAATAAAGATGTGGATGGATGACATCTAAAATTTTGTATTTAAAGGTAATTTTAAAGGTCATTAAATCACTGTGGTTAAAAAGAAATGGATGATTTTTTTTTTTTTTTTTTTTTTTTTTTTTTTGTGATAGGGTCCTTTTTTATGAAAGAAGCCAATAAAAGGACATTGTTTTATCTGTTTTAAGTAAATATTCAGTATTTCAAGGTGTTAAGTCTACAATTAACCCCCAAAAATATACATTTTTAATACATAACACACTCATATAACCCGAACTTCAGATTGTGGTCAGCATGTAAAGATATGGTATTAATTGAAGTTTACAACAGAGATATATGCTGAATTCATGAATGGGAATTTTGTTGTGAAGAGAATAAGAAGGTGCTTCAACCAGGTTCTTGCAGATCAGATCACTGAATGGGTGAACAGATTTTGCAAAATGCAGAATGACACTAAAGGTATCACATGGAAAGATCTAGTTTTCAGACAAGTTTGTATTGTATGGTCAGAACGATCACGCATCTCACAGGACACCAGAAATATTTTTAGTTTGGAAGATAATAAGGAAGAGACCCCAGTGACCCGTTCTTATAATCTTGCATCACACACAAACCGTGATGTTGATGATATGAATAAGCTAACAAAGCAATTGGAAAGATTCAATATTTTCAGACTACTCAGCACACCAAATGAAGAAGGTAGAGAAGATGAAACAGAGGAGACAAGTGTAACTCTTGTATCATTAGCAACCAAAGATATTGCACCATTTGATGTGGTCACTGATCTCCTTACAGCTGAGGATCGAGGCAAATAGCATCCCATGGGTAATGCTAAACAACGAGTCACTGATGGGAATGTACAATTCCATGCTACTCACAGGAGGAACCACTCAAAAACTTTTTCCAGAAGTCTATCTAGGTTGACAGAAAGTTGTTGCAGTGGTTACTGAATGCTGTCACTATAGATCGATCAGTGGAAATGGAATCTATTCTGGAGCATGAGCTGTTCCCTGTCTTTGTCTAAGCCTGGAGGTCAGATGAATCAACCCCAAAGGCAGACCTTGTCAGTATCCTGATGTCTGAAATAAGTGTACCCACAGAGGTTCCAGTTGATGACATGAAGATCTGTATACTGGTTGATGGGCATGCACTTCTCCAGACACTTGGAGAGGTTCATGGGTGCCAAAGATTCAGTAACTATGCTGAGGTT
>NC_134786.1:34440790-34450790 GCF_046742065.1 Oratosquilla oratoria | reverse complement strand
TAGGATAGGAAAAACTTTCTGTCTGTCCTTCCCGGCATTCGTGATCCCTCAGGTCACATGGCGCCTTTAAAAGTAGGAACCCTCTTGTTTCGTAGCTTTTTTCTTCTTCGATTTCAACGGGTCGACATCGGGCCACTTTCGTCTACTCGAGGGAGACATTTTCCCTCCGTCACCTAAGGTGTGCAAGGCACCTAGGTTGTATTAAGTAAGTAATCGTAGGAATTTCCTTAGTTGGGTGTGAGGCTAGGCTTTCCTTTAGAGATTTAAAATTGTGAACCTGGTGTGTCGTGTAGGCTTTTACCAGAGTTCTGTCTTAACCCTGATGGAATTCTCCTTTTTGGGTTATGTTAGAATTGTTTTTTTAGACGTGCTTTGTCTTATCAATTCTGTTCTCGTGGGTGACCTAATTTTAATTTTCTATTTCCCGTGGCTTTGAAAACCTTTTGGGTTTTTTTTTTTTTTTTTTTTTTTTTTTTTTTAACGTGTCGATTAGACTTTTGTTCATCTCTGTTTTTCTCTCCACTCTTTTTATTTTCAACTTACGTGTATCTATATTTCGGATTTTTACCATTTTCTTAGGTCATATTTTGGGGAAATTAGAATGTAGGAGGGTCTTTCTGGCTTGTCCTTTTCTTGCCCGTAAGTGATCTGATTTAGTTACCTTTTGAACTTCCTTAAGTGGTATTTTTATTACCTTTGTTTCAATAACAGTTTTGTATACGGTTTTGTATTCAATTAATTCTATTCGGGTTATATCTCGCGTGAATTTGATTTTATATTTGAAATTTTAATACTGCTTCAATCTTAATTTCATGACCAAAAGTGTGATTTCATAAGTAATATGTGTGTAATTTTGGGGTTTTGTTTGTTTACTTGTTTGTTACTTGTTATTGTAAAAAAAAAAAAAAAAAAAAAATACCCCTCTTTAAAAGAACCTGGAGACGAGTAGAATAGGGGTTTGGGGAAAACAATATTAACAAATCTTGTTAATTTAAATTTTTATCTCTAACATTTCCTTCCTCCCTACTGTCGTTTCATAACAGTAGGCGATCTTTTGTCATTCTTTATATAAATTTTCTCCTCCCACCCTTCCACTCTCTGACAATACATACATACAAACATACATACATAGATACATACATACATACATACATACATACATACATACATGCATGCATGCATACATACATACAAACATACATACATACATACATACATACATACATACATACATACATACATACATACATACATACATACATACATACATACATACATACATACATACATACATACATACATACATACATACATACATACATACATACATACATAAATACATACGTACATACATACATACGTACATACATACATACATACATACATACATACATACATACATACATACATACATACATACATACATACATACATACATACATACATACATACATACATACATACATACATAATGGTGACAATGGCAGCACGAAATCACGACTGAAAACTGAAATAATTGTAAAATAATTTCGCAGATGTAACACTGACATAAATAGTCATAGCTAATCAGGCTTCCTGAAGGAGGTCTCTCCAAATTATAGTTAAAATATAATCAACAAAGGAAGAATAATGATCTTTCAATTTCAGCTGATCGTTCAGTTTGTACGCTTTTTGAAGGAAACTACATATTCTAACCCATCACACACACAAGCTAACCTCTTATCATATACCTTCTCCCTTATTTAAACCTAATTTAACCTAACCCAAAATAATCTATCGCACTGTTGTAAGTGTTTGTCAATGGCATGGAAAGAACTAAAGGAATATTTGCATCTTATTCCCTATTACAAAGCGTGGTCATGAACCTTGATCATGCAAGAACTCAGATTGACTTTATTTGAACGCTAACGGTCACAGCATTACGGAAAAATATCATATTTTATCATTGTTGTGATAATTTAGAATTATTTATATTCATTAATATTATTGGGTATTAGTAATCTTTCTATTTTCGAACAATTTCTCATAATAACTAGTTTTGAACTGTCGCTTACGTTATTACTTCACTATCTAAAAAAGAATTTTGCAAGCTTTTAGAACGTATATAGACATGATTAGATATAACCCACAGTCAAACAAATTATCTTTAGGATATCATTAGACATCTTAATACCGGCAAAAGAAACAACAGGTCATAGAACTTGTTTTATCATACGCTGAACACAATCTCATCATTAAAAAGACTTCCTTTCATCTGGAAAGTAAGACAAAAATGCATTCAAAAGCATGACAGGAAACAAAGAGACACCCACGATCCCAGTATAACGCAAGCCATCGGAGGAGCAGAAAACTCACTTATCAATCGGTTCGCATAAGGGTTTGAACTTTGCGAACTTCAACATCGGTGACAGGGTTTGCAAAGAAAGTTTGGCTAAAACATGAAGCAACAAACAGGAGAACGATTTTTAGCATTTAACATGAAAAAGCACACACACACACACACACACACACACACACACACACACACACACACACACACACACACACACACACACACACACACACACACACACACACACACACACACACACACGCACACACACACACACATGCACACATACACACACACACACACACACACACACACACACACACACACACACACACACACACACACACACACACACACACACACACATACACACACACACACACACACTCACACATACACACACACACACACACGCACACGCACACAATTTGTGTATTGTACGTCCGTTAATGTCACGGTATAATTTTGTGCATTTTACGTCCGTCAATTTAGTGTCACGGTACGATCAGTTGTACAATTTCCCCCCCGTCACCGGCATCGACTTGGTCTAGTGTGGGAGAAGTTGTGAGAAGGACCCTTCCAAGTTCTGGAGGACCCTCAAACGTGAGCTGGAGGAGTGCTCTGTGCCACCACCCAAGGTCATCAACCATCTTAACCACTCTGCACACTCCCCCCAACACCAAGCTGACCTTCTGGCGTCAGCATGGAGTGAGGTCTTTAAGCCCCATCCTGTGCAAGGACCACATTGCTTTAGCACCTTGCACAGTGTTAACTCATTTATGAACAGCTGTAGTGACCTCATTCCCGACGAGACTGTTGATCTCTCTCAGTTAGATGAAGATGATCCCCTTATCTGCCCCATAGTTTTGGAGGAGGTAAAGGGGGTTATCTCGGCACTAAAACTAAAATCCCCTGGCCCTTCAGGCATCGATGCACACATACTCAAACGTATGCCAGACAACATAATCTCACACATGACGACACTATATAACAGCTCACTAGCCTCTGGGTACTTCCCACAACTATTCAAGGCCTCCCATACCATCCTCATTCCTAAACCCCAGAAACCCGCCTCCGCCCCCCTTTCATATCGGCCCATCTCCCTTCTGGAGTACTTTGGAAAGGTGTTCGAGCACGTCTTAAGCCGCCGCCTGACCGTGTACCTAGAGACGGAGAATGTGCTGAGGGACTGCCAGTTTGGTTTTCGGCCGGGGCGCGGTGCAGAAGACGTAATATCCATAATCACTCAATGGGTTCAAAGACCGCCAGACGGTCGCCCTGGTAAGGCCATTTTGGTTTGTAAGGATGTGGAGAAGGCATTCGATGCTGTCTGGCACGAAGGCCTGAAGTACAAATTGTACCACAACTTCGACTTTGCCCTGCCGTTCACAAGGTTGCTCTGCAACTACCTGGACGACAGGTCAATTAGAATAAAGTGGCGGGGCTGTCTGTCCCAACCTTTTGTGCCGAAGGCTGGAGTGCCGCAAGGGTCAGTCCTTGCCCCCACTCTGTACAATCTATATACGAATGACCTGCCAGAGCCGGCTTATCCTCGCAACCAGGCTCTAACTCTCTCGTATGCGGACGACACTAACCACATAAGCAGACACAAAACGCTGCAGGGAGCGTTACACGTAATGCAAAACATCCTAGACGGGGCACACGCGTGGGAGCAACAGTGGCGCATTAAGACCAACGCGTCGAAATGCAATGCTGTACACTTCCGCTGCAAACGAACCAACAGAACAATCACAAACACTCCTCTTAAAATAAACAACACAAACATCCCAGCGAAGGACCATACCCGTGTGCTGGGTAGCACACTTGATAGTGGCCTTACCTGGACCCCACACTTCCGCAAACAGGGAGCGAAGGCTAGAGCTGTGCTGGGTAGGCTCAGACGCTTCAAAACTGCAACACTGAGAACCAAACGTCGATTGTACCTAGCCCTCGTCAGACCGATTCTGTGCCAGTCCCCGGGACTAAGCCAGCTGACATGTGCCACCAATAACTACGAGCATCAGAAGGTTCAGAATGCCGCTGTCCAGTTCATCACGGGCTCGCGATGGAGCGACTTCAGAACCTCTGAGTCTCTACACCAAATTTCCAACATCCGTCCACTCAACCAACACAAACACAAACTTCACTCAAGACACCTAGAAAAACTGCACGCCAAACACAAACATCTGATACAACATATTACACCTAGACCACACCGTACAGACTATCTGTCAGCTGCGCCCGTCCCACGTGCGGTGTACACGATAAAACGTGTATAACCGCACCAACAAGTAACACACCCCTTCACCAGCTTGACTGGTGATAATGTAATAATAATAATGGTAATGGTAGTAATAATGATAATAATAATAATAATATCGTTACTCAAACCTGACCTGGGGTAAAACAGGAATCCTCATGCCTTACCTGGGGCTTTTTCCGTTTTTCCCCCTTTCTCTACTACTACGCCTCCTACCATTTTCTCAACTTTCGTTGGTGATCCTAACCCCGCCGTTGGTAATCCCAACCTCCTAACCTCCGGCGTCGGGCGCTTCCCTCCAAGCTTAGATGGTGTGTGGGGGCCAGCATGTCAAGGTCGTCTTCTCTCTAACTGGCATTAGTCAGAGTCGCCCAATGTGTGGGTTATACGCTGTTAGAGGGAGGGACAAGTCACATATAATGTCGCAATCCTCCACTTCACCACTGTAATGTCAAACGAGTCGACGGACGTAGGGATCGGAGACGCACAAGTCGGTGAGTTGATGTGATGTCATTTCTTTGTGTAATTTTGTGATTATGTACTTGATGTCAAATTTATGATGTGAGAGTTACGACTCTACGTATTGATTAATACTTGTGTATTTTCTGTTATTAATTGGCATTTATGTATTTTTGTAATGTTGTACAAATTCTTTGACAATAAAAACATTCTTTTTAGAATGACCTGCAGTCAGCGTCCATTCGGAGCTCCATTTATTCCCTACGTATCATAAGAAGACAATAATCTGCCGACAATAACCCTACAGTCATTCGACTTAAGTCACCGTCATGGAGCAGGCCAAGGTGGTGAGACGACAGAGGAAAGCAGCGGTCACACGTCACCTGGGAACCTTGTGCCGGTTAATCGCTGAGGAAGACATAGCCGGCATTACGGACAGACTGGACCGTGTCCGTACATCCTACGATGAATTCGAATCGGCACACGACACTTACCAAACGTTCCTGAGCAACGATGAAAGGGAATTGGAGGCCAGCGAGTCATGGTATAAGGAAACTGAAGAGGAGTACATAAAGGTGATAAAGGACGGCAGGGCATTCCTTAACCCGCACAGTGCCAGAAGGTTTTACCCAAAATAACACCCCAGTGCCAGCGATTTTTCGATTTTTTTTTTTTTTTATAAATCACTTCATTTCAGTCTAAGAAACATGCCTGTAAAATTTTAAGACTTACCTATGAGCCGTTGTGGAGATATAGAGGCTCTTGTATTTGAGGCGGTGCAATGTTTTGTCGCTCCTGGATGGCGTGCGGTAGCAAGTGTGCGGTTCTTTGTAAACCACAGTGTGGGTGTCACTTCAGTTCTGTGTGGTTTTGTGTCAAGTATGGAGTACGTTCAGTATAATTATATACTTCAACAAGTTTCAGTACACACGGCCAAAACACAGTGGTTGGCAAAGTTTTTACAGAACCGCGCTGTAACACTACTTTTTCACTAGCCGCGGCGAGGGTACAACACTCTCCTCACCACTCGATGTTTCACCCTCCTGTCCCTGAACATAGTTTTTATCACTGTCATCAGTCACACTAGCATCAGAGTCAGTAAAATCATAATCTGAGAGAGCCCTGAGCCTTTCCTCAAACTCAGGAGTACGCATCACCCAGGAGTACGCATCACCCCACGCGGGGGGGGGGGGGACTTGGGAGGTGTCTAGCCTGAGGGCATGTATGTGAAGAGTTGGCAGATCTGTCTCTGTTTATAGTTTGTTTCCAAATTGATTAGTTTTCGAGTTATGAATTTTTGAAGTTGCCGACGCATATATGCGTCGCTGGCACTACGGGATACACTACTTGCCGACGCATATATGCGTCGCTGGCAGTGTGCGGGTTAAGGTAAGGACTCAAAGTGAAATTCCGTGTGGAAAGTCCCGCGTAGACAGTGAAAATAGTGAAAGTGAACGTTTAGACGTCTCACCGGCCGAACTAGTTGTGATCTTAAACGCACCCAAAGTTGAATTAGATGTTTTTGAAGGGAACCCTCTTGAGTATAATCTCTTTATGACAATTTTTGATGAACTCGTAGACAGTAAAGTGAGTGACCCTCAGATCAAATTGACTCGTTTATTACAATACACCAAGGGGCCGGCGAAAGCTGCCATAAAAAATTGTGCGTTGGTGGGAAATAGTGCTGGTTACGCAGGAGCCCGCGATATATTGAAGCGTAGGTTCGGTAATTCTCACCTTGTATCTCAACAAATTGTTAATGATTTGAAAAATGGTAAGATGGTGTCTAAACCTCAAGAGTTGAGGCAATTGGGTGATGACTTAACAATGGCAGTTGCTACTTTTGGAAAATTAGAATTGTATGAAAGGTTTAATACTCAAGAGTATATCTTAGATATTTTACAGAGGTGTCAGGGATTCGTTCGTAACAAATGGAAACAGAAAGTTCTAAGTCACAAACGAGAAACGGACACATACCCATCTCTCAGTCAATTCGCTGAGTTTATCAATGTCAAGGCAGATGAGGCATGTGATCCGGTTTATGGATTGCAATCCACAAGTAAAGGTCAAAACGTGAGGAGCACAAGTTGTAATGTAGCAGCATCTGAGTCTAAATACCCCGTCAAGTTAGGGCGTGCTGGTAGCACATGTGTGGTGTGCGGGGAAGGACACAGATTGTTCTACTGTGAGGAATTTAAAGGCTTGAAACCTGAATGTCGGTTAGAAGTTGTAGAAGGACACAAGCTGTTTTAATTGTTTATTAGGTGGGCACGGGGCTAGCAAATGCTTCAAACAATCCATTTGTTCAGTTCCTGGATGTGGTTTAAAGCATACAAAATTCATCCACGTCCCGGCAAAGGACTCTCAGGGTAATGGGGGCGTAGTTGAAAATTCGGAGTGTCAAGAGTCAAGTGTGGTCATGAATGGTTATGTTAATGATGCTCGATCGAAGATCTATCTACCCATTTTACCAGTTGTCGTGGATAATAAACTTAAGGTCACGGCGTTGTTAGATAGTGGATCAGACACTACTTTCGTCACGGAAAGGGTGGCCCTCGAGTTGGGTCTGAAAGGAGACCTTAAGGAGTACACCATGAGTACAGTAGGGGGGACCATTGAAACTCAATCAAAGGTAGTATCCCTTAGCCTTACGTTACCGGATGGTAGACGAGAGGCCAGCGTTACAAATGTCATGGTCGTCCCGAGAGTGCCTGTTAGGCAACCACCTGTCAAAATTGAGATTGATAAATTCCCCTACTTCAAGGGCATACCTTTGAATACTAGTCAAGTATCTGAGCCAGACATTTTGATAGGCATGGACAACGCTTGGCTCCTAAAGCCATTGGAGGTCAGAGGGGGCTCAGGCGGGAATAAGCACCAACCTTATGCTACGCGGACCTACTTTGGATGGTCTGTAAATGGCCCAATTGGTACGGATAAGTCATATAATGTCGGCTCGTGCTTTGCAAGCTCGATCGAAGCAGATATTGAGTGCTTGTGGATGATGGAAAATGAATGTGAAGATAGGGCACCATCTCAGAATGTCCAGAAGGTTATCAACCTTTGGGATAAGGAAACACGATACGAAGATGGGCATTATGTACTGCCAATACCTTGGCGAGGTGAGCCAAACTTGCCCAATAATCGTGACGTCGCCGAGAGACGATTAAGAAGTTTGCACAAAAGGTTGGTGAAATCCGGCATATTGAATGTATACTCTGAGAATATTTCAGATTTGACCAAGAAGAGGTATGCAGAGTATGTTCCCGAGATTGATTTAAAGAGAGATGACGGTAAAGTGTGATACCTACCGCATCATGCCGTTACGAGCGAAACCAAACCAGGTAAGGTGAGAGTCGTATTCGACTGTGCTGCTCAAAAAAGAACGGAGTCAGTCTGAACAGTCAGTGCCTACAGGGCCCAGATCTGAATAATAAGTTGATTCACGTGTTACTCAGGTTTCGCCAATATCATTACGCCATCACGGCCGACATTGAGGCTATGTATCACCAAGTCAAAATTCCCATTAGCGATAGAAACGCTTTAAGGTTCCTATGGTATGTTAGCGATGAAATAAGAGAGTTAAGAATGACCTCGCATCCCTTTGGCGGAATATGGTGCGCTAGTAGTAGCACCTATGCCTTGCGGAAGGCTGTAGAAGACATGCAACCTTGTGAGGAAGTAAAAGACACGCTACTCCGGTCATTTTACGTTGACGATATGTTGAAGTCCGTAGCGTCACCTGAAGAGACAATTAAGGTGATTGAAGATACTAGAAGTGTCCTCAGACACGGAGGGTTTAACTTAACTAAATTCATGATTAATGACGTCAAATTGCTAGAAAACATCAATGAGCAAGACAGGGCTAAGGAAGCAAAGGAATTGACATCCAATATGCATAGCAAAGTGCTTGGGATTAAATGGGACGTCGAGAACGACTGTTTCTTTTTCGTTAGTAAGGGTGTTCAAACACAGAATGTGACTAGACGAGTTATGTTGAGTCAACTTGCTTCGACTTACGATCCTTTAGGTTTAGTTTTGCCAATCATTGTTCCAGCCAAGATTTTGTTCCAGGAGGCGACTAGGCTTAAGATGTCTTGGGACGAAAATATTCCTATATCTTTGTGTCAGAAGTGGTTGAAATGGATAGCTTCACTATATGAAATCTCGAGACTTTGCTTCCCTAGATGTGTTTTGCCTATAGAGTGGAATGGTTGTACTTCAGAATTACATCATTTTTGTGATGCAAGTGAGGTTGCATTTGGTGCTTGCACTTATATCAGGACAATCGATCAAGATGGGAAAGTACACGTAGCTCTGCTAGCCAGTAAAGCGAGAGTAGCTCCCATCAAAGGAGTTACTATACCAAGATTGGAAATTTCGGCTGCCGTTGAAGCAGCCAAATTAGATGTTGTTGTTAGAAGAGAGTTCGGATATCCCCTTGCTCAAATCTAACTTCTGGTCTGACAGTACTATAGCTCTGGCATATATACAGAACGAGACAAGAAGGTTCAAGACATTCGTAGCAAATCGTGTCACACTCATTAGACAGGTTTCAGAGGCCAATCAGTGGCATCATGTTAGTAGTGAAGAGAATCCTGCAGATGTACTATCTCGGGGATGCTTTGTAGACAATTTGCCAGTTTCTTGGTTTAATGGACCTCCCTTCTTGTCGGATTACAAGTGTGCATGGCCAGCACAAGATAATCTTGTAGGACACCTTCAGGATGAAGACCCGGAGGTGAGGCGTGAGGTACATCCCACGAGTATCGTACAGACGTGTCAGTCGGGCGTCACCCAACACCCGATCGATACACTGATTGAGCACTATTCAAGCTTTTACAAATTAAAGAAAGCCGTTGGTTGGTGGTTAAGGCTAATTCAATTTCTTAAGAAGAAGATTCCGCAAAATTCACCACTTGAGATCCATGAACTAAAGCACGCGGAAA
>NC_134786.1:34390790-34423290 GCF_046742065.1 Oratosquilla oratoria | reverse complement strand
TTGGTGCGCCATGTATGGCCAGGACGTTTTGTAAAAAGGATCGGGCTACTTTCCTCGCTTCCTTTGAATTTATAGGTACAGCGACCAGGAAGCGGGTTAGCACATCGACTACGGTCAGGTTGTACTTCGTACCATTTAGCGTGGTGGTTAGTGGGTCTACGAGATCAACGTGCACTCTCTCAAATGGAGCTTTCACGTCAGGAAACTGTCTAAGTGGAGCTGGGAGGTCATAGGAAGGTTTGCAAGTAATGCAGATTTTGCATTTTTTGATAAAATCCTTCACATCCTCCGACATCTTAGGCCAAAAAGCAAACTTCTGTAGGCGTTCTAGAGTAACTTGGATTCCGCCATGGCCCGCCATCCGAAGGCAATGGGCGATACGTAACGCTGCCGCCTTTGCTCCATCAGGGCATACCAGGCGAAGCTCTTCCAACTGGTATGCATTCCTACGCGCATGATGTATGAGTCCGTCGGGGAGGAGTCGGAACTCCCCGATTGGCACTCTTAGGCGCGGGATCTTTGGCACTTCTGACGTCACTCCTTTGAGGTACTGTTTCACTCGACCCCAATCAGGGTGTGCATCCTGATCCTTTCGGATCTCAACCTGGTTCCAAGTGATGGTATCCTCATCAGTATTTGTGCATGAAGTCATCTATAGGGTGGTCAGCCCCCCGTATCCGAGAGAGTGCGTCCGCAACAATGCTCAGTCTCCCGGGTATGTAATCGACCTGGATGTCGAAGTCGGCGATGGCCATTTGCCACCGGAGGATCCGAGTGTTCGTGCCCTTAACAGTGAAGAGCCAGACCAATGGCCTGTGATCACTCACCAACCGGACAGGGTAGCCCATGATTAGTGGGCGGTTAACTGTGAGACCGTACATTACCGCTAACGCTTCTCTCTCCACGGTGATATACCGTCTCTCATGCGTGTTCAGCGTGCGACTGAAGTACGAGAGTGGGCGTCTCGCACCTCCTTCGCCCTCCTGCTGAAGCACGCCCCCGATAGCCGAGGCACTAGCGTCGGTGGTGAGTAATAACGGTTTTGTAAAGTCGGGGTATGGAAGGACCACCGTTGATGACAAATGATGTTTGAGGGACTCAAACGCATGCAACTGAGGAGGTGTCCACGTACCAAGCACACGATTGTTGTGCTTCCCTGCGACGTCACTCTTTGTCATATCTACCAGGGGCAACGAAATGGCCGCGAAGTGTGGAATAAACTTGCGGTAGTATCCCGCCAATCCCAAAAAGGAAAGCAACTCTTTCCGACGCGTCGGCCGGGGGAAAGTTTTGATGGCTTGGACTTTCTCTGGCTGGGGCTTTATCCCTTCCTGGGATATTACATGACCCAGGTACGCGAAGAAATGACATTTCTCCAGCTTCAATGAGAGGTTTGCCTCCTGCTACCTCCTAAGGACATCCTCAAGATTCCTGAGGTGATCGTCCCAAGATGTCCCCAGCACAATGATGTCGTCCATGTACACCATCGCACTAACCCCCAGGAGCCCCGACAACACCTGATTCATCACCCTTTGGAAACAGGATGGAGCGTCCTTTAACCCAAAGGGGAGAGACGTGAACTCGTAATGCCCTTCGGGAGTCGAGAATGCCGTTTTCTCGTAGCTGCTTTCCATCAGTGGGATCTGGAGATAGCCCTGCTTTAAGTCAAGCAGAGAGAAGAGGACGCTGGAGCCGAGACTGCGCAGCATGGAATCAATATGGGGGAGAGGGAACCTATCATCAACCACGTGTCTATTTAGAGCACGAAAATCAAGACAAAGACGAAGGGGTATATCCCTCTTCACAACCGGAACAATAGGAGCATTGTAAGGAGAACGAGATGGGCGAATGATCCCCTTACTGAGCATATCCCCAATGAGGTCTCTAATCTCACCTCTATACTTCTGAGGAAAGGGATAAGATTTGCGGTAGACTGGCGGTCCAAATGTCCGAATCTCGTGTAGGAAGTGAGGCGTCACGGTAAATGGATCCCCCGGTAAGGCAAAAACATCGGTATATTTGACCACTAAAGAGGTCAGAGCCATACTTTCCCTGACATGCCTATTAGGGAAAATTTTCCCTACTTCCAACCGTAACTTGTGTTCGCGAGAGCCATCCACTACGTTAGACGCCTGGACCATTCCCACCGAGACGTTAGTTCCACCGTCTATCAGCGCAATCTCCCCTATGAGGGAAATGTCTCCGACCACCTGGTCTTTACGAACCTCATGGGTGTCCGGGCCCAAGTTCAGGAATGGAACTTTACACCATGCCTTGCCATCTTCCATCCTGATCAGCTCTACTACTCCCTGGCCTAGCAGGCTGGCGCCTTCGGCATATGGGCGTGCTATAAACAGCGCCGAGAAAGCCTGACCTGCGGGAGCGAGCTCGTTTGCCCTCTCGAGCATCAATCCTACGGTTCCTCCTGAGAACCCAGGCACCCACTGATGTTCGATTGACTTAACCGGGAAAGTGGGAGTTTCACTTTCCCGCTGGAAACTATGACACTCCTCGCACACGGCGATGAATGGCGGTGAGTGCTGAGCCGTCCCCGCAAGGATTACGGGAATATCCTTGCCCTTAACTTGGAATGTTAAAGGACTGAACGTCAACGTCACTTTGTGCGCCGCGAGGAAATCAAACCCTAAGATAATTTTGGCCGGCAAACCTTCAGCAGGGATGATAAAGAAAGGATGGTGGAACGAAAAACCAGCTAGATCAAAAGGAACATCTATCTTGTCAAGATTTGGCATCTCCGAACCGTCGGCCACTATGATTCTAGTAGTACCGACCTGGGAGCCTTCCATGGCGGTAGGCAAAATGCTCTTATGGATAAGAGACACCGCCGCTCCCGTGTCCAAGAGAGCACAAACAGACCGACGAGCGAGTGGCTCTAACAAGGTAACTGCGACCATGGCTAAGCTTCCACTCGGCGTACGGGAACTAGCTAAATCGACGTGAACAATTTTCACTGCCGACTGCTGCTCAACCATCACCTTGGATTGTGGACACCCCTGCGCTGGCCGTTTTTTTGACGAGCCACTCGCTGCGAGACCGCTCTGAGCCTCATGATCGACACTAAACTCAGTCTCCCTAATCCGCCCTGCACCCCCGCAAGACTTGCAACACGTGGTAGGTCGACCGCGTGTTCTATAATAACACTTATCAGTCGCGTGTCCTGCTTTCTTGCAATGGGTGCAGTATGGACGCCACCTATTGCGATTACCACGGCCCCGGGGACGCTTCCACGTGTTCCTTTGTCCCCCATGTCTGTGAGTCGAGTGCATGGCTTCCTCGTGAGGCCGCGTTGCGATCTCTCGCTCATGGCGAGGGCGCACCTCCACCTCTTGCAAATAGCGAGAGGGTGTCTCTGACTCCCGCAGATTGCGAGGAGAGGAAGAGCCTGGGACTCTGTGTACAGTGGAAATGTTATGTGATTGTGAAGTTGAGTGGGAAAAGGTGTCTGTGGCCGGGTATTGGTGGGTCACGGCTGGCGCGGCCGGGTACAAAGCCATGGGTGAATCTGCACCACCTGCGTATACCGTCTTGACGGAACAACTATACCGATGGGCATAGTCAATAGCCGCATGGAGAATAGCAACGATGGACGCTTGCTGGTCTTGGGTGAGGGTGGTGGCGAACTGAGAAGGCATAGCCCGTTTAATGCGGGTTACCGCAGTAAAATTAGCCCACTCATCGCGCTCTGGATGGTACACCGTGTAGGCTGAGACCATGTCGGCCAGACGTAGCGCAAAAGAAGTTAGCGTCTCAGCTGGATGCATCGTTGCCTCCGCTAAGAGATCAGCTATAGCGTCAGCCGACGCGGGCGCGTAGAAAAAGGTGCGGAACGCTAGTTTGAACGCGTTTCAATCATCGGGATGCCTGCTTTTGGCTAAGCGAGCGGCAATCGCGGCATCACCGGCAGTTTTCTGCTGAGTGACGGCTATTTTATCAGCCTCCGGGATCTCGGAGGACCACCTTTCATCTAACAGGGCGAGCCATGATTGCGCGTCCGTGCAAGCAGGCAGATTGGTAGTGGGATGATGGTTGATCCCAGAGGAAATAAATATTGGGACATCTGCAGTTGCCTGCAGCGCCCTTACCTGGTGGCTGACGGGTACGCTAGTACGACGCAACATGGCAATTAATAACCGGCCTAGCTCTAGCTAGCACTCCTGTGTGTTCACTGAGTATTTGGAGAGTGTGGACTTTGGAATGTGTATGTATGTTCACTGAGTAATAGGAATGGGTACGTGTACACGAGTTAGTCAAACTCTAACCACCGCTTGCCACCACTATGGTAAGTGTCCGAATGGTTAGGCTATTGACTAAAACACATAGAATTTGTTGGCTCTTTTATTATGTAGCACAGAATATGAATGTGTTGCGGAGGCTGAATGGGGAAGAGAACTATCGGCAACAAATGAATACCACACTTTTGTGTTCTGTAACTAGCATCTGCTTGCGTATACGTCCGTCTACTAGCCTTTTGTCTGGCCGCGGCCGAACCGCTTCAAGCGTCTGCCTAGCACGTCTGCCAATCAGCTGCTAGCATCTGGGTCACGTGATGACGCGCCGCACATTAATAGTAATTCTAGGTCGCGTCCCACGCTCACCTAACGCGGGGATGCTACGAACACACGTGACCTAGCGTGACGCTTAACAAAATAGTAACGCCACTCTCGGCGTTGCCTTTACTCATTCGGCGTTGCCTTTACTCATGCCACAAATCTACCACGTATCTATTTACGAATTTATATCATAAAATATAAATTATATTATGTTACAATATATGGATTAAAAACGTATATTGTACATCCCAATCTACCATTGTAAAGCCACTTGGACTCCACTGCTGAACAAAGGGCTCTTCTAAACTTTTACATAGGCCTCACGCTTCCACCAGCCTCTGCCACATAATTTCTGCAAGCTTCTCTACCTCGTCTATCGTTTTTCCGACTTCTATGAAGTCTCCTTCTTCCATGGTTTATATTTCGCTGCTTCCACCCGTCAACACATTTGCTCCACCTCCAATCTCTCCTCTGATTATCTCTCCTACATAATTACTCCTCTGCGCTCTCCAGAATGCCTTTTACAGCCTTCTCTTTTATCTAGTTTGCACTCTTCCTGTCTCTCCGGGTTGTTTCCAGCTTTGGTTTCTCTATTCATCTCAGAGGAAGACAAAATTGGATCATATAGAAGAGAGTATGTAGAAAAGTAAAAGTATTAACAGGATCAGTGCAGCTTTGGGTAGAAATGGAGAAAAGATTAAGTGCAGAGAAAGGATAAATGAAACGATAATTTTTTCCTCCAAATTTCTACTCGTCAAATGCAACAGATAAGACAGTAAACTTATATGTAGAGGTAACCAGTGTACTCAAGTGAAGAAGTTGAGTTCTCTCTAAAATGTATGAATCAAGGAAGAAGGCATACAGAAAATCTTTCTAAAAGAAAGAGGGACAGAAGATCCAATTAGATCAATTCAAATATATACTTAATGTATATATAGATAAGAAAACCATCTTAAATCATCCATTAACAATAAAGATAACAATTGATAATCATTCTCCGATTAGTTTCATACCAAATGTATGCAGATTTTTCCAAGAGTTTTAAAACTAGACTAAATTTTTATATGAAATCTAGCTAAGGAAAAGGCTGACTTCGCACTACGTTTTTTTTTTTTTTTTTTTTTTTTAAGGTTATCAACCCATATTGGGGTCATTAAGCCTGGTGTGAGGCTGTTCGGTCTCTATATTTCTTCATTCTTTAGCGTGTATTATGATACTGTTAGTAAAATCACTACAGTTTCATCCCTGTATGTGTAGTAACATTGTGAATCAATTGAAATGTTAATGCTTCTACTAAACTAAATAACTATAATTTGAGCCATTATATATAGATATTGCAGTACCAACATATTTGAAATTAGTCTTAATATATTACTATTGTATATTCGATGCCAGATTAACTGGGTACAGGTAAATTGCCTTGTTATTCTGGGCGTACTTAACGAGGAAAAATATTGAGTACCTCTAGTTTAGACCATCTACGGGTAACTGATCTTCTCCCCGAAAAAAAAATATACACTACAATAAACGTTTGTGTAGAGATCTTGTCGATGATGTGCTTTGACGCAGAATAATGAAAAGTAATACAAAATTCTACATTTACATATGATGCAACGGTATCCATTATATAGTTTCTACGGATTTTTTTGTGCATGGAATGATTCAGATTTGATTATAGATATAATGTACATAGTAAGTATACACAATGGTTAAGTAAGACATATTTTCCTAATTCTTGGTCAGCTTCGTTTTTTCACAGTTGTAATTTTGTATATTCCCAGGCAAAACCGACGGCTGAGATATCTCACGTTGTGTGTAAACAAGAATTCCCTTTCAGCAAATATTGTGAATAGATGCTGGTAACGTGCTACAACTTTTTTTTTTTTTTTTTTTTTTTTTTTTTTGTATGTGTACGTATGTGTCCAAGTTTTTCAACCCCCTTTACAAAGAAGGGTGGGCTTTTAATTTCGTATGTGGGCGACGAATATTGGTGAGTTGGATAACAGAAAAAAAAAATCCAAAGTTTGACCAACACCGTTATTGAATAATAACGCGTACCTGTGTGTGCATGCTTGAATGCATGCGTGTGGACATATATATATATATATATATGTGTGTGTGTGTGTGTGTGTGTGTGTGTGTGTGTGTGTGTGTGTGTGTGTGTGTGTGTGTGTGTGTGTGTGTGTGTGTGTGTGTGTGTGTGTGTGTGTGTGTGTGTGTGTGTGTGTGTGTGTGTGTGTGTGTGTGTGTGTGTGTGTGTGTGTGTGTGTGTGTGTGTGTGTGTGTGTGTGTGTGTGTGTGTGTGTGTGTGTGTGTGTGTGTGTGTGTGTGTGTGTGTGTGTGTGTGTGTGTGTGTGTGTGTGTGTGTGTGTGTGTGTTGTGTGTGTGAGTGTGTGTATGTGTGTGTGTGTGTGTGTGTGTGCGTGTGTGTGTGTTCGCTAGGAATACCATGTTATTATTCACATTTATTAAAACCAACAAAATTACAAGAACAACTACCAGGAGTCAGGAATAAAAAAGAAATTGGGATCCACACCTGAACGTCTAAGCAAGAATAAACAAAATATAAACGACAACACAAACAAAGAAACACATATCTGTCACACAAAAATGTACCTCGGCAACAGAGGAAGAGGCGCAGCAGATAGGCTGTATATCTAAAACAAATACAAATTTATCCTGAGTAGTTACCAACTTCAAAAATAAAGTTCGTAAAATAAAGAAAAGAAAGATAAGAATGAAGGAAAAAGAGAAAAGGGATGACAGAGATGAAGAAAAAAGTTAATAAGGAGAGAGGACAATATAAATGAAATAGAATAAGAGAGAGGGAGAGAGAGAGAAAGAGAGAGAGAAAGAGAGAGAGAAAGATAGAGGCGGACAGATACAGAGACAAATAGATAGATAGATAGATAGATAGATAGATAGATAGATAGATAGATAGATAGATAGATAGATAGATAGATAGATAGATAGATAGATAGATAGATAGATAGATAGATAGATATATAGATAGAAAGATAGATAGATAGATAGATAGATAGATAGATAGATAGATAGATAGATAGATAGATAGATAGATAGATAGATAGATAGATAGATAGATTGATAGATAGATAGATAGATAGATAGATAGATAGATAGATAGATAGATAGATAGATAGATAGATAGATAGATAGATAGATAGATAGATAGATAGATAGATAGATAGATAGATAGATAGATAGATAGATAGATAGATAGATAGATAGATAGATAGATAGATAGATAGATAGATAGATAGATAAATAGATAGATAGATACATACATACATACATACATACATACATACATACATACATACATACATACATACATACATACATACATACATACATACATACATACATACATACATACATACATACATATATACATACATGCATGCATACATGCATACATACATACATACATACATACATACATACATACATACATACATACATACATACATGCATACATACATACATACATACATACATACATACATACATACATACATACATACATACATACATACATACATACATACATACATACATACATACATACATACATACATACATACATACATACATACATACATACATAGGTATATATATATATATATATATATAGAGAGAGAGAGAGAGAGAGAGAGAGAGAGAGAGAGAGAGAGAGAGAGAGAGAGAGAGAGAGAGAGAGAGAGAGAGAGAGAGAGAGAGAGAGAGAGAAAGACGGATTACATGCAAATATTATTTTTCCATTCGCAGTAAAACGGATATACATAGGAGGAAAAAGTAATAGTAATATCCGTCTTAAATAAAGGCTTCTGGATGCAGCATCAAATGCTGCTACAACTACGAATATTGTCCCCCCTCACTTTTTTAAGAATCCTTCTGGCTTAAACTAGATGGGGAACAAATGAAAATAGTGTATTTTTTTCTTTTAGATGTAACTAATTACTTACCCGAGCGCCCCTACTGTCGCTTAGTTACATTCTGATTAATATCAATGTTACGTTCGTTCCAGAGACACTAATGATTAACAGCTGTGATTGTCTGTGATCAATATTCTGCAAGCTTGATGTCAAGGAGACTTCAGACTGTGAACCTTCTCTTTACTCTTTACAAATAATCAGTATTTTTTGTAACTGTATGTATCACTTGTCTTTTCTTGTTCCATTATCTTGATTGTTTGTAATAATTGATTCTTCTCCTACTCTGCGAGGAGGCTAGGCATGGTAGATTTAGGGGGAGCTTGGTGGATTTAAGAGAATGCACACTTACTGACATGACGCGCGTACTCTTGTGGGATGTGAACTGACCTGCAGATGTCAGCGCTCTAAACCGCTCGGACATCTCGATCTCTATGAGCACAAATGAGCAAATTTAAAAGAAGAAGAAAAAAGAAGAAGTAGAAAGAGATCAGTAACCTACGGCAGTTGGCCCGTAGCTGCGGCCCAAGCCGTAATCTTTGCCTTATGTGCTTTAGGAACTGTTGGTGGCAAATAACAGTAACTGCTGGGAATCGAAATGGAGTGCGGGATTCGAATCCATAATTAAGCAAATGCAAGACCAGCTATCAGCGCACTAATTCTAAAAAAAGCATGAGAAATATTTAAAAAGAGGAAGAGCAAAATTTGAAAAGTGCAGGAGCAAAATCTAAAATGAACAAGCAAAATCTAAAAAGAAAACCAAAATCTTAACATATATAAATGAATGAATAGAAAATAACAATTCTAAAAAGTAAAGAAAAACATAAGGAAAAAATAAACAAAATTTAAGATAGCAAAAGAAAAATCTAGAGAGAGAGAGAGAGAGAGAGAGAGAGAGAGAGAGGAAAGGGGGAGGGGGGTAACACCATCAGCATAAATGGGGTCAAGGATTCAAGTAATTTTTCGTTGCCTGAAATTCCGTTCAGGAATACAGCCATTGACCTCATTGACCAAACTCCTCTTTTGTGGCTTCGACATTAATCACACTTTTAATGAACACCAACTGCGAGCACAAATTTCCTTTTGGCTTAAAAAATGAATCTGTAAATCTCAATACAAACATCGACATAACTCGATGATACCCTGACTCTATTGCAGAAGCCAGTTATAGCACGAGGAAATGGAATACATTGCATTAAAGTACCTATACAGCACTCGTGTACAATAGCTTCAGCGACCCGGATGTAGGGGAGGAGAGAAAGGGATGAGGGAACTGGAAAGGAGAGAAAAGGACAAAAGGAGGGTGAGGCAAGGGGAGTAGAGGTGTACTAAAAGGAATCGAGAAAAGCTGAAGATGAAAACAAAAGAGGTGATGGGCCTGGGGAGGGGGGGGGGTGAAGATAAAAGATGTTTTCTAGGATATCAAAAATCATATGGATTTCTTTGTGATGACAAGGATCTGATAAAAATAATGAGACAAATCTTCACAGAAGGCTGCGATATAACCAGAAATAAGGCTATTCGAGAAATAATAAGGAAAAAAGTTAATTATATATATATATATATATATTTATATAAATATATATATATATATATATATAACGACAAGCTACAATATCTTGGTACGATAATTCTTAAATCTGAGCAGTCTCTATGTAAACTACCACTATCAGAACATGATTTATGTATATTATACACCAATTTCATTCCTTTGGATTTGAAAACTTACCGCAGATGTAGAGTGGAGACTGAGGGAGGGTAGGAGATAATTTTACCTAGCGTATCGGAATGATTCCCAAATCCGAGCACCATGTGGTCTAAATAGTTTGGATATGGGAGTGACCTATTCGGATATAAGAGGAATTTGTTCGGATATGGGAGGGATTGCTGTGCTTATACGGTGTGCTTACAGATTGGGAGGCAAAATTAAACGAAAGACCTGTAGATCAGATGTGGGAAATATTTCAAAATACGCTCACTAAGATGATTCAAACTTACATTCTTTTTAAGGACAGACGTCCCCTAATTCAGGCTCGCCCAAAGTGGCTCGACAAAGAAACTGAAAAAAGTATTGCTAAAAAGAGAGAGGCTCATAAGAAATATAATTGCTCGGGTGCATCTAATGACTATGAAAGTTATGTATCAATACAGAGAGATTTAAAAAAGACAATAAGAAAAAGAAAACGACAATACGAAATGAACATCGCTGATAAATCCAAAGAGAATCCCAAAGAATTCTATAGTTACATTAGAGATAAAAAGGTTATTAGGAATCACATTGGTCCACTATTATCTGCTGACGGCCAACTTGAATATTCAAATGAAGGAATGTGTAATATCTTAAACAATTATTTTAGCTCGGTATTCGTAAACGAAACACCTCAAGGTGAATTCCAAACTGAAACCTGTGAAAAGTCTAGGGTAAATTTACTCACTACGGTAAATATAACAAAAGAAAAAATTAAAAGGTGTATAGACAAACTCAAAGTTAATATAACACCAGGGCCTGACGGTTGGCATCCAAGAATCTTAAAGGAAATGAAAAATGAGATTGTTGTTCCATTAGAAATTATTTTCAAGAAATCCATCATATCCGGAGATGTCCCAAGAGAATGGAAGCTAGCTAACGTTACTCCCATATTTAAAAAAGGTGACAAAAAGAAACCAAATAACTATAGGCCTATAAGTTTGACTTCAATCGTAGGAAAAATAATGGAAACTATCATCAGAGATGCTATCGAACATCATTTAGAAAGTAACCGTTTGATAAATGATAGCCAGCATGGTTTCAGACGGAAACGTTCTTGCGTGACTAACTTACTCGAATTCTACAGCACAGTTATCTCGAATTATGACAAAAGAAACAATATAGATTTAGTATATCTAGACTTTGCAAAAGCTTTTGATACCGTACCACACGAAAGACTACTTACTAAATTAGCTTTGCATGGAATAAGTGGTAGCCTATTAGGTTGGACTAGTAATTGGTTGAATGGTCGAAAACAGAGAGTTTTTTTAAATGGAAAAACTTCTGGATGGAAAAGTGTTGCAAGTGGAGTTCCTCAGGGTTCCGTTCTTGGGCCACTTCTATTCATAGTATATATAAATGATATATACCATGGACTAAAATCTACTGTTTCCAAATTTGCTGATGATACAAAACTGTGCGGAGTGGCAAATGATCACTCAAACCAATTAGATATTCAAGAAGATTTAGATAAATTATAGCAATGGTCTGAAAAGTGGCTAATGAAATTTAACACAAGTAAATGCAAGGTAATGCACATAGGTAAAAATAACAGTAAGTACGATTACAAGTTATTTGGAAATTCGTTAACAAAAGTGGATAGTGAAAAAGATCTCGGCGTAATTATCAGTAACGACCTCAAATCATCCAAGCAGTGTATTTCAGCCTCTGAGAAAGCAAATAAGATTCTGGGACTCATTGCGCGATCTTTTGATTTCAAAAGTCCATCACTCATTAACAAGCTATATAAATCGTTAGTTCGTCCACATTTGGAATATGCTGTTTCCGTATGGTCACCGAATCTCATTAAAGACATTGACAGACTGGAAAAAGTACAACGGCGAGCCACAAAACTGATTCCAAATATCAAAAATAAATCATACGAAAATCGACTAAAACATATGAATCTGTTTTCCCTAAAAAAACGTAGACTCAGAGGTGACTTGATACAGGTCTTTAAAATTCTAAAGGGAATTGACAACATCAAAAGTGACCAAATTTTTACATTGAATGAGAATCAGACAAGAAACAATGGTCTTAAACTCTCCGGAAATAGATTCAATTTGGAAGTAGGTAGAAACAACTTTGCCAACCGTGTAGTTAATGAATGGAATAAACTTCCTGCACAGGTAGTGCAATGTAGTTCAGTTCGAAGCTTTAAGAATCATTTAGATATATACCTAAGTAAGATGCTGTAATGATTTTAATTTATCTTATATTATTTGTTTTTGTTTTGTTATCATTTTCTGTCTGATTTTCATTTATTATTAGTTATATGTCAATTTATTATTATTTACTATTTACCTGTTTGTTTATTATTTAAGTATACCTATGCATATATTTATGTATTTTATTTGTTATTTACATTATCATAGTTTTTATTTACTATTTTATTATTAATATGATTTTTTTTTCGCATCCGACCTAGATATGGATCAAAAGGTCTCCTGTCGGCATGTTCCGCCTTTGTAATCCTTTGTAAAAAATTGATAGACATGAAACCATTTGATACACCAAACTAGACATTAAAGTTAAGTTGACGAAAATTACATACTCTGTGTAACTTTTATTATGAAATAACTAATGCATATAGAAGCAAACTATTCAAGAGCTTAAATAACTTTGTGTTGTGACATATTATTCAGAAATGGCAATAGCTAGTAAAAATCTAAAAAAGGTGAAGACAGTTTCTACTGTCAATTTTCCAGGTTATGAGATATGCAAGTGATGCAACCTACTTTGGGAACTACCCTTTAAAAGGTCAAGAAGAAAATTGAACGATGGAAAAATGTAGCATTTGTAGTTTCGTAAAGATAGGTGATGGTGGGGACCCTACGCCAGGAGGCGTGGACCTGCAGCTGAACCCGTCACCTTTGCACTTTGCGCTGAGAATGTTGGGACAGATAATAGCCACTACTAGGAATTGAAGAGAAGTTCGTGATTCGAACCCACAACTAAGTGAATGCGAGACCTGCACTCTTTCGATTACGCCACCAGCGCACGTTCATAAAGATAATATTTCACAGGCCTGCGTTTGATTTTTTCTGTTGTCATGTTTCTTAGCTGAATTTAAGTAATCTGGTTATGCTGACTTAGAAAATTATAATGGTTTTGGTCAATCAGCTCAGATTATGGTATTGCACTGAAGATTGTAAAAAAAAAAATTCAACTCAAAATTGTGCTTTTTATGATTTAGTATCAAAGTTATAAAATAAGGTTAATAATGACTAAGTGTTTACATTGTTTTTGTTAACATTGAAAATATAAAAAATATATACATAAATGGGGGAGAAAAGACTTTTTCAATTATCTTCTCTTATGTTTTTCACCAGGTAAGTCATGTTTCAGACACCAACAGTAATATGCTAACATATGTATGTCCCATCGTCCCTGATACCTTTCGTCCATAGTGCGAATGTCTTGGTGGAACCTTTCACTTTGTTCTTCGCTGTAGTCTCCACAGTAACCAGGAAAATAATCCAGATACTATCTTAGAAAATGCATTTTTACTGACATACGTGCCTCCAGAGCCTTAAAACTCTATATTAGTTCTTGAACAATGAACACGTATTCTGAACTTCTTTCGTTTTCAATAAATGATCACAAATGATTTGAAGGCTTGCCATGCATTCCTCTCTGTTTCACTCTACTCCATCGAACTGTTCACCTTCATTAGGCTTCTAACCTGAGGCCATCGAAAATACCTCCATTCAATTTTGCATCACTGACTTGTGGAAATGTCTGCTTTATTCAAATCCTGGACTTTTTTTTTTTTATCATCAATGGCCTTTACAAAGAAATTCATTAATCCAAGTTTTATGTGAAGAGGTGGCAGCAAATTCTAATAAGTGTTGACCAGTGGATCAACAACCACATTGTATGAGTCAGGCAGGAGTGTTTATCTAGATGGCCATTCGCTATGTTCGAAGAGTTTGTCATCTGCTTAGCTATCCCACAGACAGAGAAAAGATGGTTATTAAGTGAAATCTCTTTGCATTCCTGATATTAAGGAGACAACCTGAAATAGAATAATGCTAATATCATGAAACATGAAATATATAAGATCAAATTACACGGTGAAAACATAAAATAACATTGTCTTTTTACCTTTAAATATCTACAAATCTTCCAATTATGGTGACTGTACTTCAGAGCACCAAGACTTTCATATTCTCATAACTCTCAGTTAATTGAACTGAATGTGCAACAGGAACAGATCCAATCTTATTTTCAATATTTATAAGAACAGTTTTTAAAATTTTACTCTATGAGTTAATGAAGAGTCTCTATTTCACTGGACTATAAATCAAACCCAAGGCTTCAACTAGTCCTCCAGTATCACTGCAATATACTAACGAAGAGTTGTCATGAAATTAGAAATATTTGCGGAATGCTTCATCCCTTTTACGACACTAGAAATATGTAGTTCCTGATACAATTAACTTGCTTCCGTCAAGGGGTGATTCAAGTAGCTGTCCAGACTCTTTTGGTAACTGAATCCCTTGTTAAGTCATTCAATTGTCCTTGACTTAAAGGCTTTGATTGGTTCTCATCGAGGATTGGAGGTTGATACGATGCAGAGGCATTCATATCTTTAAGCTGGGTATCACTGTCTTCAGCAATATTTATGTCCTTGGGTACACTTGGTACTGGAATTTCTGAACCATGAGGCACTGGCTCTCTGGCAGATAGGATATAATGATACACAACATGGTGCTTGTTCTTATTTACATCTGTAAATCTCGCATAGGTAAAATGTCAAAGTCCCGCGGGTTTTTATAAATGTAATATATGTCAAAATATATATCTTTAAAATATAGTAATGAGATTATCGACTCTAAGATATCATTATTATTTTCAAATATGAGCTTACCTTGTAAATTAGTCATGCAGAAATAGCAAATTGACACATGATCCGTCCCTTTCCTCCACACCATGGGAACACAAAAAGGTAGGGATTTCATCTTGCCCTTACTCCAACATCTTAAACTTTCAACACATGTTCTATAGCATGTATGAGGAGCAAATCTTTTGTCGTGATCTCCAATTCGGATTCTAAAATAGGCGTGGTAAAATTATTTCATAAATTGAGTAATTTTCGAATGTTGATCAGGCATTCTTACTTTGCCACAAATGTAGCTAAACCTGTTTGGATAATCTTTTGCATTTCCTTCTATTCATTGTTAGATCCCTGCAATAGAATTAATGAATTTATAAAAAAACACACACATGTACAAACACATATAAGCACGCGTGTGTGTGTGCATGTGCGTGCGTACAGACTTACAAAGCTGCACACCTCCCATTCCTACGCTGTTTGAACAACACTATCTGCTGAAATAACAAAAATATGACAACACAGCCATACAAATTGTTCCCAGGGGTCCTTGAATATACATCTAAATCTTTCTATAGTAACTAATTACTTTATTACATAATTAGATCAACAAATATGTATAACTTTTTCATGAAGTCACTTCGTTATTTGTGTGAAAGAAAATAATGATAAAAATATACAAAAATATTGAAAAATAGATGACGTAAAAACTGGAGTTAATAAAAAAACATATTTCAGATTTGAATTCAGCATGCTAAATTCACATGGAATCATTCAAAATATATTGACAAAAATTACGCCGAAGAATGTTATCAATAATCGTGCTCGAGATGGTTTTCAGAATTTTTACACAAATAAGTTATATCTAGAAAGAAGTTGAACTTAATGATGAAAGGGGTTCAATTCATTGTTAATATACCCTTTCATGCTGAATGGTTCCCATTGCCGTACTTTCAAATCTTTCGGCACCCATGGCGAACACTATCAAGTAAATAAGTAAATTATTCTCTGGTTTTCTAATTTAGTTTACCTGGCTTACTGGTTAACATATAACATTTTCCAGTAATTTCCTTAAGAATAGATTATGAAATTTGTAAAACTCTACATTATAAACGTAGAAAAGTGTTGCCAGGGATGGTAAAAAAATTGATAAGTACGATCCATATTTTATTGGTCTATCATCAGGCACATTTATTCTTCCCAGGAGCTCTCTGTGGTATTTTTTTTTTCTGTGCAATAAATTGTATAAATATATACATATATATATATATATATATATATATATATATATATACATATATATATATACATATATATGTACATATATATACTGTATATATATATATATATATATACATATACATTATATATATATATATATATATATATATATATATACACTATATATATATATATATATCAAGGACTACTATTACACAGAACGTGCGTACCCAGATCCCTGTGTCCGCTAGCGGAGGCCATTGCTTTCTTTGTAACTTAACATTTTATATTGGACAAATATATCAAAAATAGAAACCTAACATTGTATATAGGACAAATGTATCAACTGTTGACTTATTTAATGCAGTATAAGTTAATATAAGCTTTTATAGTGAAATAAGAAACTATTTTTAAGGCACTGTTATGCTTTGAAATGGCAAATTTAGCCGGACTTGACAGGTATTATTGTATGAGGTTAGTGGACACCAGGGTTGGCGATGTTTTGTTTTGTTTTGTTTTTTCTTTTTAAATATATATATATAAATATATATATATATATATATATATATATATATATATATATATAATTTAAATCAGATTTATTTGATTTAAATAGTTTTTTATATAAATTTTAAATATTGTGGGATTGCTATCTGATATGCAATCTGATTGCTAAAGGACATTTTTACCATATCAATATAAGGAGCAGTGTTCTATAGACTTGCCACAAGTATTCAAGAAACAGAATAAGCCTACATGTAGTATATATATCAATGTAGAGTCCACAACAAGTTTCAACAAGATTCTTGTTAAAACTTGTTCTAGATAAGCAGCTTCTCACTGAGTCAGTTGCTGCTTTGGAATCAACCAGTAAGGATGTCTTCTGGACCTGGCAGAGTGGTTCCTTCAGGCAGAAAAACTGATCCTGTCTGGAATTACTTTGAAAAACTACCAACAACTTCCGGCAAAGGGTACCGAGCTAAATGCAAAGACTGCAGCCAAGAACTACAAGGCATTGTGTCAAGATTAAAATCTCACAGAGATAAATGCCAAGGTCAGCCACAGCATACAGAAGAAGGTATTGATGACCCAGGTAAATAATTTTACTTATATTGTGTGCATTTCTCCCTTTTCATACGCAACTACATAAATTTGGTAAACAATGGAGGGCATGTGCAATAAAAATGTGAAGGCCTAAAGAGATGATACTTCAACTTCATTACTTCTAAATTTGGGTAATGACTATATCACTATAATATACTGTATTCACTCAACTTTTGGGGCCTAGATGATTGTTATTCATTTCATTCAACATTATGTAATATATTTCATAGATTCCATTGGAATTCAGCCCACATGGGATTCAGCCCAAAGGTATTTAGCCAAACCTAACCCAACTAACCCATTATTTTTAGTGAATTTAAAAGTGGACTGAATCCCGTGTGGGCTGAATTCCAAGCCCACTTATTTCATATCCTTTTAATTATTTCCAAATAATTTAGTGGCATGTGTGAATATGATCATTATCTAAAAAAATAACTACTGTACTCAAAAGTAGCCTAAATCACACTGAATTCATTCATTTATTTATTCATTTTTATATTATGCAATATGCTAAAATTTTCTGTTTCCATTTCAGGATCTGTATCAACAGCTTCAATCCCTTCATCATCGGCTGCACTTGAATTATCTGCAAACCTGACTCCACCATTATAAAGGTCACTATCAGACGCCTCCACAGGCGCCACTTCTGCTAAATCATTTTCATCTAAAAGAAAGTCATCAATATCTCTGGACAGATTTATCATAAAAACTTCAGCCTCTCAAAAGGAAAATCTCGACAAAGAAGTTGCAAGAATTATATTTGCTACAAATTCACCACTTCGCCTTGTTCAGCATCCTCAGTTTCTCAAGATGGTTCAGAACCTGAGGCCAGGTTATATTCCTCCATCCAGAAAAGATATTGCTGATAAGTACTTGGACCTTGTGTATGAAAAGGAATATAAAAAATGTGCAGATGACCTGAATAATTAAACTGTATGTCTTTTAATTGATGGGTGGTCTAACATCCATAATGAGCCCATAATATGTGTCACTCTAACAACATCAACTGGTCAGATTTATTTAGTTGACACAATAGACACATAAGGGAAACCTCACACTGCTGAATATCTTCTACAACTTGTACAAAATTCGATCAAGAAGGCTGAACAAGATTTTGGTTGTCACATTGTATATGTTGTGACAGACAATGCAGCAAATGTCACCAAGATGAGAAAACTCTTGGAGGAATCAAGTGAACCTGAGCATACTGTCCTCACATACGGCTTATACCGTTCCTTGTATACTTGTGGCAAGTCTATATACCACTGCTCCTTATATTGATATGCTAAAAATATCCTTTAGCAATCAGATCGCATATCAGGTAGCAATCCCACAACATTTAATATCTATAAAAAGAAATCTATCTAAATCAAATACATCTGATTTATATAAAAGAAATCTATTTTTTTATTTTTTAAAAAGAAAAAAAAAATCGCCAACCCTGGTGTCCACAAACCTCATACAATAATACCTGTTAAGTCCGGCTAAAATTGGCATTTCAAAGCATAACAGTGCCTTAGAAATAGTTTCTTATTTCACTATAAAAGTTTATATTAACTTATACTGCATTAAATAAGTCAATAGTTGATATATTTGTCCTATATACAATGTTAGGTTTCTATTTTTTATATATATGTCCAATATAAAATGGTAGGTTATAAAGAAAGCAATGGCCTCCGCTAGCGGACCCTGGGATCTGGGTGCGCACGCCCTTTGTAATAGTAGTCGTTGATATATATATATATATATATATATATATATGTATATATATGTATGTATATATATATAAATATGTATATATATGTATACATATATATACTCACACACACACACATATATATATATACATATATGTATATATATATGTATATATATATGGATATGTATATATATATATATGTATATATACATATATATATATATAATTTTTATGACCATCGCGCAAGGATTCGAACATGCGCTGTACATGACGACAAGAGGCCCGCCATGACTACCGCCTTACACCGCTCGACTATTGATACTTAAAATCGTACGAACTCAGAACACTTACTGGTTCTCGAGATTGAGAAGGTCACTACCTGCAACCCTATTCTCATTTTTACCATACGACCAAGCACACTCGTGGGAGGGGTAAGGACCGGATCGAATCCTTTTCACGCTTCGTCATTGTAACCATACGAGGAACTCGCTAGTGGACAGCGACATTAATCAGATAATTTTTATGACCATCGCGCAAGGATTCGAACCTGCGCTGTACATGACGACAAGAGGCCCGCCATGACTACCGCCTTACACCGCTCGACCACTGATACTTAAAATCGTACGAACTCAGAACACTTACTGGTTCTCGAGATTGAGAAGGTCACTACCTGCAACCCTATTCTCATTTTTACCATACGACCAAGCACACTCGTGGGAGGGGTAAGGACCGGATCGAATCCTTTTCACGCTTCGTCATTGTAACCATAAAAATTGGTCATAAAAATTATCTGATTAATGTCGCTGTCCACTAGCGAATTCCTCGTATGGTTACAATGACGAAGCGTGAAAAGGATTCGATCCGGTCCTTACCCCTCCCACGTAACCCATGTAAGAAGTCTAACTTGGTAAGGTAGGTAGCTGTCCCTAAGTTATCTATGATGTCCTCAATCCGAGGTAAGGGATAAGCATCAGCCTTAGTTTTCTCATTTACCTTTCGGTAATCAACTACTAACCTGAAAGTATTGTTAGATTTAGGAATCAAAATACATGGTGAACTCCAAGGACTATGTGAAGGTTCTATAATACCTTGATCAATCAAAGAATTTACCTCTTTACGTAGGCACTCTCTCTTGGTTGGGTTTAACCGATATGGGGGCAGTTTAATAGGATCCTGCGAGATCAAATTAATCTCATGTTTAACTATCTCTGTTTGTCTTGGACTGTCAGTGAATAGGGAAGGGAATTTCAGAAGTAGTTTCTTCAATGAACATCGCTGATAAAGTTCTAAGTGGTTTACCTTAGAGTCGAGGTCCTCTAAAATCTTGAAGTTTTTAAGAGGCAGTTCTGGCTGAGGGAAAAATTTCTCCGTCTCATCTACACCAACAGTAGTATGGCTGGTAATGGGTACTCTGTGATAGAAGGGTTTTAAAGTATTGATATGTACTAACCTCTTAGTTTTTCTTTTCTCTGGAGTGTGAATAATGTAGTTTAAGCTACTGGCCTTTTCTAAAATAGTATAAGGCCCTTGGTACATGGCCATAAGGGGCTCACCTGCTATTGGGAGATAGACCAGTACTTGGTCTCCTGGAGAAAAACTACGTGGTTTAGCTTTCCGGTCGTACTTTACCTTCATTTCCCTTTGAGAATTTTCTAGATTCTCCCTGGCAATCTTCCAGGCAGTTACCAGTCTTTCTTGAATTTGAGAGAGATACTGGAGGGACGGGACTTGGACGTCTTCTTCCATCCAGTTCTCTTTTACCATCTTGAGAGGACCCCGGACATCATGTCCGTAGAGTAGACTAGCTGGGCTACAACCTAAACTGTCTTGAACAGCAGTCCTAGCAGCAAACAAAAGGAAGGGGAGGCCTTCTTCCCAATCCTTTTCCTGTTCTTCTATAAACTTCCGAATCATACTTTTCAAAGTGCCGTGGAATCTTTCCAAGGCGCTCTGAGACTGTGGATGATAAGGTGAGGAGGTGGTGTGCATGACACCTAACTCAATCAATGAATTCTTAAAATATTTAGACAGGAAATTACTTCCTTGATCACTTTGGATCTCAACAGGGAAACCTACTGAAATATATACTTGGAAAATATCTCGTACCAGAAGCTATTTAAAAATATTTCTGCATAAACTGGCAAAAATTTTAAAAGTATTATACTTCAGTAGATGGTGTCACCAAAACATATGTCACACATAACAAAGAAATAAATAACCCTTCCAAAATGCACAAATGTCAGAAACATAAAAAAGACAAAACAAATTAACCATAACACATATATAAATTCAATGCCAAAAATAGTTGTGCAAAACCCACCACTACCAAAGTTTTAAGATGTCATCAATTAATATACAAGAAACAAAATCAGAAAAACTGTCAAATAATATTCAGTGTCTTTCTCCTTCTGATTGTGAAATTTGATTAAAAACAGCAACGATTAACCCGTGGATGCACGATTTTTTTTTTTTCAAGCAAATATGCACCGTGGGGTCAATTTGACCCCAACCTCTTTTTTAAAGTATTTTAGCATATTAAAGGCAAATAAAAGATTTCTAGTGTTAATATATATATTTTATACCCGGTATATAAAGAGAAACATCACTTCTTGGTACCATAAAGGCAAAACAAATAATATATAATGAACCAATGTACAGACATACGTGCTTCAAAGTAAACTCAATAGATAGTGAAAGAAAATATTTCCTCTAATATCACATCAAAATAAAGTTAGAACTAGTGAACAGGAATCAACATATATATTCAACACCTCCCTTGGTTGCATTGTAGTAGAGGATAGTTTCTGGTTTTCTCTTGTTGGATTCATCTAATTTGTTTGATGTATGCTGACTTGATAGGAGTACAACATTCTTGTTCTTTTTTGCTTTGTAAGAAACTATCTGTATTCCATCTTCTGAATATGCAAGAACGCTTTCGTGCATTTTTTTCTGTTTTACTTCACGTAATTCTTTAGGAACTTCTCTTCTGTTGTTGCGAATAGTCCCAACTAACGACATTTGCTTCTGTGCAAGTTCACGTTCCAACTTCAGGCTGGTAAAAAAGTTGTCACACGTCACATTTCTCCCAGAACTCTGCAAGTGACGGGTAAGAGAGAGTACCACATACATCCCTAATTCTTCAGTTCTCGACTCATCTTTGCCAGTGTACATTTGTATATTTGATACATAGTAGCTTTTTGCATCTGCGAGTAAGCAGAATTTCAATCCATACTTCGCAGGCTTTGAAGGCATGTATTGTATGAATCTACAACGCCCCCTGTACGGATAGAGTTCCTCGTCAACAGTAACACATTCAGTATGTGCGTAACAACGCTGTGAGTTCTGAACGAATCCATCAAACAATAAACGAACATCGGCGAGTTTGTCTCTTGCTAACCTGGTATTACAAGTTGTAGGATCGTCAAATCGCAACACTCGTCGTATGTCCTCGAATCTTTTCACTGACATTGTTTTTGAAAATATTGGAGGGCCAAATTCGGGGCTCCATAATTGCCTTACAGCTTGGTTTTTACTGCGATAGACGCCACGAAGAATGCAGAGGTCAATATAAGCACGGAGCTCATTTTCTGTGATGAGTTTCCAATCTTGACATATCCGCTGCCCTTGTTTATTAGTTTCAACCAGAATGGCCCCCATCATATCTCTGTCAAAAAGTAAATCAAATGCAGTACATGGGTCTTCTGTTATTCGATTTGTTGCGTATGCTGTAACACCGGATTGTGAAGTCAATATGTTCAAACTCTTCATTCTACCTTGTGAGGAAAGCTCATTGAAGAACCAACGATCGCCAGAAGGAGACTGTAGGTATCTAGTGTCGACAGCAACACGTGATGCTGTTATATCTTCAGAAATATCCTCGTCAGCATCAGAACAATCACTAGAGCCGTCACCAACTTGAGGTATAAACTCTTCGTCACTTATGTCATCTGTATCTTCATCTACATCGGCTTGGAGAAGTATTTCTGAAATACGTTCATTACTCAGTGATTTCCTACGAGCCATTGCGGTGAGTGTTGTTCCTGTAACCAGCACCCGTGCTCAACTGATGGTGTAATTTCTATGACAGCGAGGGCAGAACGTTGTGTGAAAACTTGTTTGAACTTGTTCACATTTGTTGCGTGTTTGACACTATCTGACAGTTCTTTCTGAATGAAGAATTTTCTCAGCTATACATTAAAAGTTTTCACTTTTACATATTATATTCACTGTAAAATGCCTGTACAAATAGTACATATTTCATTTGATAACTGTAATACAGAGGGTGATTTATGCAGATTTAATTTAACGTTACATTGAGATGGGGTCATTTTGACCCCAGTAGTGCAGGAATAGTGTAACTATTAAATTGGAGACTATTATGATCTATTTTTGAAAATTACTGCACCTAGAACATAACTTTCAATTATTTGGGAAAAGTCACAAAGCCATGTTCAAATATATCAATTGAAACTAAAGTATTTTAAGTTTAAAATTCGCTTGGGGTCAGTTTGACCCCACCGTGCATCCACGGGTTAAAATAAGACACTATTAGATCTTGTTTGTGTTAGATCTCAATGGAGAAAGTTTTCACCTTTTCAGAGATGGTGAATTGTGTATCAATGAGATATGTTACAACATTTATATACACAGCATTAAAGATGTTAGTAATAGTAGAGTGTCTCTGCATAATTCACATTTGTTTCACACACACTTGTTTCAATTTTTGCCAAGGACACATACTAGTGAAGCTGCTTAATAATTTTCAATGCTTACTGTCGTTTCGTCCTAGATGGACTTCTTCAGAGTGTACACAAAGAAATAAAATGACAGCTTTAATACTCCCAACTTATCCGTTCCTCCCCGATCACTTTCTCTCCTCCCGCATCTCCGCTCAGCTTCGCGAAGAACCAAGTGGCTTGCTATAATCGCTAACTTGACAAATCCATCACTGTGGTTGTTACATGGATGCAAACTGATGTAGGCTACCTCAATTGTCCTTCTTTCTTTCTTGGGTAGATCTCTATGTAGTAACACTGTTTTATCCCAGTCTGGTAGGTGGCCAAATTTGTTAAGGTGGACCACTAAAGAATTAGAAGTTCAGTGGGTTCTGAAGTCACTTTTGTGCTCAGATGTCCTCTTGGCAATCCCTCTGCCAGTCTCTCCGTATTAACTAATGGGACAGCTTTTGCATGGTATCTTATAAACTACGCTATTCTCTTCCACTTCGGCCTTGTTATTACCTCTGTTTTTTTTTGTTTTTTTGTTTTTTACAATATCATTTATCCTGGTGCCAGCACTATAAGCAATTTCTAATCCCGCTTCAGTGAGAAACTGTCCCATCTCACCCGTGAGTCTATAGGTGGGGACAGACAAAAACCGACCGCTGCCAACTTTGTTCTCCCCCAATGTGTCACTTTTTCTCCTTTTGTTATTTTCAAGGCCTCACTACCACTCTGCCCACAATGACAAAATCAAGAGTGAAATTGTCATAGGTTTCTTCCTGAGGGCATATAGAATATGAAATGAGGATTTTATACAGGAAGAAATAAAGTAGAATGTTGATGTTTTCAGAAAACTACTATATCCAGAAGGGTTATTACACAGGTTAAAAGACAAGGCCTTAAAAGTAACATAAAGTAGACAAAGTGACACACTGGGAGAGAACAAGGATGACACCTGTGGGTTTTTGTCTGTCCCCAAATCTAGACTCACGGGTGAGATGGGACAGTTTCTCACTAAAGCGGGATTAAGAATTGTTTACAGGATAAATGAGGTAATAATAGGATAATCTGTTATTTTGTTTAAGCTGTTATTTGATTTATTTGTGTTCACTGAAGAAGTCCTTCTAGGACGAAACGTCAATAATAAAACTCAATCAGTTTTTTTGGAGTTTACCTCACCACCCTTCCACTCATTCTGTCTTACGTACTTCAACATATATATATATTATATATATATATATAGTATATATATATATATATGTGTGTATGTATATATATACACACATATATATATATATATACATATGTGTGTGTGTGTGTGTGTGTGTGTGTGTGTGTGTGTGTGTGTGTGTGTGTGTGAGTGTGTGTGTGTGTGTGTGTGTGTGTGTGTGTGTGTGTGTATGTGTGTGTGTGTGTGTGTGTGTGTGTGTGTGTGTGTGTGTGTATGTGTGTGTGTGTGTGTGTGTGTGTGTGTGTGTGTGTGTGTGTGTGTGTGTGTGTGTGTGTGTGTGTGTGTGTGTGTGTGTGTGTGTGTGTGTGTGTGTGTGTGTGTGTGTGTGTGTGTGTGTGCATGTGTGTGTGTGTGTGTGTGTGTGTGTGTGTGTGTGTGTGTGTGTGTGTGTGTGTGTGTGTGTGTGTGTGTGTGTGTGTGTGTGTGTGTGTGTGTGTGTGTGTGTGTGTGTGTGTGTGTGTGTGTGTGTGTGTGTGTGTGTGTGTGTATAAATATATATATATATATATATATATATATATATATATACATATATATACATATATATATATATATATATATATACATTTATATATATATATACATTTGCTTAAAAGTGGCAGTCTGCCGACAAGATTGACTAGATAAACACCATATGAGGACGGAGCCTTTATATGTACGACGTTTCGCTTATTACAGCTTTTTCAAGCTGTAATAAGCGAAACGTCGTACATATAAAGGCTCCGTCCTCATATGGTGTTTATCATATATACATATACATATATGTATATATATATGTATATACATTTATATACATGTGTTATATATATATATATACATATTATATATATATATACACATACATATATACATATATATATAATATATATACATACACATATATATTATATATATATGTATATATATATATACACACACATACATACATATATATGTATATATATATATATATATATATATACATACATATATATATATATAATATATATATATATATATATATATATATTAATGTCGATGTAAATATTCTTTTATCAATCTTTCAATGTGTCTGAGTATTATCAATATTTGTGTCCCAGTCAGTAATATTAGAATGACCTAAACAACAATATAATTGGGTAATGAGATTAAATATATGGTGATCGCTAATGGTAAATTTAAAAAAAATAGATACTTTATAAAGATTTCAATAGCAAGAATTTTATTCAATCATCAAAAGTGCTTCAGAAAGTGTACCACGATAATACACTTTTTAGAGTAGGTAAAACTTGTATGAACGTGTTTCAGGAAATGATAAATGAGTAAAGGAAAATATATGAAGCTTGTATTAACGTTCCTAAAAATAAGCAAATGAATGGATAAATAAAAATTAAATAGGTAACTGGATAAAGAAATATAGAGACAATTGAATAAAGTCGTCCGAGATACAAGTAAAAGCAATTAATCTTTGTCACAGCCATCAGTGTAATCGTATATAATTGTACAATTCACGAGTATAAATATAAACGCCGTCTTAAGTATTACGAATCATTTTTGCAAATAAGGAGTCCATAATTCATTAGCACATTCTGTAATGCGAATTACTTTTCTTCTTATTCTGAAAGACACAAAAATTTTTGTATCATTTACTGAGGTCGTCCTGGTGACCACAGACTGTGGCTGAGACTCTTTAATTGTACTTACTTAAATAGAATAAAAGAAAGACTACTTTTCAAATATCCTATCGTAGAACATTCAGTCTCCGTTTTCCCTTTCACATTTTGCCGCTTTTATGTCCCTTAGACTAACTGGCTTCATTGGTTTTTAATTACTAATGTATCGAATTTTCCACTTCCCGCAATCTTTCTGCATTACGCCCGTATCATTTATGTACGATAAAACGGTATATAAACCTTGCTAGCACAGCAAAAGACAATATTGAAAATGGGGTTAAGAAAACTGAACCAAACAATAATGTTGGACCTGAAAATAAGACATATTCGTCCCACCACACAGCGTAGTGGGTCATATAGTGTTCTGTATACCCAACAGATGGCAGCACAAACCAGATCCTTCCCTCCTCAAGGCTCCAGGCCCATGCTTTTAGCATCAAAGCCGAGACGACGTGGGGAGACTGTAGCGTTGGCTCAGTAGAATATATTTCGAATATTTTCATATATACGAAGACTTGATCCAAAACAGACGTAAAGATAAGGGATAAACCATATAGAAATTAGTATAGGAAGTGAATAATTTTTGAATGATGAAAGATGAAATGATATACGTAGTCTCGTTTAAAAGTAGAGTACAGGTCTTGTTGCTGCTGCCGTTAGAGATATTTGGGGAAGCTACTTCCTTCCTCCACTCTCACATCCCCATATCTCTTTCTCTCCTCTCTCTCTCTCTCTCTCTCTCTCTCTCTCTCTCTCTCTCTCTCTCTCTCTCTCTCTCTCTCTCTCTCTCTCTCTCTCTCTCTCTCTCTCTCTCTCTCTCTCTCTCTCTCTCTCTCTCTCTCTCTCTCTCTCTCTCTCTCTCTCTCTCTCTCTCTCTCTCTCTCTCTCTCTCACTGTTACTTTGGCCAGCCATGAAATATGTTTTTCTCTACCGTGTCTTCATATTTTTCGTCACTTCCTTCCCCTTTCACAGAATGTGTCTTTCTCACACACACTTTCGGCCTCCACTGTGTCGATCTCCAAACCAATCTTCCTCCTCCTCCTCCTCCTCTTCGTTCTCCTCCTCCTCCTCCTCCTCCTCTTCGTTCTCCTGCTCCTCCTCCTCCTCCTTCACTTCTTTCTTCTTATCCTCTTCTTTCTCCACCTCGTCTCCTCATCCTCATCTTATTTCTGTCCTCTCCTACTCTTACTCCTCTTTATTTCTTCGTCCCTCCTCTATTCTTTCTCTTCCTATTCCTCTTCATAGACTTCATAATTTTCTTTATCATCCTCTTCCGACTCTCCCTTGCCTCTGACCTCCTGTCACTTCCTATAGCTTTTCGTACTCCTCCTTCTCTGTTCACAAGGTCGTAATCCTAATTTCTCTTCTCTTCCCCTCTCATTTCTATTCCTCTCCTTTCTGCTTCTCTTTGTTATCCTGCTCTTCTCTTCCTCCAAATTCTTATGCTTCTGTTCCTGCTATCCTTACTCCTCCACATTCTCCGCCCCTCTTCCTTTCATTTCTGCTCCTACTCCTGCCCATACTCCTCCTATCCCACCCCCTTCATCTCATCTCTTTCCACTTCTCCTCCTCCTCTACTTTCTCCACCTTCACATCACGTATTTCATTTATTTTCCTGCCCCTATTCGTCCTCTTCTATTTCCTTTACCTTACCTCCTTTTATTTCTGCTCCTCCTGCCTTAAAATCTCCTCCATCTCCTTCACCCCTCTTTCCCTTCTTCCTTTCTTTTTCTTTCTCCTGTTCTCCTCTCGCATCACATATTCGTCCATCACCATATTTTCTTCCTCCAGAGCCCTGTGCCTACGTTACTCATTTCCCTATTCCTCCTCCTCCGCGTCTTCCTCCTTTTTTACTTTATCTTGTTTTCCACTTCCTCTACACATTCTTCCATCACCCTATTCTTGTTCCCCATCCTCCTCTCTCTCTTCTTCTTTCTCACCTCCCTCTTTCTCATCAGTCCCCTTACTCTCCACACCCCTTGGTATACATGCCCTTGTCCTCTTTGTGCTCATTGTCCTCTGGTCCCACTTTTCCTCTATCTTCTCTTCCTTCACCCTTTGTCCTACTCAATCTCTCCATTTTCACTGTCAGATTTCCGTGACTTCTGGGTCTATACATCGTCCATTTTTTATCCATTTTGACCCTTCTTCCACTGCTATCAGTCCTCGAACTCTATTCTTTTCCGTCTTCTCTTATCACACTATCCTACCTCCTACAGGCATGCAATCTCCCCACCATTCCTATGTTTCCCAGCAAAGAGGTGATATCAACACTTTAGAACGGACAAGAAGTGACATTGGTTCTTTTGTTGTAAAATTAAAATGGTGTTTGTGTAGTCTTTGAACATTTCTATATAGTTATATACCGAGAGCTTCTTCCCCCTTATAAGGTAGATAATAATAAATTTTGGAAAGGTTTGCGCAATGCAGAGTGATTTGCCTTCCACATAAAAGAAATTGTATTGACATATGTCACTATCACATAAACCTGAATGAAGATATGCATACAAGTACAAAGTGTTTCAAATTTAAATAGATAAAAAAAATAAAGCAACAGAATAGACTTTTTGGTACTTTCCATTAACCTATACACGCAAACACACACACACACACACACACACACACACACACACACACACACACACACACACACACACACACACACACACACACACACACACACACACACACACACACACACACACACACACACACACACACACACACACACACACACACACACATATATATATATATATACATATGTATACATATATATATATATATATATATATATATACATATATATATGTATATATATAAATATATATATATGCTAATAAGAACACGGGTACGTTTGTTCACTTATTCACTGATTCGTTAGTTTCTTTTCTAAGTGGTCTACTTTGCATATATATATATATATATATATATATATATATATATATATATATAAAATATATATATATGTATGTAAATATATATATATACATATATATACATATATATATATGTATATGTATATATATATACATATATATGTATATGTATATATATACATATATATATATATTATATGTATATTATATATATATATATATATATATGCAAATATATATATTATATATATGTATATATATATATATATATATATATATATATATATATATATATATATATACAAGCCACGGGCTTCGCCGGGGCATATATATATATTTATATATATATATATATGCACATATATATATATATATGCACATATATTTATATATATGATATATGTATATATATATATATATATATATATATATATATGTCATTAAAATTTGCAGCAGCTTCTGCGTTCACGAGTTTTTTGCTGACATTCTCAACTTTTCTAATGCTGGCTCGCTGAGTCGTGCTAAGTTCTTTAATTACCTGACCAAATAGCATTGGAGGTATAAGTAAAGGCATCGGAATTATCTTCTCTAATTTTATGCAGAGCTTTCGCCTAACTGTTAGGCATCTTCAGTGCTAATGAGTACAGTGTGTGGGAAATGATCTTATATACACAATACACAGATCACAGACACATGCGTGCTGATCCGGTTGACCAATCAGGAGGCAGGAACACTAAGCTCCGCCCCCAGGCCTAGCGGCTGATCCTTAAGGTGACCTCGATGTCTTTTGATGTGGGAATAATAAATGGATCTGGAGTCTGTCTGTTCATCGTGGGGTTTTTATCTTTTATGTATAAGGCTTCTAGGATATGAAGGCGTGTGTGGTTTGTTTCTGTCTGTAAAATAGTGATGCCCTCCTCCAAATTCTTTCTTGTCAGTGGGGTCTGATGTACGTCTTCGTGGTGTCGCTTGATAGCACCATTGGAGAGATGAAGGGTGAGACGCCTCGTGAGCTTCGTCGTAGTCATCCCTATGTATGTTTCATTGAGGGCTTCACAGTTCCCTTTTCTGCAGGAGTATTCATACACGAGATGGCTACGCTGAAGTTCCGGTGTCCTCTGGCAGGGGTTGTTCTTTATAAGGAGTTGGGATGTCTTCATGTTTTTATAGAAAATAACCAGATCTATTTTGTCGTTGTCGTTGGTGGGTTTCACGTCTTTGTGGATGATTTTTCTAAGGGCTTCCTCATCGGCTCTATAATGGGTGGACATGGTGTTTTGGTAGAAAATTTTAATCCTGGCTTCTCCTACTGGTTTTTCTGCTGGGGTTGAATACCATCTATCAAGGTGCTTGTTAATGGCAAATTGCACCTCTCTATTAGAGAAGCCATTGTTTACCAGGACCTGCGTCGTTCTGTCGAGCTCTGCGTGGGTTCGGGCCCAGTCGCTACAGTGCGTCAGTGCCCTTCTGACATAAGCATCGATTGTGGACCTCCGGTAGCGTTGAGGGCATTCACTGTTGCCGTTGAGGCAGAGTCCTGGGTTGGTGGGCTTTGTATATACTCCGGTCCTAAAACCTTGAGAACTGGCTTCAACCTTTACATCTAGGAAAGGGAGCTGCTTACTGATACTGTTCTCTGAAGTAAAGTTTAGGCCGGAGACGCGCCTTAAAGAGGATCTGCTGCCCAACTATAGCAATATATATATATATATATATATACAAGCCACGGGCTTCGCCGGGGGCTTGGCTGAGCAAACACCTGCCTACAGTCGCAGCTTTCCGCGCTCTAATCCCTCGTTTTCCCCTTCGGCCTTAGCCTCGGGGCGGAACCCCAACACGGGATCCCCAGTACGAAGAAGAACGCGAAGAAGAACGCGAAGAAGAACGCGAGGAAGAGGAACGCGAAGAAGAACGCGAAGAAGAACACGAAGTAGAATGCGAAGAAGAACGCGAAGAAGAACGCGAAGAAGAACGCGAGGAAGAAGAACGAGAGGAAGAAGAACGCGAGGAAGAAGAACGCGAAGAAGAACGCGAAGAAGAAGAACGCGAAGAAGAACGCGAAGAAGAATGCGAAGAAGAACGCGAAGAAGAACGCGAAGAAGAAGAATGCGAAGAAGAATACGAGGAAGAAGAAGAAGAAGAAGAAGAAGAAGAAGAAGAAGAAGAAGAAGAAGAAGTAGAAAAAAAATACCCCCTGACCCCGACTTACCCATGCGCTTTTTCAAGAATATTTTTAGGACAAAGTGTCACCGTAATACCACCTGTCCCCGACTTCCACAGCTTTTTTAGAAGAATATTCTTATTTAGACTTAGACACACACATACAAGGTATGTTATTAAGTTATGATAAAATGTCAGGCGAGGCATTAAATGTGATTTGATTGAAATACTAATTCATGGTGAAGTACACATACATATATTCGATAAAATTATTAACTAGCAACTTTCTATATTTGTAGGTCTGAGTGCAGCAGTGAATGTAGTGGAACCAGTCTGATTCAGTTTGTCGGTCTGCGAACACTTGCCAAGATGCAGGGAAACATGGAGCAACGTTACGCCATCAAATTTTGTGTTAAACTTAAGAAAAGAAAACAAGAAGCTTATGGAATGTTAAAGGAGGCCTATGGGGATGAACAGATGAGCCAATCAAGTTTCTATCGGTGGTTTAACAGATTTTCTGAAGGAAATGAACAGGTTCAGGATGAACCCAGATCTGGAGTACCGAAAACGCAGAGGTTAGTGATGCAAGACCGTCGAATATCTGTGAGGATGATATCTGAAGATGTTGGTATTAGTATTAGTGCAGTAGAGACAATTCTGACCGAAGATCTGAAGCTCCACAAAGTCTATGCCAAGTTCGTACCAAAGATTCTCTCCGACGACC
>NC_134786.1:34378290-34383290 GCF_046742065.1 Oratosquilla oratoria | reverse complement strand
GGAGGAAAGGGACAAAAGGTAGGGAGGTTCTTAGAGTGAACTCTTTGAATAAAAAGGAAAAGGAGAAGGACCGTACGAAAAGAAGCTGAAGGAGGAGTGGGAGGGAGTTAAGGATAGAGCAGAGATGGGTGTGGAGGAGGGAATGGGGGATGGTTCAAGGAGGAGAGTCTTAAAGTGTGCAAGGATGGTGTGTGGAACAAGAACGGACAGGGGGAAATAGAAGAAAGGGTAGTGAATGGTGGGATGAGGAAACAAAGAAGGCTGTAGAAGAGAAGAAGCGAGCATTCACAGATTGGTTACAAAGAGGACAGGGGGGTCATATGAGACGTACAAAAAGAAAAGAAAAGAGAAGTAAAGCAAAAGGTAAAAGAGGCAAAGAGGAGAGCAGATGTGAAATGGGGTAGGAGTATGACAGAAAATTTTGAAAGTAATAAAAAGATGTTTTGGAAGAAAATTAAGAGAGGAAGAGGAGGTGAATCAAGTAGAGAAAAGGTGAAAGGTACTGAGAGATGATAATGGAAGAGATGGCAGTGAGGGGAAGATGGCAGAATATTTTAGGGAGTTGCTGAATGTGAAGGAGGATAGGGAGGGAAAGATAGCTGCAGTGGGAAATACGAAGAAAATGAGAGAGTGATGAGTGAGGAGAATGGAGGAGGAAATAAGGAAGGATGAGGTGAAGGCAGTTGTAAAGATGATGAAAGCAGGTAAGGCACCTGGTCTGGTTGGATGTCATGCAGTATGTCTGAAAATTGGTGTTTCAGTGATGTTTGACTGGTTGGTGAGATTATTTTATGTTTGCTGGAGATAGTGTAGAGTTCCGGAGGTCTGGAGTAGTGCCTGTATAGTTCCTCTTTACAAGGGGGAAAAGGGGACAAGTGTGAATGTAGTAATTTCAGAGGGATTAGCCTGGTGAGTGTAGTAGGGAAGGCTTATGGGAGAATCTTAATTGAGAGGTTTAGGAGAGGAACCAGAAGGAGTAATTGGTTGAGGAAACAGGTGTGGATTTAGGACGGGTAGAGGTTGTGTAGATCAGATCTTTGTGGTAAGACAGATATGTGAGAAAGCTATAGAAAAGGGGAAGGATGTATTTTTGGGCTTTTATGGATCTGGAAAAGGCTATGATAGGGTAGACAGAAAGGCACTGTGGGGAGGTTATGCAGATTTATGGGATAGGAGGAAAGCTTTTGGGAGCTGTCAAGAGTTTTTATGTGAGTAGTAGAGCATGTGTTAGGATTGGAAAATGGAGAGAGTGAGTGGTTTGAAGTAAAGTGGGACTTCGTCAAGGATGTGTTATGTCGCCCTGGCTGTTCAACTATACATGGATGGGGTGGTGCGAGAGGTGAAGCTAGGGTAGTGAGTCAGGGATTGGAGATGGTTAAAGAAAATGGAGAAAAAGTGGGAGGTGAGCCAGCTGTTGTTTGCAGGACGACACTGCGCTTGTGGCAGGGTCAGAGGAGGGATAGAGGAAGCTGGTGGCAGAGTTTGGGAGAGTATGTGATAGAAGAAAGCTAAAGATAAATGTGGGTAAAAGTAAGGTGATGAGATGTACAAGGGGTGAAAGTGGCAGTAGACTGGAAGTGAACATTAAGGGAGAGCGACTGAGGAAGTGGATAGTTGTTTAGATACTTGGGTGCAAGTGTAGCAGGAAAGGTGGAGTGAAGGTGGAGGTAGAATGTAGATTGAGAGAAGCGAGTAAATGCCTTGGTGGTTTAAAAAGAGTATAATGAGAAATAGACATTTGGGAATGGATGCGAAGAGGAGACTGTATGAAGGAGTGATTGTGCCAACAGCATTGTATGGGGCAGAAACGTGGAACATAAGAGAAGAAGAGAGAAGGAGTTTGAATTGTGTTTGAGATGAGGTGTCTGAGAAGTCTGGTGGGGGTTACTAGGCTAGATAGAGTGAGAAAATGAGAGGTGAGGAGGAGAACAGGGGTGAAAAGGATTTGGGAGATAGGGTTGATGAAAGAATATTAGGATGGTTTGGACACATGGAAAGATATGAGAGTGAAGAAAGACTAGTAAAAGAGGTATGGAAGGCAGATGTGGAGGGAGTGAACATGAGGGGACGTCCTAGGATGAGGTGGATGGATGGGGTGAAGGGGGCTTTGGGGAAGAGGGGAATGTCTGTTGAGGAAGGAAGGGAGAGGGACGGAAGACAGAGGTGAGTGGAGAATGGTTGTATATGGATGATGTTTGACTGCATGAGGAGGAATGGGCGGGGGGGTGGGGGGTGGAGGTAGTATGTGTAAGTAAATTTTGACGCAGCCCGAAGGGATTTCTCCCCGTCCTCTCCTTATATGCAAAGGGGGACGGAGAGGGGGGGTCGCCGATTAAATGAAGCGGCCTTGCTGTGGATGTACTGTGTCTTGCGACACTGCTTCTGACCCAGGGCGGTGGGCAGGGTGCAGGGATGACCCGTCATCCAGGAGGTGCTCAGATGGGAGGTGCTCAGATGAGAGGAAGGGTGGGAGGGGTGTGGAGTGTATATAGGTATGAAATGGGTGGGAGTGTTTTTATGCCTTTCCCTTTTTGGCTACCTCCCTTGGAAGGGGGAAAAAGCCTTGGTATATGTATGTACAATTATTATTATTACAATTATTATCATTACAATTATTATTATTATTACTATTATTATTATTATTATTATTATTATTATTATTATTATTATTATTATTATTATTATTATTATTATTATTATTATTATTATTATTATTATTATTATTATTATTATTATTATTATTATTATTATTATTATTATTATTATTATTATTATTATTATTATTATTATTATTATTATTATTATTACTATTATTATTATTACTATTATTATTATTACTATTATTACTATTACTATTATTATTATTATTACTATTATTATTATTATTATTATTATTATTATTATTATTATTATTATTATTATTATTATTATTATTATTATTATTATTATTATTATTATTATTATTATTATTATTATTATTATTATTATTATTATTATCATTATTATTATTATTATTATTATTATTATTATTATTATTATTATTATTATTATTATTATTATTATTATTATTATTATTATTATTATTATTATTATTATTATTATTATTATTATTATTATTATTATTATTATTATTATTATTATTATTATTATTATTATTATTATTATTATTATTATTATTATTATTATTATTATTATTATTATTATTATTATTATTATTATTATTATTATTATTATTATTATTATTATTATCATTATCACACACACACACACACACACACACACACACACACACACACACACACACACACACACACACACACACACACATACACACACACACAGGAGTATGGTAGGGAGAGTTAAGGATGTACATGTTCTAAGGGGAGAGAGTGGGGGAATATCAGATCATTTTCTGGTGGAAGGTAAAATGAGAGTGGAGAATAGGTGGAGAAAGAGGAAAAGGACAGAAGGTAGGGAGGTACTTAGAGTGAACTGCTTAAATGAGGGGAAAAAGGAGAGTAAGTTTAAGAAGAAACTGAAAGAGGAGTGGGAGGGAGTGAGGGTTGGGTAGAACTAGGAGTGGAGGAGGAATGGGGATGGTTCAAGGAGGGAGTCATAAGGTGTACAAAGATGGTGTGTGGAACAAGGAGGGCGGGAGGAAAAAGAAGGAAGGGTAGTGAGTGGTGGGATGAGGAAGCAAAGAAATGTGTAGAAGAAAAGAAGCAGGCATTCATAGATTGGCTGCAAATTAGGACGAGGGAATCGTATGAGAGGTACAAAGTAAAGAGAAAGGAAGCTAAGCATAAGATAAAGGAAGCAAAGAGGAGAGCAGATGTGAAATGGGGTAAGAGTATGACAGAAATTTTTTAAAGCAATAAAAAGATGTTTTGGAAGGAAATTAAAAGAGAAAAAAGAGGCGAATCAAGTAGAGAGGAAAAGGTAAAATGTGCAGATGGAGAGATGATAATGGCAGTAAGAGGAAGGTGGGCAGGGTATTTTAGGGAGTTGCTTAATGTGAAGGAGGATAGGGAAGGAAAGATAGCTGCAGTGGGAAGTGCTAAGAAAAAGAGTGTGAGGAGTGAGGAAAATGGAGTAGAAATAGAGAAGGATGAATTGAAAGCAGTTGTTAAAATGATGAAAACAGGTAAGGTACCTGGTCTGGATGGATGACATGAAGAATGTCTGAAAAAGGAAGGTACAGTGATGGTGGACTGGCTAGTGAGGTTGTTTAATATTTGTGTATAAGAGGATATAGTACCGGAAGACTAGAGGAGTGCCTGTATAGTTCCGCTTTACAAAGGAAAAAGAGACAAGTGTGTGTGTAGTAGTTTCAGAGGTATCAGTTTGTTGAGTGTTGTTGGGAAGGCTTATAGAAGGATTTACACTGAGAGGATTAGAAGAGGAACAGGGAGTAATTGGTGAGGAACACTGTGGGTTTAGGACAGGTAGGATTGCATGTATCAGATTTTTGTGGTAAGACAGATATGTGAGAAAGCTATAGGAAAAGGTAGAGATGTTTTTTGGGCCTTTATGGATTTGGAAAAAGCTTATGACAGGATAGATAGGAGGGCACTGTGGGAGGTACTGCAGATACTTGGGATAGGAAGAAAGCTGTTAAGAGCAGTCAAGAGTTTTTATGAGAGTAGTAAAGCCTGTGTTGGGATTAGAAATGGAGAGACTGAATGGTTTGAGTTAAGGTGGGACTTCGTCAGGGATGTGTTATGTCACCCTGGCTGTTCAATCTTTACATGGAAGGGGTGGTGCGAGAGGTGAATGCAAGGGTAGTGGGTCAGGAAATTGGAGATGGTTAAGGAAAATTGAGAAAAGTGGGAGATAAATCAGTTGTTGTTTGCTGACAACACTGTGCTTGTAGGAGGATGAGAGGAGAGATTGAGGAAGTTAGTGACAAAGTATGAGAAGGTGTGCGAAAGAAGGAAGTTGAAGATAAATGTGGGTAAAAGTAAGGTGATGAGATGTACAAGGGGAGAGAGTGACAGTAG
>NC_134786.1:34368290-34373290 GCF_046742065.1 Oratosquilla oratoria | reverse complement strand
GCAAATTTTGACGCAGCCCGAAGGGATTTCTCCCCGTCCTCTCCTTATATGCAAGGGGGGTCGCCGATTAGATGAAGCGGCCTTACTGTGGATGTGCTGTGTCTTGCGACACTGCTTCTGACCCAGGGCGGCGGGCAAGGTGCAGGGATGGCCCGTCATCCGGGAGGTGCTCAGATGAGAGGGAGGGTGGGAGGGGTGTGGAGTGTATTTAGGGATGAAATGGGTGGGAGTGTTTTTGTGCCTTTCCCTTTTTGGCTACCTCCCTTGAAAGGGGGAAAAGCCTTGGTATATGTATGTATGTATGTATTATTATTATTATTATTATTATTATTATTATTATTATTATTATTATTATTATTATTATTATTATTATTATTATTATTATTATTATTATTATTATTATTATTATTATTATTATTATTATTATTATTATTATTATTATTATTATTATTATTATTATTATTATTATTATTATTATCATTATTATTATTATTATCATTATTATTATTATTATCATCATCATCATCATCATCATCATCATCATCATCATCATCATCATCATCATCATCATCATCATCATCATCATCATCATCATCATTATCATTATTATTATTATTATGATTATTATTATTATTATTATTATTATTATTATTATTATTATTATTATTATTATTATTATTATTATTATTATTATTATTATTATTATTATTATTATTATTATTATTATTATTATTATTATTATTATTAATAATAATAATAATGATAATATCTGTATCGTTCAGCAATTAATTTCTATAATTGTATCTTTTGAATCCCTTGCTCCCAAGTGTTTAGATAACCTGAGTACTTTGACGTAATGATTAAAGGGTAAAGAGTTGCTCCCCTCAGAAATCAGAGGTTGAAACTAGATTTCATGACCCTGGCTCATGTCAAGGACTCAATATGTTTGAGGAAGTTACAATTATAAAGAGAAAAAGTGAATTAACCTTGAACCGAAACTGGCACCCGACAAAAAATAAATATAGTATGTTTTTCAAAAAAGGAGAAAGACATACATGAGAGGATTAGAATGGTAGGTCTAAGTTGACTATTTCATATTCTGTGGAGATGGGTAGAGGTGTCCTCCTTCGAACACTGAAAGAAAAAAAATACTTTCATTTTTTACTTACATTGCTTAGACACCTTAAAGTAGACGTTGTAGGAAAATATAACTTAGAAGTTAGAGTTCACTTCAAGATTTCGAAATTGAAATTAGTTCCTGCAGCATGAACCAATTAAACAGTTTCACTTACGTTAATAACTTGCTCTAGGCAGCTAAAATGAGCCGCATACAGAGTCGCTACAAGTAGGTTAGATTAAATCAGTGATCTGAAACCTTAAAGTTTGGGTGAGGCATCGCATACCATTAATAGCATCCGATAAGTGCTGTAGAATTTACTCAAATCTTAATCACTGAGAATTAATTTGAATTACAAGGCAGCATTAACCGTACTGGCTACCCACTGAGTATTGAGCTATCATCTGCTTACCTTGAGGGCACGAGGGCAAGTGTGTGTGTGTGCGTGTGTGTGTGTGTGTGTGTGTGTGTGTGTGTGTGTGTGTGTGTGTGTGTGTGTGTGTGTGTGTGTGTGTGTGTGTGTGTGTGTGTGTGTGTGTGTGTGTGTGTGTGTGTGTGTGTGTGTGTGTGTGTGTGTGTGTGTGTGTGTGTGTGTGTGTGTGTGTGTGTGTGTGTGTGTGTGTGTGTGTGTGTGTGTACATATCCTTTTTATCTAGAATGTATGGAAGCATTGCAGCATGGAAGCTGAAGTTTTTTGCTATATTACCAAAAGGGCTAATTTTGAGTAATTTTTAAGCATATTTTATGGTATAATATTTCATCTATCTAAGATAGAGTAACAAATTAGGTACCAAATGAATGAGCAGGATCTGTTCTACATACAGGTATATCAAAACCGTTAGAATTGATGAATTTTTTTACTAACCTGGATACATGTTTTTTGCATAAGCAAAATAGAGCAACAAAATCTTCATCAAATTAAAGATTTTTAATACACTTTTAAACGTGTACTATCTGGTTAACATTACGAGGGGTGATCAAAAAGTAATGACAGTGATACCATATATTTTCACGGTACAGAGGTAAATCCAAATAGTGGCCTGCATTCCTTCAAAGTACTCCCCTCCTGCCTCTATGCAACGTTCCATCCTCTTTTGCCACTTCATGAAGCACTCACGGTACTCAGAAGCCAATATACATCGTAGCTTTGAATTGACTGCTCGTGCCAGATCTTGGATGCAATGAAACAGCTTCCCTGCGATCGCACCCTTGATCTTTGGAAACAACCAAAAATCACAGGGAGCAAGGTCAAGCGAGTAGGATGGGTGGGGGAGAAGCGTGATCCCCTGCTGCTCCAGGAACTGCACAGTGAGGCGACCTTTGTGGGGGGCAGCATTGTCATGGTGCAGCAAAAGGCGCGATCGGCGAGGGGTTGGTGCAGTCTTGGCCTGATATTCCAGGACTCGAGGAAGGACGTGATCAGTGTAGTACTGGGCTGTGATAGTACACTGTTGAGGCATTACATCCACACACATTGGTCCTTGTGAATTGAAGAAGATGGTGAAAAGGCGCTTCCTGCTGCGAAATCCTTCCTTCAGAATCTGAGGTCGAGGTTCTTCATTACTCAACCACACCATGTTAGACTGCTTGTCTCTGGTGGTGAAGAAAGAAATCCAACACTCATCTCCGGTAGCTACATCTGAGAACCGTTTCGGACCATTTGGCTCGAATTCAGCCAGCCATAGACGACAAATCCGCACCCGTTCGCTCTTCTGCTCTTCCGTAAGCAAATGAGGTATCCATCGAGCACAGTTCTTCCTCAGCCCTACGTGTTCATGCACGATGTCATGTGCGCTCCCATAACTGACACCGAGCTCCAAGGATAAGAATCGAAGAGTAACAGTTGGATCTTCGTCAATGATGGCCCGCGCACGGACCGTCGTTGCTTCGGTCACGGATGTCCGAGGGCGGCCAGGACGATGATCATCTTCTAGCTGCAATTTTCTGGCTGCGAAAGCTCGAATCCAGCGGGAAACAGTTTCCAGTGATGGAGTATATTCGGGAAAAACTTGCAACAATTCCTCTCTGATCTCCGTTGCTTTTTTCCCGAGTTTCCACCTTGTGAAGGTGTAGAATCTGCAGCCTTCTTTCGAAAAATCCATGTTTCCGGTTAGAGAGGCAAACCAACAATGACGCAATCGCACAGCGCAACGATAAAATGTAAGCTAGACAAACAGCGACAAGCTCAAACATGTAACAACAGGCAACACTTGCTGCCCCTTGCTCCCCGCCCCCCCAACACTTATAGTCTCCCAGCTACGAGTCCGACTGTCATTACTTTCTGATCACCCCTGGTATACAAAAATAGCAAGTTATTTATAATATTTACAGATAAATAAAATTCCGTATATTTGACATAGATTATACAAAATGGAAAATGTAATTTTGCAACAAGTCAAACCATCAACTGACACTACCAAAATAATCATGATTATAAGTATCAAAATGATGCTACATAGTCATTTGGTATGTGTTTGCTTCTTGAAGCTTTCGAAGCGCCGTCTGTTGTATTCCACAGCATGGAGGAGACGTTCCCTCTGCTTGGGATCTGTGGTGATGACATTTATAAAATCACTCATCATCTTAATTCTACGCTCAGCAATGTCATTCACTACTATGAGGTTTTTCACAAATTCCAAGACATTCTTGTAGTCCTCCTTCTCTGGCCATGATCCAAACCGATCCAGGAGACAGTGAGATCCAATGCTGAGGATGTCTAACAGATGATGGGCTTCCAGACTCATGAGATCTACTAGTTTGGTCTTGGCTGTCACCTTCTGAAACATAGGTTTTCCCCTTCTGAGGCTGTCTGGCTTCCGAGTGCCATGCAGCAGAGCAGCAATGTCCTGTTTCTGCTCGTTACTCAACATGCTGCTGAAGAGCGCGAATGGCATGACCTATTGTGTCAAGTACCACTTGTGATTTTCCACTTTCTGAAGAACTGCCTCAGCAATCCCTGGGTCTGATCTCTTGTACCTCAACATGTCCTGGATGAGCTGAAGATCATTCGCAGGAGCATCTGCAGCAGATGTTGACATTCCCATGAGAATGTGGCAACACGCCGCCACTACTGTAGTGTCCGCTTCGTGCACATAGCATTGTGATATAATAAAAAAAGTAATAATCTTGCTTGTTGCCACAAGCTTTCAAGGTGGCAGAACTTAGGGCAGTAATTTGATTGTCAGACAAGCCAAGACGATCAGCTGTATTGCAGATGTCATTACATTCCATGACTCTCCTGGGGAATGCCAAAGTCACGGTGTCTTCATGGTAAGAACATCCAGGACGAGGCTGTTGGTAATCCATATTCTCTGTGTTAGCGTCACTGTCACTGGAATCACCCCAGGTAATGGCACCCATGTGAGTAATTGCCTCTTGTTCTGCTGCAACTACAAGATAATACAATGTGGTAAGCATGTAAAACTACAAAATAATACAACGTGGTAAACATGTAAAGCTTCCAACTTGTTGTGATATTCAAATGTATGATTACCCTGTTCTTGCCTCTGCAGTTGCCTTTCAGTCTGGCCTACTTGCTGCTGGGATCTTGTCTCAAAGATATTGTCATGACCCGGCATGCGATCTTTCCTTTCCGTCCTCTGGTCCTGGTAGAACCTGATGTTCACATCTTTCTTCTTCCTGGATAACAGTCTGTTGCTCTCTATATCCTCGACAGCATCTAGAGTTCCTATGTTGAACAATCTGTCCAATTCCAAGACAAATGCACTCCTCTTTCCTCCAGAGTCAATTGTTCTTCCTTTCCTCTTCATCAGTGCTCTGTGTTTGTCATGGAGTTTCAAGAAGAGCTTCATGCAGTTCTGTCTGGTCATCATCTTGATCCTAGCCATCTGCCACAATGGGATGATAGCTTTAACCATTTCAT
>NC_134786.1:34363290-34365790 GCF_046742065.1 Oratosquilla oratoria | reverse complement strand
TTATTTTGTCGCAATTTTTTTTTTCGTTTCATTATTCATTTATTTTACATTCTTTGCTTTCATTTTTTTTAATCTTTGATTTTATATTTTATTTTGTTCTTTGTGTTTTGTTCCTTTTTTTGGTATATGTTCATTTATTTATTGATTTTACCTATTTCTTTAATTTCTTGTATTCCCTGGTTCTTTGTATCCTAGTTCCCATCAAAAACTCGAAGATTTAATTTTTCTTCTTTCCTTTTTCCCTTCCTTCTTTCTTCCTTTCCATCATTCCCTTGAAGAATTAACTTTTCTTCTTTCCTTATTTCCTTCTTTTCTTCCTTCCTTCTTCATTTCCTTCCTTATTTACTTCCTTTCATCTTTCCTTCTCTCTATTTTTTCCTTTTTCCTTCTTTAATTTTTCCTCTTTTCTTTATACCTTCTTTCCTTCTTTCCTTCTTTCCTTCTTTCCTTCTTTCCTTCTTTCCTTCTTTCCTCCTTTCTTTCTTTCTTTCTTTCCTTCTTTCTTTCTTTCTTTCTTTCCTTCTTTCCTTCTTTCCTTCTTTCCTTCTTTCCTTCTTTCCTTCTTTCCTTCTTTCCTTCTTTCCTTCTTTCCTTCTTTCCTTCTTTCCTTCTTTCCTTCTTTCCTTCTTTCCTTCTTTCCTTCTTCCATGTTTTCCTTTTCCTTTTTTCTTTCTTCCTTCTTTCCTTTTCCTTCTTTCCTTATTTTCCTGTTTCCTTCTTTCCTTCTCTTTTTTTTTCTTTTTGTTTGCTTGTTTGTTTGTTTCTTTCTTTTTATAATCGAAGGCTAATCTTAGGAAGGTGGCGAAAATTGTCCATATGAACCACAAGAGAATTTGATGTCTAGTGGGCTTTTACGTCATTCTTGTGTTCATATAGCCTTTTTTTTTTCTCTCTCTCTCTCTCTCTGCCAGTTTCCCCAAAATAACTGACGGGACAGCTTTTACAAGGAATTCTATGAATCAGACGGTCCTCAGTACCCATATGCTACTCATTTTTGTTTTTGTTCTTAATGATGTCGTTTATTCTGGTCCCTGTGCCATATGCAATTCTTAACCCTGCCTTGGTGAGCAATTGTACGATTTCATCTGCGTGTTTAGAGTTGTGGACGAACAAAAAGTCCCCGCTGTCACCTTTGTTCCCAAATATTTGGCCTTCTCCGGTTCTTTTTGTTATTCATAAAGCTTTTCTTTTAGTCTATGTACGAGTCCTTGTAGGTAACACAGTTAAAAAAAAAAAAAAAAAAAAAAAAAAAAAAACAGACAGCTGGATGGATTTAAATGATTGCATAGAGGGATTAGGGAGAAATATCATTGTAGTTGTATTGGGAGACTTTAATGCTAGGGTAGGAAACGAAAAAATAGGCGGAGTAATTGGTAAGTATAGAGTTCCAGGAAAAAATCGTAGTGGAGAGTTGATGGTTGAGATGTGTCTCAAAAGAGAGTTGATGATAGCAAGTACAGTGTAAGGGTGGTAGATAGAGCGTTAATGGATTCTATAGTGGTAGACAGGAGTATAGTAGAAAAACTTAAAGATGTACATGTTCCAAGGGGAGAGAGTGGGGGAATATCAGATCCTTTCCTTGTGAAAGGTAAGATGAGAGTGAAGGATAGGTGGAGAACAAGAAAAAGGGTGGAAAGTAGGGAGGTACTTACAGTGAACTTTTTAAATGAGAAAGAAGAGGAGAAGGGGCATAAAAAGAACCTTAGTGAAGAGTGTGAGGGAGTGAAGGATAGAGTAGAAATGGAGTGGAGGAGGAATGGGGATGGTTCAAGGAGGGAGTCATAAGGTGTGCAAAGATGGTGTGTGGAACAAGGAGGATGGGAGAAAATAAAAGGAAGGGTAGTGAGTGGTGGGATGAGGAAGCAAAGAAGGGTGTAGAAGAGAAGAAGCAAGCTTTCATAGATCGGTTACAAGTTAGGATGATAGAATCATATGAGAGTTACAAAGTAAAGAGAAGAAAAGTAAAGCATAAGATAAAGGAGGCAAAGAGGAGAGCAGATGTGAAATGGGGTAAGAGTGTAACAAAAAATTGAAAGTTATACAAAAAATGGAAAGAAATAAAGAGAGAAATAGGAGGCGAATCAAGTAGAGAAGAAAAGGTAAAAGGTGCAGATGGAGAGATGATAACTGAAGAGAAGGTAGTGAGAGGTGGGCAGAGTATTTTAGGGAGTTGTTAAATGTAAAGGAGGATAGAGAGGGAAAGATAGTTGCAATGGGAAACACTAAGAAAATTACCGTCATGCATGAGGAAAGTGGAGGCGAAATAAAGAACGATGAAGTGAAGGCAGCTTTTAAGATGATGAGAGCAGATAAGGCACCTGGGATGAATGTATGCCATGCAGAATGTCTAAAAAAAGAGGATCACTGATGGTAGAGTGGCTGGTGAGGTTATTCAATGTTTGCTTAGGAGAGGGTAGAGTGACGGAGGACTGGAGGAGTGCTTGTATAGTTCCACTTTACAAGGGAAAATGGGACAAGTGTGAGTGTAGTACTTTCATAG
>NC_134786.1:34343290-34345790 GCF_046742065.1 Oratosquilla oratoria | reverse complement strand
GGCAACTCAGATTGTGTTGTTCTTTTGGATGGGTTGAAGGCTCGTTTCTTTGAGGCGAAGGAGGGATCGTTGAGGAGTGCCTTTTGAAGTCTATGTTTTTCCTTCAAAAGAGATTGGATGTGACAGTTGTTATCAAACCAGTTCTGATGTTTTCTGGTAGTGGAACCCACAACGCTAGAGGTGGCGGTGTAAATTGCATCACGGAGACGTGCCCATTCAGTTTCCACATCGGCATTAGGCTCTGTGTTTGGAGGTTGGAGTTTGTTCTCTAGCTCCTCTACCAGTTTTTATTTAACAATGTCATTTTTCAGCTTTGAGACATTTAGTCGCTTTGGGGCTTTGGTGCTTTGTAGCCTCCTGGTTGGTGTGATACGGAGGGTCATCTTGGAGATCAGTAGACGGTGGTCTGTCCAGCATTCCGCTCCACACATGGTCTTCGTAACTCTCACGTCCCGCCTGTCCCTTTGTCTGACAATGACGGAATTGAGTATATGCCAGTGCTTGGAACATGGATGCTCCCATGACGTCTTGTTACGATTTGGAAGACGGAAGACTGTATTGGTGATGAGATCAGGGTGGCGTAGGTTTCCAGAAGGAGATGTCTGTTGCTGTTGCATTTTTCTATACCATGTTTCCCCAGCACTCCCTCCTACGATATATGGTCGCGGTCAACTCGGGCATTAAAGTCTCCAAGAGTTATTAGCTTGTCTATCCTGGGTGGCAGAGATAGTGTCCTTCAAGTCCGCGTAGAATCTGTCTTTCACCACATTGGGATTTGTCATGGTAGAGGCTAATCAGTGTAACATATCTCTTCCTTGGAAGTGAGAGTCAGGCAGTCATCAGCCGGTCGTTGGTCCCCTTAGGGAGAGCTGTCAGTTTGTTGACCAGGTTGGACTTGTTGGCAAAGCCAACACCAGCCTCACGTCGATCATCTTGACCGCAGCCAATCCAAAAGAATGTGAAGCCGGCAGACAGTTCTGTTAGTTGGCCTTAGCCAGCCGAGTCTCACTGAGTTCAGCTATCTACACATTATAGCGGGCAAGCTCGCTGGCAATATGGGCGGTCCGTCTCATGGGTCTGTTGGTTTCAGCACGGTCTTGGAGGGTGCGCACATTCCATGCGCCAAAGGTGATTGCAGTCACCTTGGGTGATGTTGAACTCTTTGTACTTTTCTTACGGCTGGTATGGGATCCCCGCCAACCGCGGCGTGCTGGCAAGGGAAGGATGAGACAGGCAGTCTTTAGGACACATTTTCTAGTCCCTTCCCCATGCTACAGTGGGAAGCAGTGCTGTCCTAAATAGGACTGCTTCGTCGTCCAGGGGGCTGCCGAATTCTAGTGGTGTCTCGTTCTCTGGAAAGCGACCATATGACTTGTGACTACAACTTCCAGTGTGTCCTCACCTGTCGCTTTGCACGTGACCATTGCCGCAGAACTTTGAGTGATGAGGAGGGTTTGTAGAGTGATGAGTGATAGGGATGAAGTCATGACTTGTGCATGAATTTGATTAAAGTAAAGGTTAGTTGCGCGGAGGCGTCAGCCTCACTCTCTCATCCCTGTCCATCTGAATCCGGTGGTACGACATAGTCGAGATGGCCGGAGAAGGGCCGGGATGCAGTGGATGGCCACTAGTGATATTTCTGCCTTTACTGTCCCCTGTTCGCGCTCCATCACATTCAGCTGGGACCGCCTTCCTGTCCATTGAACCAGTCGAGTGGTTTCTTCCGAGCAGTCTGCCGGAACCCGTCTTCACATGCGTAGGCAGATAGTCCCTATAGTTCGTTTGCCGGAGAGCTAGAGGTCTAACCGGCTACCCTCACCTGGATTAGTCCGCCTGCCAAAGCGGTTACCGGGGTGTGGCCGCTAAGCATCCTACAGCTATGGGGAGCCAAAGGTGAGAGCTGAGTGGCAGGTGAGAACCAAGGTAGTCAGAGCTGTCCTGGATAGGACATTTCACTCACTTCCTACAGAAGTGCTATACATTCCTTGAACCCCATACACCCCATATATATATATATATATATATATATATATATATATATATATATATATATATATATATATATATATATATATATATACACCTTCCCTTCAATAAGTAATGAGAAAATGTCAGGAGAGACACTATTTTCATAAACTTACAAAACTTTGTCTTCTTCAAAATGATTGCCTCTCGCATCTACACAGTTCTGCATGCGTCTCTCCCAATCCTAGAAAACCTCTTCAAATTCCTTTTTCAGTAGTCCCTTCAGGTAACTTTCCGATGCCTCTTTCACCTCCTCTGTTGACTGGAATCTAGTTCCTCTGATGCTGTCTTTCATGTGTGGGAATAGGAAGATGTCGCAAGGGGCTCGGTCAGTGCTGTAGGGTGGGTGTTATACCACTTTCATTCCCCTGTCAGCCATCCAGGTGGTCACCAGCGTTGACTTATGGCACGGAGCATTGTCCTGGTGGAACCACCACTGACCACTCTTCCACTGCTGAGGCCTCTTCTTTCTCAT
>NC_134786.1:34330790-34333290 GCF_046742065.1 Oratosquilla oratoria | reverse complement strand
AGTAGGTGACACCCTTACACATCAGTAATTCAGCACTTTTATGACTGGAGGCTCATTTTTATTAGGAAAAAATGCTGCTCTCTGAATTGTTACCATGTCTTTATTTGGTACCCTTCTAAATCTCTCAGTTGAGCAGTAGTCGTCACTCAGGTCAGGTCAACTGGGTAGCTGCTTCAAATAGTGATATGGCGAGTGGTTGTGTTAAAGTGTTCAGCGCCGATGAGGTACAATCTCTACTCAGTAGAATTGAAGCCTTGGAGGATGCTGTAAAGTGCCTCAAAGGGGAGAATCGAGTTTTCCGATTGAAGGCCCAAAATACGGAAGACAAACCAAGTTTGGAGCTTGGATGGATAACGGTGAAAAATACGAAGCGGAAAGATGGGAAAAGTCCTCACCAGGCCCGCCCGATTACAAGAACTCGTTTCAAGCTCTCGAGGGTCCACAGGAAGAGGAAACAAAGGAAATCCAAGAGAAGAAGGGAAGGGCAGACACTGGATTCCTGCCCACAGGTAAGATTTTAGTTGTAGGAGACAGTCAAGTGAGGTACATAGACAGGACTTTCTGTGATAAGGATAGGAAACATAGGACGCAGGTGTGTTTCCCCGGCGCGGAGGTAGGTGATGTTAGAGATGGGATTGACGAGTGTTTAGTAGGGGAAGGTAGGGACCCCGTCGTTCGCTTAAAAGTCGGAGGCAATGATATAGGTAAGTTAGGAAGTGAGGAATTGTTTGCGCGGTTCCGGGACGCGCTAGACAAGATTAGAAATAAGGAAGGTGTTCCTGTTGTATGTGGAATCCTTCCGAGGCGTAGAGTTGAAGGTATGTGGCATTCCAGGGCTATTACAATGAATTGCATGCTGGCAAAACATTATAAGGACAATGGATGGGCATTTGTCGACAACTGGGATCACTTTTATGGTAAGAATCATCTATATACAAGAGAAGGGGTGCACTTGTCGTCCAGAGGATTTCGGCTTCTTGCTGAATCCCTTGAGTGAGAAAAAGGCATCCTACTGTTTTTTTTTTCGGGTAGATTACGTGGGAGTAGGGGAGGAAATATCGGGATATAGTTTAGGCAATAGAAACAACTATACAAATAGCAGAAGCGTAATAAACAAAATTGATTTGCTGCGAGGTAAAGCATGCGTAGAGAATTTGAAATGATAGCTATTACTGAATCCTGGATCAACATGGCTGATAAACATTTCCTTCAGGAAATCGAAATAGAAGGATATAATTTTTTTCACATGGGCAGGGTTGGCAGGAATGGGGAAGGAGTAGCACTTTTCATTAAAAATACAATCAACTGTATTATCAGTATTTCGATTAAAGAAGAGGACAGTACGAAATCTATTTGGGTTGAGATTATAGGCAAGAAAAAGAAAGTCATTACTGCCGTTCCTGTATAGATCTAACCTCAGCATTGAGCAGACTGATCCCCTGATTCATGAAATTCGCAGAGCATCCCAGTACAAAAACGTTGTGATCATGGGAGATTTTAATTATAGAAACATTGACTGGGAAACTTTAGTAAGAGACCAGGAAACGAAAAAAATTCTTAGATGTGGCGTAGGATAATTTCCCAAAACAAATGATTACCGATCATACGAGGGGAGAAAATACTCTGGACTTACTTTTAACTAATAATGAGCACCTAATGAGTAACGTAAAATTGACATATAGTCTAGGCTCTAGCGATCATCAAGAAATAAGATTTAATATCATTTGGGAAGAATTAAAAAGCACGAATAACGTCCACGTACCAGACTTCAGGAGAACAAATTTTTATAAGATTAAAACCTATTTGAAATTGAATATGAAATGTCATACGGATGATTCGTCCATCACCTTCGCGGTCAAGCTAGGGACATAACCAGGGGTCAGGTCATGACCAGAGATTGGTTCACGGAGGGCAATATGTATATCTTGGGTCAGGTCACTTGGGGGCGGGTATAAACAGCCAGGTCAGCGATTGGATGAGATGTATAGCAATCTACCTGATTTAATTATCAATGCACAAAATACATTTATCACCCTGAAGTCAATACGGAAGAATAGTAATACTCCCAAATGGATGGCGGACATACTGAAACATGAGATCGGAATGAAAAGAGGACTTTACGTAAAATAAAAAAAACGGGGAAACACACCTTAGATCAAGATATAACGAAATGGCAAAGCTGGTTAAAAAGAATACACGTACAGCGAAACGTAACTATAAAATTAAGGTTGTCAGTCAAGCAAGACCCAACCCTAAGGGTTTCTTTCATCTCTATAGAAAAAAAGAAAAGAAAAAAAAAAGGCCCAATTAAAACGATGAAAATGTTATGATAGAATCGGAGAAAAAATGAGCGAGGAGTTTAACAAACATTTTCTCCCGGTGTTTACTAATTAGAGATTAGAGGAGGTACCTAACTGCGATCCGATTTTCAGTGGGGATGAAGAAAGTAGACTATCTAATATCAGCATTAGTAAAGTAGAAGTAGTCAAGCAGATAGAAA
>NC_134786.1:34318290-34320790 GCF_046742065.1 Oratosquilla oratoria | reverse complement strand
CTACTACTCTCGTAGAAACTCTTGACTGCTCTTAACAGCTTTCCTCCTATCCCATATATCTGCAGTACCTCCCACAGTGCCTTCCTGTCTACCTTGTCATAAGCCTTTTCCAGATCCATAAAAGCCCCAAAAACATCCTTACCTTTTCCTATAGCTTTCTCACATATCTGTCTTACCACAAAAAATCTGATCTACACATCCCCTACCTGTCCTAAATCCACACTGTTCCTCACCAATTACTCCCTCTGTTCCTCTCCTAATCCTCTCAATTAAGACACTCCCATAAGCCTTCCCAACTACACTCAACAAGCTGATCACTCTGAAACTACTACACTTACACTTGTCCCCTTTTCCCTTGTAAAGCGGAACTATAAAAGCACTCCTCCTGTCCTCCGGCACTCTACTTTCTCTAAAGCAAACATTAAATAACCTCACCAGCCAGTCCACCATAACTGTACCTCCTTTCTTCAGACATTTTGCATGGCATCCATCCAACCCAGGTGTCTTACCTGCTCTCATCATCTTAACAGCTGCTTTCACTTTATCCTTCCCTATTTCTCCCTCATTTTCCTCACTCATCACTCTCATTTTCTTAGCGCTTCCCACTGCAACTACCTTTCCCTCCCTATTCTCCTTCACATTTTGCAACTCCCTAAAATACTCTGCCCACCTTCCTCTCACTGCCTTCTCTTCCATTACCATCTCTCCATCTGCACCTTTTACCTTTTCTTCTCTACTCGATTCGCCTCCTCTTCCTCTTTTAATTTCCTTCCAAAACATTTTTTTATTAGTTTCAAAAATGATTGTCATACTCTTACCCCATTTCACATCTACTCTCCTCTTTGCTACCTTTATCTTATGCTTAACTTCCCTTCTCTTTACTTTGTACCTCTCATACGATTCCCTCGTCCTAATTTGTAGCCAATCTATGAATGCCTGCTTCTTCTCTTCCACACCTTTCTTTGCTTCCTCATCCCACCACTCACTACCCTTCCTTCTATTTCCTCCCACCCTCCTTGTTCCACACACCATCTTTGTACACCTTATGACTCCCTCCTTGAACCATCCCCATTCCTCCTCCACTCCTATTTCTACTCTATCCCTCACTCCCTCCCACTCCTCTCTCAGCTTCTTCCTATACTCATTCTCTTTTTTCCTCATTTAAGCAGTTTATTCTAAGTACCTCCCTACCTTCTGCCCTTTTCCTCTTTCTCCACCTATTCTCCACTGTCAATTTACCTTCCACCAGAAAATGATCTGATATTCCCACAATCTCTCCCCTTAGGCCATTTACATCCTTACTCTTCGTACCATACTCCTAGTCACCACTATATAGTCCATTATCGCTCTATCTACCACCCCTCCATCTACCACCCTCTCCCATGTGTACTTATGCTTGACTTTCTTCCTAAACACTGTATATGCTAACATCAACTTTCTTTCAAGACACATCTCCACCATCAATTCTCCACTACGATTTTTAACTGGAACTCCATAGTTCCCCATCACACAAAAAGCTACTAGGGAAAATTGAAACAATAGGTGGAGTATAAAGAAAATTATTGGAATGGATGAAAGATTTCTTGAACGGGAGAGAAGTGAGATTGGTACTTAGAGACAAGAACTCGACCTGGGAAGAAATGATTGGAGTCTCATAAGGTTCTGTATTGGTTCCGATAATTTTTGCCATATATATATAAATGACATCGATGAAGTTGTGCAATGTTCTTTGCAGATGATGCGAAACTACTAAAGAGAGAGAAAGATTGTAAATCACTACAAAAAGACCTGGACAAAGTCTGGTAATGGAGTCAAAAGTGTAAGTAAATTTCAACATCAAGAAATGTAGTATAATGGAATTTGGAAAAAATAAATATTGGGACAATACAAAATTGGTACAAAGGAAGTTAAAAAAGTCAACTCGGAAAGGGACCTAGGAGTAACTATCAGCAATGACATGATACCAGATAAACATATCACCATAATAATTGGAGAATCTTAAAATTTACTAAGATCAATGAAAGTGGCCTTTGACTACCTGGATGAAGAAATGGTAAAGAAAATATTAGTTACATTAATAAGACCATGATTGGAGTACGCTGCGACACTATGGACACCCAGTACTAAAAAGAACATAAAGAACTTAGAATTCAAAGAGCAACGACAAAGATGGCACCAACGCTCTCCAAATTGACATACGAACATAGATTGGCCAAACTCGAAATACCAACCCTGGAACAAAGAAGAGAGACCTGCTCACCAGCTAAAGAAATATGAAAGAGATGGAAGTTCTTGATAGAGATAATTTAACAAAGTGGGATAAAAGAAAAACAAAAGGACATGAAAAAAATAAAAAGGGTAATTACAAATGATATCTGAAAAAGAATAGCTTCCCACACAGAGTGATAGATATCTGGAACAAATAGAATAAAGAAACAGTGAATGAAAAAGCTATACAAGAATTTAAGATCAAACTGGGTACTGAAAGCGGGACACTCCG
>NC_134786.1:34308290-34313290 GCF_046742065.1 Oratosquilla oratoria | reverse complement strand
AAGACCGAGCGCATACATCGCCATGGCCACCGGGTCTCCCTGAGTGGTGCCTTCCGCGGATTTGATGATCTCCACTTTCGTTTTTTTCTTCTCAGCCCTGTTGGTGACAAATACTACTACTACTACTACTACTACTAGTAGTAGTAGTAGTACTACTACTACTAGTAGTAGTAGTAGTAGTAGTAATAGTAGTAGTAGTAAAAGTGGTAGTGATTGTGGTTAAATTTATGGTGGTGGAGGTTGTGTTGGGGGTTCTGGTTGTATTTGTTGCTATGGTTGCGGTTGTGGTGGTAATAATGTTAGAAGTGGTAATAGTGAAATTTTCATCAACAGCAGCAGTGAATGTAACATTGACATAGCTTACCAACATTTTTAAATGTTGCTAGTACAAAAAACTCGTGGGAAAAGTCCATAACTAAAAATTATATGGAAGGAATTTGATTTTATCGCACCTGGACATTCTTGTACCAACGTGTTATAACAAGTTCAAACATGGACCCATAAATGGAGGTAATGACGCACCGCTGCCAGTTGGAAATCTGACACCATGGAATCCAGCAAAATCGAGGCCAGGATTAACATTAATTTCATGGTGAAAGTCGTTTGGGAGAATATGCAAATCATGACGCTCTGAAACAAGTTTATGGTGACAATGCCCCAAAGAAATCAACAACATACAAATGGATAAGTCGGTTCAGGAGTGGAAGAAACGAAATGGAAGATGAGCCCCGCAGTGGCAGGCCATCAACGTCAGTTTATGATAAAAACATTGATGCTGTCCGCGACATGATTGAAAAGAATAGACGAATAACCACTGAATAGGTAGCAGATACACTCAATATCTCCGTGGATTCTGCACACTCAATTCTGGTAGAGACTTTGGGGCTAAGCAAGCTTTTCGCTCGATGGATCCCTACGCTATTGCGACCGGATCGGCAGCAAACAAGGGCAGATCTTTCAACGGAAATTTTGATCAAGTGGGATGACGACTCTGAAGCTTTTCTGCGGAGAATTGTGACCGGGGATGAAACATGGCTTTACCAATACGATCCCGAGGACAAAATTCAATCAAAGTAGTGGCTGCCCCGGGGAGGAAGTGGACCAGTCAAAGCAAAATCTAAGCGTTCAAGAGGAAAGGTCATGGCCACTGTCTTCTGGGATCCAGTGGAGGTTTTGTTGGTTGACTTCCTCGAGAACAAGAAAACAATTACGTCTATTTATTATGAATGCGTTTTGAGAAAACTGTCCAAAAAAAGTCTCGGAAAAACGCCCTGGAAACCTGCATCAACGCGTCCTCTTCACCACGACAATGCACGCGCTGACGGTGCTCGGCAGACAAGAGCTGTGCTACATGAATTTCGATGGGAAATCATCCGACATCCCCCTTACGGCCGCGATTTAGCCACATTCGACTTATTTGTTTCTAAACTTAAGGAAATAATAGAAAGGTGCCAATTTTCCATCACTTGAAGATGTAAAAAATCTGTTTTGACATGGTTCAGATCACTTGATCCTCAGCTCTGCTCAGACGGACTTAAAGGCTGGGATCAACGTTTGCAGAAGTGTATTGACATTTAATGGAACATATGTTGAAAAATAAACATCATAACTGAAACCATTTTTTCATACTCTCCTTTTTCCACGAACTTTTTGAAGCCCTCTCGTACATGGGGAGATAACGATAACAGTGATACGCAAACAAATCAAATTAGAAATCATTAGTTAAAATAATGACCCAATTATAAGTTATTGTCAATTAAAATGGGAACAAACTGACAACTTTCCCTTTGTATCAAACGATAATTTGATAAGATTGGATTAGTGACCCGTTTGCTATATAAGTCATTATCATAAAATATGTTACAAAATTATCAATGTATGCAATTCTAGTGAGTGAGAAGTAGGTCAGGTCGATTAAAATGACTCTGGCAACTCAACTAATCAGTGTAATAATCTAGTATCTCATATAAGCGTCACTAAAAGGTGTAACAGTATCAAAAAGGCTAGAAACTATGGGATGGGTTAAGACCCCTTATCGTAGGAATTTAAAGTGATCAAAATCGCTAAAGGGATTAGACGGTCTGCTGGTTCGTTGTGGCTGCGTCGATGGATGCGGTGGTGATGGAGGGGGAGGAGGAAGTGGAGGAGAAGGAGGAAGAGGGAGAGATGGAATATGTGCCAGTACTGGTACTGGTGATGATAATGTTAATAATGATGGTGTTGGTATTAGGAGTGGGTGGTAGATGTTGATTGGCGAGTGGTGATGTTGACAGAGTATATGATTTGATCTCTTCTCAATCCTGCCTTCATCTCCCCATTGACTTTGCACGTTTCCTAATTTAGGAAGGGATTGGCGTGAAATGAGGAGCTAGGTACGGCTGTTAGTACTACGGCGTTCCTCTAATTTATGACAACGTTTATGCTAGGAGTAGGTTTCCGTTACCTCTTCATATTCAAAAGAACTAATGGGAACATTAACACTATATATATATATATTTTTTTATAGTTCAATGTTGGAAAAGGGTCCTAGTTAATATCTCGAGAACTCGTCAACTATTTCACTGAGGTGACATCTCCTAAGCTGAATCAAATGATTTGGAGTTAGCCAGAATAAATTACATAGACTTCTCCGCACCAAATGAAGCAATGGAGTCTTATCCCCCTTCACTACGATGACCTTTCCTGAAAAAAGCAGAATCTCGTGACATTAGCTAGATTGTATATAAAAACGTCACCGCGTGGAGGATTATAGAGACCAGTAGGATCAAGTAAAAGTTTAAGAAATCTGTTCCAGTTACCAATAAGCTTCTACTCAAGTTGGAAGAACTTCTGGTCTCTAAAAAGTTAATCCACCGTAGTTTAAGAGATACTAGAAGTCCAAGTGCCTCATCAACCCCAGTGTACGTGGTAGACAATCTTGAACTATGGTTATATGATTGTAAACAGTTTAGGGGAAAAGTAAATAGATAAATAAATAAAATGAAAAAAAAAATAGATACATAGATAGATACATAGATACAGTGATAGATAGATAAATAGATAAATAGTTAAATAGGTAAGTAGATAGATAGATAAATAGAGAGATAGATAGATGAATAGATAGGATAGATGAATAGATAGGATAGATGAATAGATGAATAGAAGAAAAGATGAATAGATAAATAGATGAATGAATAAATAAATAAATAAATAGAAAAATACTTCAATCAATCAGTCATTCAATCAGTCAATTATTCAATTAATCAATCAATCAATCAATTCAAAGACTTAACATCCCACGAACACACAGTGGATAGTGAGAAACCCTGGCAGTGCAAAGCCTTAACAGTTACGGCAATCACCTGTGTATTTTAGTTTGATAAATGTATAAATAAGTATACAAATAAAGAAAAACACAATTAAATCAATATATAAGTAAATTAACTAATTAATTACAAAACAGGTAAATAACTAAATAAATAAATAAACAGATTAATGGATAAGTACATTAATAGATGAATAGATAAATAAATAGATAAATGAATAAACAAATAAATGAAAAAATAAATAAACGATTGAGTAAATAGATAACCATAATTTTTTTCCAATTCAACTGAACAACAGCTTCATGCGTTCCATTTTTTAATCTTACCATAGCCTTACTGATGGAAACGTTGACTTTTCAGTTTTCTTCTCGAAAATACGTTACCACTCATCAACGTCTATAAGCACTCCTCTGATTCAGTACGTATATGCAAGTTTTAATTATCTATAAATGACCATTTTCCAATAAATTAGTTTCTAAAATTTTACAATTGCTTCTACAATTACTATGGTGGGTCAGGGATTGGAGATGGTTAAAGAAAATGGAGAAAAGTGGGAGGTGAGCCAACTGTTTTTTGCGGACGACACTGCGCTTGTGGCAGGATCGGAGGAGGGATTGAGGGAGTTGGTGACAGAGTTTAAGAGTGTGTGTGAAAGAAGAAAGCTGAAGATAAATGTGGGTAAAAGTAAGGTGATGAGATGTACAAGGACTGGAGGAAGTGGATAGTTTTAGATACTTAGATGCAAATGTGGCAGGAAAAGGTGGTGTGAAGGTGGAGGTAGAATGTAGATTGAGAGAAGTGAGTAAATGCCTTGGTAGATTAAAAAGTGTAATGTGGAATAGACATTTGGGAATGGATGCTAAGAGGAGACTGTATGAAGGAGTGATTGTGCCAACAGCACTGTATGGGGCAGAAACATGGAACATAAGAGAGAAAGAGAGAAGGAGTTTGAATGTGTTCGAGTTGAGGTGTCTGAGAAGTATGATAGGGGTTACTAGGCTAGATAGAGTAAGGAATGAGGAGATGAGGAGGAAAACAGGGGTGGAAAGGGAGCTGGGAGATAGGGTTGATGAAAGAGTATTAGGATGGTTTGGACACATGGAAAGAATGAGTGAAGAAAGACTAGTTAAAAGAAGTGTGGAAGGCAGATGTGGAGGGAGTGAACATGAGGGGGCGTCCTAGGATGAGGTGGATGGATGGGGTGAAGGGGGCTTTGGGGAAGAGGGGAATGTCAGTTGAGGAAGGACGGGAGAGGACAGAAGACAGGGGTGAATGGAGAATGGTTGTATATGGATAATGTGATTACACGAGTTGGAATGGGCGGGGGGATGGGGGGTGAGGTAGTATGTGTGAGCAAAATTTGACGCAGCCCGAAGGGATTTCTCCCCTTCCTCTCCTTTTATGCAATGGGGGGACGGAGAGGGGGTGGGGTTGTCGATTAAATGAAGCGGCCTTGCTGTGGATGTGCTGTGTCTTGCGACACTGCTTCTGACCCAGGGCAGTGGAGAAGGTGCAGGGATGACCCGTCATTCAGGAGGTGCTCAGATAAGAGGGAGGCAGGAGGGGTGTGGAGTGTATTCAAGGATGGAATGGGTGGGAATGATTTTATGCCTTTTTCTTTTTGGCTACCCCCCTTGTAAGGGGGAAGAAGCCTTGGTATATGTATGTATGTAAATTTATATATATATATATATA
>NC_134786.1:34288290-34305790 GCF_046742065.1 Oratosquilla oratoria | reverse complement strand
AACTCAACAATCGTATGTCATCTATAGGTTCACTTGCAAACGAGGGAACTACGCAACCCTCCCATTCACCTATGTTGACATGACGACTATAAAGATGAGCAGACGTCATAGTTACCATCTTTCGTCTGGAGCCCCAAAAACCCACTTACGTCAGGAACATCACGAGAACATAACGAAACAATTACTCACAGAGAACACCGAAATCATCACAACATGCCCGGACGCAATAGGCCAGTCATTCTACGCCATTTTTTGGGTCGAACCCACCACAAATTGCAATAGTAATGAAACATGCATTTTTCAATGTCAAATTTAGTGGAGAATGACATACTAAAAATCAAGGAAAATCGAAGCATGGGAACATTCCCAAATTTTGCAATCGTTAAGAGGTTTTAAGAGAAAATTTGCATAAAATTTTCAGTGTATATTCTAGACAAACAACTGTATACATGTTACATTACGACACCGGCATTCACCTTAGCTAAATTAAGATGACCATGGCCAAGGATCAAGAGTTGAATGAACTGAGAGTCAAGTCTAATCATGTTGCCAAGACATCTCCATGTACCAGACCACAATGACAAATGTTTATTCATCTTCAGGACCAGTAAGAGCGCATTCTTCTTCTGGATCACTTTCTGGTTCTGGCAAGGTCACATTAGAACAGTGAAGTCCTTTGCATTCACTGCAGGTGGAAGAGCATTCCAGGTTGTACTTGCGACAGCTGCATCGTCGGGTGCTGCAGTCTGTATTGCAGCCACAGTGGATGACATCTAGCAGGTAATCTGGAGCAGGGTTCATCTCGGTCATAACGGGAACCATTCTCTCGTCACGGATAGCCCATCCCCAACCATTGGCATCCATGCCAACTCCTTGCCACTGCTGAACCTAAATATACACCCGTAGGCAATGTTGCTTTGCAGATGCTGATGTAGGTGGCAGGGTACGTCCTCAACTCTGACAGTGCTTGTTGAAACCTTTTGGCAGAAGCGTTGAAGCCTCAGTATGTCCAGTGTTTCCCCGGGCTGGCCATTGTGCAAGCAAACCAGGGCATTCTCTCCAGCTGTCATGACATCCTCTTTCGACGCTCCAGGAGTGTTGAACGTTGCCAAAAGCCCAGAGAAATACGCACTGGGAGTTCAGCTTCTTCAAATCTGCTGATTTGCCAATTGAGTACAGTCTTGACGTGGTATCACAACCCAGGAGTCCATGTGCCACAAGAAGCTTGTCACACACATGGCGTCCAAGTGTCTTTTGTACTTGCTCGATATTCCAACATCTTGCTTGCCTTCTTGACGTCAGCTTAGGCTCAGGTCGGAAGAACAGGTTGTGTGATGTGGGCCCTGCACGACTACGTAGGAGAACAAGAAGATCGGTGTCATCGCCAACTACCACGGTGTCCTTGGTGTTTGCACATGCAATGGCTGTCTCCACTATGAGGACATCTGCATCTGCCCTGGCATGAAGAACATCGTTGTGCTGCCGTTGAAGTTCATCACTCAGTAGATTGATGAAGCTTTGTTTATTTGTTTGGTTGGAAAGAAAGTCATCTTTCTTCATAGTACATACCATGTCCTTTGTGAAGTTGACAAGGGGACTGCTGTGAGATTGAACGCGCCTGCTGTGCGCTACATCTTTGGTGGAGGGTGCGCTCACATATACATCAAACACTATGACAGCGTTACCATACCTGTCTCCAACATATTGTATGTAGTGACTGGAGATTCCTTCATAGGTCTCGCCAAAATTCCAAGGAATTCTGTGTAGCAGTGCCCCACCATCCAGAACATTTCACATTTTGTGGCAGCACTGTGTTGCGAACGGCAAGGGGGAGTTGTTTCCAAATGGCCTCGGCTAGCGTTGGCTTGTCGGCCTCAAGCAGGATATCAATGGTCTGAAACAGTGCAGGTGGGTAACTGCATAGTTCGTACTTGAAGACATCAGTGATGTCATCACAGCGTAATCCTGCCGTACTCAGACGTTGGAACAACAGCTGTGGATCTATCAGAACAGATTCTCTGCCACTTTTCACTGATGAACGTGTGTCTAAAGTCACAACCTGATTTTTTTTTCTTGAACGTGTGATCAAGAACCTTTTTGCCAACCATTCCATCTAAGATCTTCCTGCCCACTGACACTGCTTGGTCAGCATTGACCGAATCTCCAGCTATGATGCCAGTGTCAATGCTTTGCAGAGTTGGATCGTTTCCAAAGGGATCCTTTGATGACAGGTAGCCAATGAGTTTGTGCGTGTCATCTGTGTCCCGTGCTTGTCGAGCTGCTGTTTGTTCTTTGTGCTGGTCACTGGTCCCATACTGCACAGATGTGTAGTCTTGCAAGGCCATGTTGACCTCTGCACATATGGGGGTGGACAGCAGCCACGTAATCCCTTGCGACTCGCTCATGCCATGACCCCTTGTCAGTCCCCCTGTGGTTTTCACACTTCTCATGAGCACTTGCTCGATCAGATAATCTGTGGACAAGCCGGCCCAGTACCGATCTGAGCGCCGCACTACGTGATATCCATTCTGGAACTGGTGGTGGACCTCGGGATGCTGAATAGACAGTTGTGCCAGTCGCTGCAGGTAGACGTAAATATATTTGGTGTAGAGATTGTGGCCTGCAGCTGCCAGGTAGGGCAACATGTCGTGCAAAGCGTGCACGTGCATACGTCAGTCACCAGTGCGTTCCGACCTCAGGAATGTCCTCAGTATGTCAATCATGTCCATGTATTGCAGCCATAGCTGTGCAGTACGCATATCCTTCATCGATTGTCGGGCAACATTCAAGATGTCACGAACAGAGTCCAGAACCGGAGCTGAAAGGATATCTTCAGTGGAACACTCACCCTTCATCAATGAATCATACAGGTCTCGCAGCTCACACAGGTCAATTGGTCCAGCTCCCACACTTTGCGACCCTGACTCGGTATCATGTGGATCCATGGCTGCCTGTGGATCATCTATGCTTTGCATTATCTCGTCTTCACTTGGTTCGTCATCTCCTACAGTGCCCTGAGGACCACCATCCTTGGCCTGCGAACAAGTAGGAATAGCGTACCAAGTATGCTTTCTGCGAGGAGAGTGTTCAGTGCTGCATCAACCAAGAGATGACCACGGATAGCTCGGTCATATGCCTTGCCAGACAGCATGTGCGTTACAGTGTTCTCAGCATACACCAGTTCCAGAACAGAGCGCAGTCCAAATCCTGACATGATATTTCCAATACTCCCCAAGAAGCTCATCAACGTGTGGAAGCCCCTCATGCGCAGTGCAATCTTACGCAAGTCACTGCCCTCCGATTGACTTTCGATGATGGTAAGCGCCTTCCACCAAAGTGGTTGGTTAAATATGATGATGACCTTTGCGTTGTACTGGTTGGCTTGCTCAGATAGAAATGTCAATGTTGAATAGATGCAAGTTGGATCACTGCTGTTCATGTCGATCATGGGAAGCAGGAAGACTGTAGACTGACCTGGATGTACACCAGTGTGCACGGCTTGCATCATGTCAGACCATGCTGGTCGTGGTGAGCGCAATGTGAGGGACAGCTTCCAGAGGAGGTCAAGGTTGGTAGATCTGTCCTTTTCCATCTCATCTTGTAGAACCTCATACCTCAGAGTATCTAGCCCATCGCAAGGTCATGTCAGATGTCGGATGTTTATTCGGCCCACAGCTACAACATCCTTCAGTGTCACAGACACACGTGGCACTCTTGTTGATGTCCGGGTACCTGGAGTGACAGACGCAATCATTCCCATCCCGTGGAATGTGTTGAGGCCATCTGTTGTACGGATGTTGTGATCGACATTGTACGCCATATATTGGATGACCTGCTCTGGCCGGTAGTTTGGTATGTCTGTCCCTTGTACAACTGCTGCACTCCGTTCATACCTTTGTATCTCACGGTAAGAACTGCAATATCCGTGAGCATGAAGCGTGTCGATCAAGAACTTTGATGCAAAATGATGGTGCATCTGTACACCCAGTCCTATCTGTAAGGGTGCCAGCAGCACTCGGGGCCGAATTGCCTGCATGATAGCTTGCCCTAGAGAACAGACTTTTCTATCAGCATCTCGGCCCACAAAGAGTGTTTGAAGAAGGAGTTTTAGTGATTCAGGTAGGAACGACATGGCTTCTTCTGTTGAGGACATTTTAGTTGTACTGGGGTACATATCTATCGACTGTTGTACGGATTTCACATCACTTTTGATCGGTTTTGCTGCCGCCTTAATCAGTCTCATCTTCTCAGCTTCAGATGATGTTTCTTTTTTGGCCTTTGACGGAATTCGTGAATGATCGCAGAGGCCTTGTGGCGAAAGGTCACAACATTCTCTTTGCCATTTATTTCTGCGATGGTGATATCCTGACCAAAGTGCTTTTGGATACATTCCTTCATGTAGGTGAATCCATAAGGTGTGCAATCAGTTCCAAGAAGAAATTCCCCCATTTTCTCTATGAGATCCGGTATCGTTGTCTGTTCCTCGTCATTGGCTTTGAGGTACTCTACGACTTTTATGAATGCATCATTCCGTGTGTCATCAGCCGGTCTACCATACTTAGGTCGCTTGCTTGGCACTGTAAGGAACTGGCGTGGAATCTGCTTCCCAGTTCTGAAGTTTATGCTACATATATTATGATAGACTGCGTCAGCGGCATGCAAGTCCTGGACGAATTCTACTCGAGCCTTTACTGTCTCTGACCATGCATCATTGCGTTCAACACAGCTCTCTGTAACCTTCCTCTGGAAGTCCATTGTTCGGACTGGTATAAGTTTATGCGTTTTTTGTCTGCCCTGGTACTTGTCTGGTGTTCCACAGAACAAACAGTGTTCGCTGTAGTTAAACGCAGAACTGGCAGATCGACGCGCACGCACAGTGCCGCTGAAACCACCAGTACAGTCATATCCCCGTTTTCTGATGTCTCGCTCAATAGACAGTTGGGAGCAGAAGTCCTTCCTGCATTTGGTGTGTACAACTTGTCCAGGTGCGACACTGATATCAGCCTGCCGTAGGTCATTTGCCTTGCTTATTCCATCACACCCCTTGGCACCTAATTTCGTGGTTTGTTCGCCGTTGCCGAGAGACTCGCTGCAGAAAACGCAATCGTCCATGCTACTGGTTAACCTGAAAAGAAAATAACAAAAGGCTATTAGACGTTAATTATCTCAATTTATTTATTTAATAATCAAAATTTTTGACATATTTTTAGAAATTTGAAAGAAATAACAAAAGCACTGTTATAACAAATAATGTTATGCCATTTCTGTTAGCGTATCTTCGTGCATAACTTTCAAAAAGTGGTTGCTCGAAATGAATGTGTTCCAATGCCTCGAATTTCCTTGACTTTTACTATGTTATTACATGGGTCAAAAGAAGCAAAAATGCCAAGTTTCATTACTATTGCAATTTGTGGTGGGTATATCCATAAAATGACTGGCCTACAAGCCGTCTCCCCTACTTGAAGCCTTAAATATTAAATAATTACACCCTAATCTCAACACACAATCATCAGACCTGCAAGCGTTACCAAGCATGAGAAGGAACACAGCCCCTGGTACCAGCCAATCTGCGCCTAGGAGAAACGAGACTGACGACGCAAGCACGTCTTAAATACCGGCCAAATCCCAAAAACCGACATTGCGTAATAAGGAGAATATTCTAAAGAAAATACAAAATGCTGAATTATCTATCACTTTTAATGAAACATGTTTGAGAGGAGACCTCCTGCCCATATATACCCTTAATATTCCAAGTGATGGGGCAGTCAACGTCAGCAAGAGAAACAGACATAAGCCCAGTGTCGAAGCTAGAAGAAATTTCATGAATAGGAAAATACAAGAGCTGAAGATTAAGCTTGAAGAACCTCGCAAGAATTACTACGAGATAGGACAGAAGTGAGCTAACATTGTTGTTGACTCAAGATTAAAAAAAGCAATTGAAGCTTGTTTTCATGACATGATGAAACAACATCGTAACTGCATCATTACTACAAACCAGAAAAAGTTGGCCAACCTTAACGCCGGCAGCGTAAAACACCCACGTCCAGCTAAAGGCTACATCAATTTAACAGATAAAACTCTCACCCCAAAACAAGAAGAACTGTATATATAGAGAGGCCATCACTACACTTAAAGGGCTTTAAGTGCAGTGATGGCCTCTATATTTGGAGTTACTGGAAAAAGAAAACTTTATCAGAATTAATGGTAGGGGATCACACTGGTTTAGATTTGTAGACGACGTCCTCGCTATCATCCCCGAAAACACCAATGTAAATAATAAAGTGAGAATGTTTAACGCGGTCAACAGCAACATTCAGTTCACCGTAGAAGAGGCACAAAATGAACAATTGCCCTTCCTAGATACATTTATACGACGAGTAGGAAAAACTGTGACTTTCTCAATATACAGAAAGGAAAAACACAAAGAAGATTTAGTACATTACTTCTCCGCACATGATGATAGGACAAAGAGTGGTATAGTAATAGACTTTTTTCTCAGGGCACTACGAATCTATAGCAAAGAATACCTAGAAGACGAATTTGATTATATTATGAAAACCTTTGACAAACTTGGATATCTAGAGGGAATGTTGAGAATAAAAAGAAAAACAAAAAATATTGATAATCGTGGAAAGAAAGAGAGAAATTATAGAAATAACACCAATTTTGTGTCAGTACCTTGCTCAGAAAAGTCACCAATAATAGACAAATATTGAACAAAAACAGGTATAAACATAGATAAATAACTAATAAATGGAAAGGTGATTTTATAAAGACTTCAGAAAAGAGAACCAATTCCAAAAACAGCGTCGTATACAAAATCCCGTGCAATAGTTGCTCAATGGCATATTATGGTGAGTCATCAAGGGGATTAGAAAAAAGAATTTATGAACATAAAAACGACATAAAAGCACATAGGACATCTAATTCTTTAGTAGTTCATGCGGAAAAAATCGATCATTTACCAAACTGGAGAGGAGCTGAAGTGCTACATAAAGGTTTTGATAAATTCACTAGAAGAATTGTAGAATCAGCATATATTTCAACTAATAATTCATCGAACCATCGAGGAGGGTTTATCAATTTAGCTAAATAAATTATTATTTTGATTCTAGAACACGCCAGAAAAACGACCTTTCCCAAGTGTTTGCAAATATGATTAAGTTTAGTACATAAACTTCAATTACAGTTTTCCGCACACTCTCTGAAGAAGTTCTACTCGAACGAAACGTCAGTGTGTTTAGGGTTCCCAGCCTTCCCCTGTGTTTATGTTCTCCATCATCCAAATCATGTGTGTAAAATACTTATCAATATATATATAGATATATATATATATATATATGCATATATATATTATAAATATATACATATATATATATATATATATATATACATATATATATATATATATATATATATATATATATGTGTGTGTGTGTGTGTGTGTGTGTGTGTGTGTGTGTGTGTGTGTGTGTGTGTGTGTGTGTGTGTACTGTATATATATATATATATATATATATATATATACATATTTATATATATGTGTATGTATGTATGTATGTATGTGTGTGCGTGTGTGTGTGTGTGTGTGTGTGTATTCACTTGGTCTTTCACTTGGTCTTTGGATCACGTGTTGGACTCGTGATCGACAGCTATTTCCCTCCTGGAAGAGAGCTCAGAGCTCGTAGGTCCGATCTATGGGTAATGCTATGACCTTGCACACACACACACCCCCAACTCCCCGCCCACGAGAGTCAGAGTACGACCCGAGGCACAGCGATACCGAAATAATTTCGGCCCTGGGCAGGATTCGAACTGGGTATTAGGAGCATTTCTGCTTCCTATTCCAGCGCTCTACCAACTGTACCACCGAGTGTGTGTGTGTGTGTGTGTGTGTGTGTGTGTGTGTGTGTGTGTGTGTGTGTGTGTGTGTGTGTGTGTATGTGTGCGTTTTCTTTGTACTCTTCTGATATTGTGTCCCTTTTTAACCTATCGAAAAACTCATGCAAATAATCTAGTCTTCAAATTATTGCTCTTCCAGCTTCAAATTTATTTCTTCGTTGGTTCATTTCTTGTTTTCTTTATTAATGTGTTTATTTGAAGGGGATTTTCCTTATCAGTAAGATTGCAGTGTGTCATCGGCGGTCCTTTTTCACTCATTTAACTAATCATTTTAAGATAACTTTTGATAGTATCATTGTTACTATTCATGGCACGATGATCCAACATTCATGACAGTTTAAATTCGCATTAATTTTTTATTGTGTACAGTATTTGCATTGTCATTTCGAATGTGTACATACTATTTTGTTTTCTTTTGCAGGTAAGTGCTCCTTTGAATTTCGTTCAACGTTTCCTTCGTGTCTGCAAGCTTCGTTCAGAAGCAGCAGTGAATCCAAACCCATGGGAATTGTTTAAGAAAGTAAGTATGACAATATGGTTATGTGAAATATGCGGGGTAATTCCAAACTGTTAAGTACATTTAGTTTTATTAACACACTCAGCACCAAGGAAGGGTGGTTAAGCTCTTTGGACCCCAGTATTGAAGAGATTAGATCAGAGGTTCTCAACCAGTCTTTCGTCACGTACGAGTATGTTGTTCTTTAGCCTCCTGGAAAGGACCTACTCAACACTCAATCAAATCGTTATTCATCCACTATTTATCATCAGTTTTGTGTTTGTGGGACCCCTAATGAAACTATAAGGTCCCTTATGGGTCCACGGGTCCCAGGTTTATGGCTACAATATCAGAACATATAGATGAAAACGCGATAGTCAGTCTTTGTAAACTAAGCAAACCTTCAGTAAGCTTGCGAGTGTGCATAAACAATACAGAATTTAACCTCAGCACTAACTCTTCATAGCTAAAATGATATCTAGAGATTTCTGATATAGCAACATTAAAGAATGCTTAATTCCGAAGCTGTAAATCTTTTACATAATCTCTCTAGCGACAGACTGTTTCATTTAACATTGGAAATGACTTTGTATTGGGAGACGATAAAAGGGTTCCTAAGAGCTTCGAAACAAATACCTAAAGAAGGCAGGCAACGTAGTTGCAAAAGCCAACGACTAATCATGGAGTATGCATATCCCAGAAGCTGTAAAAATCAAGATAAAAACAGATGCAAATCATGCTACGCGCAGCTAATTGAATAGGATGGTACGTTGCGGAAGATGAACTTTATAAATTCCCGTTCGCTCTAACTCGGCGGAAGTTCTTCCTTGTAATTATCGCCGAAGAGCTGGTTGCCAATTTTTGGATTGTACCAAAATCTAGATTTTTTCTATTTATTTATCTTTTTTTCAAGACTACTCCAGCTTTTAACTGATAGTTTGAATTGTATATTCTTTATTAAATTGTAGTGAGCAAGATATAGGAATGAATATATAAGGTTGAATGATACTTAAGCATACCACTGGTGAATTGTAATAGGAGGTTCTAGAGTTTTATGAACTTACATTGGTGATTAGAAATATCTGGAGGTAATTTCAGTTCTAAGACACGATGATGAAAGATGGAGGGATTTAATTTTTCACTAGTATCTTATTTATATATTTTTATCTTAAGGAAAAAGGCAGAGAGAGATATGGTGGAATTTGTTAAACACCGATAATTTTGTTAAAAAAAAAAACAAATATAAAAAAACGAGGCGATATTTTGATAGATACATAATGGTGATGAATATGTACTTTTATGCCTAGATATGAGCATTCCGTTGTTGTTGTATTCCATATTGTGTATGCAAGAACCTTCAAATGTTACACATGAAAAAATAAATTGAAAATGAAAACACAATTTGCTGTGTTAGAATAAAATTTTAGAGGTAATTAAATTGTTGCTTTTGAAGGCTGTTAAAGTTGGACTAATTAGAATAGTTGTGTCCGAGGGATACTAAAGTGTTAGGAGAAACTAAGGTTGTTGGATCTGAAGGATGGTACAGTCTCTTTATTCGAAATTAAAATATCTCTCTTTCGGGAGGGAAATAGCTGCCGGTCACGAGTCCAACACGCCATCCAAAGACCAAAGGTAAAACACACACAAACACACACACACACACACACACACACACACACACACACACACACACACACACACACACACACACACACACACACACACACACACACACACACACACACCTCGTGGGGCTGTGGTTAGAGTTTTCGCCTGCCACTACGGTGGTCAGGGTTCGACTCCCGCCCAGGGCTGAAATAATTTTAGTATCGCTGCGCTGCGGGGTGTTACTCCGACTCTCGTGGGCGGGGAGTTGGGTGTGTGTGCGCATAAGGCCATAGATAATCATACATACTCTGAGCTCTCATCCGGGAGGTTAATAACTGTCGATCACAAGTCCAACACGTGATCCAAGACCATGGTGAATCAACACACAAAGGATTACAAAGGATTACAAAGGCGGAGCATGCCGACAGGAGACCTTTTGGTCCATATCTAGGTCGGATGCGAAAAAAAAATCATAACAATAAAATAATAAATAAAAACTATAATAATGTAAATAACAAATAAAATACATAAATAAATGCATAGGTATAGTTAAATAATAAACATACAAGTAAATAGTAAATAATAATCAATTGACATATAACTAATAAAAAATGAAAATCAAACAGACAAATGATAACAAAACAAAAACAAATAATATAAAATAAATTATAATCATTACAGCATCTTGCTTAGGTGTTTATCTAAATGATTCTTAAAGCTTCGAACTGAACTACATTGCACTACCTGTGCAGGAAGTTTATTCCATTCATTAACTACACGTTTGGCAAAGTTGTTTCTACCTACTTCCAAATTGAATCTATTTCCGACAGTTTGAGACCATTGTTTCTTGTCTGATTCTCATTCAATGTGAAAATTTTGTCACTTTTGATGCTGTTAATTCCCTTTAGAATCTTAAAGACCTGTATCAAGTCACCTCTGAGTCCACGCTTTTTTAGGGAAAACAGATTCATATGTTTTAGTCGATTTTCGTATGATTTATTTTTGATATTTGGAATCAGTTTTGTGGCTCGCCGTTGTACTTTTTCCAGTCTGTCAATGTCTTTAATGAGATTCGGTGACCATACGGAAACAGCATATTCCAAATGTGGACGAACTAACGATTTATATAGTTTGTTAATGAGTGATGGACTTTTGAAATAAAAAGATCGCGCAATCAGTCCTAACACACACACACACACACACACACACACACACACACACACACACACACACACACACACACACACACACACACACACACACACACACACACACACACACACACACACACACACACACACACACACACACACACACACACACACACATACACACACGCACACACACACACACACACATATTTCACATACACGCGTTCTTTGATCTACGGCATGTTAGATCATAGTGTATCAGAATAACAAAAAAATTTCATCTGCTTAAAGTCATAAAGGATTTTCATAGATGCATGAGGAGTATAACAGGAGCCCGAAGTACCTAAAGCTGTGCTAGTTTCAAAACGTTACATGATGTTTTCGTGATCATTTGGGTGCAAATGTGGCTGAAGGATTCTATTTAGTGAATGCAGCTTCTTGATTCTATGATAAATACTTGTACATACGGCGTCCTCATGTTATGATTAATCTGAGTGTCAAAATAGAAATACGTAGAGTAAAAAGAAATGAACGAAGAAATATCAGAATGTAAAAAACTAAGTGGTTTTGAATTTAAATTATTTGAATTTAATACTTTAAGGTTTGAATATTTTGATTGGAGTATTCAAGAGTTGTTTTCTAACTTAAACAAAATAATCTTATTTAGTGATAAGGTAAACATACATCATGTGAACTACGAATATCGATTAAGTTATGTATGAGCATATTTATGGATATGTAAATGCAGAAATGTTACTTTTCTAATTTGTAATTAAGAAACTATGATAATATACATTTCTACATATTACTAAGGATAAGAATTGTCGATGTGTAGTAGTTACATGTCTATGAACATTAATATATCTGGGAAGGAAATGTAGAGGGTTATAAAGTTATATGGGTCTGTTTGATATTCAAGTACCCTCAGAGTTATGAGACTATCTACCCGTACTCCCATTAATCTGACACTGAATATAGAATGGTAATATATTAAGACTAATTCACTATACATTGGTACTGCAAAGGGTATAACAAATTTGAATTATAGTGACTTTATTGAGCACAAAGATTAAGATCATGAGCAATATATAATAACACTAAACATGTGAGAATGAAGCTGTAGGTATTTTGATGCCAAACAGTATTGAACTTCAGCCTTCTAAGTAACCTTTGGGAAACTTCCTGAGAACTCCAGTGGATTCTCGAACTCCAGACTAAGAACTCTTGTGTGAGAGAACTTCACAGTGTGACATGGTAGAGATTGTATATAAAAAATGAAAATGAGGCTACGCCAGAAGGCCCGTAGCTGCGGCTGAAGCCGTCACCTTTACCTTGGGCTGTTAGCTAATCTTATGAAGCTACATATATGGCGCAACAGAACTCAGTGGAACGATAAGAGTTTTTGTAAAGCAGAACTGAATCGTAGCGATAAATGACGAATGTATCATCCTGTATAAACATGTGATAAAACTGCACAGTATCTAAATTGAAACGATTGTAAGATGTATTTTGAGAGTTGTGTTACAGCTTAAGGGAGAGAATACAGTCGTTTTGAGTGTGTGTATGAGCATCTTTATGACTAAATGGAAATTCATACGAAAATCAATTTCTAAGTTCTTTGGCTTGTGAAAGAATTTGTGCAGCTCTAAGAAAATAGTAGTAGTAGCTAGCTGTTGGAATCAATAGATCATATATGCAGTAACTTACAGTTTTATGAAAATAATTATGGAACTGTCAAGCATCGTTGGTTTCCTTAACATTTCGTAAAGCTTTGCAGTTTTATATAGTGACATTCATATTTACACAAATTAAACTAATTTAAAGCGTCATACCTCCATTATATCATAATAAATCAATGAATGTATATGAAGAAATAATGCTTGATAACGTAATATTAGGAAAACGTTGAGTATCATGCAATAGTGACTCGTGTGAGATCCCATGAAACTGGTAGGATACCCATAAGGATCCCGTAATGCTTAGAACAACTGTGATTGGTTTGTAGTTTCATGCAGGAGTGTGGACGCATATGCAGCTGCGTTGAGAAGCTGTAAACAGACAGATAATCCCATAGTCACATGCTGCCATGCTAAAAATGTGCAGCCAATTTAGACTATAGGAATCTAGCAAAACCGCTGATGCTGCACTGAATATACACAGCTGTATGAAACATCAGAGTATCTGCGCACTGTTGTAGCTTGTATCTGCAGCAGAATAAAACTGTGAATGGCGTGTATGAACAACTGCTTGGGGCTGGGTTGGGTATGTGCAGCTAAGTGAAGCTGTGAAGGGCATATGCGGCAGCTGCGAGCTGCTGTGGGCATGTGTGTGGCGAGAGTGAGGAGGACCCGACTCCAACGTAAAGATTTTTCCTCAGTGATGGCGAAGCTCCAGGAACTCGCTGCAACCCGGCCTCTCTCTCGCTTCCTATTTCTCACCTCCTACTCTTCCATGCTTCCTCTTTCTCATTTCTCTATTTCTTGTTTGGTCTTCCTTTCCGCCTCTTCCTCGTTTTACTATTTCTCGTTTAGTATTCCGTACTTACACTTCTTTGTTTCCTATTTCTTACATCATACTCTTTCTTTGCTTCCTCTTCCTCATTTCTCTACTTTCTTTTAGTGTTCCTTACCTCCTCTTCCTCGTTTTAGTATTTCTTGTTTAACTTTCCTTACCTCCCCTTCCTCATTTCTTAATTTCTACCTCCTATTCTTCTTTGTTTCCTATTCCTCATTTCTCTATTTTCTTTTAGTGTTCCTTACTTCTTCGTCTTCGTTGTAGTATTTCTTGTTTAATTTTCTGTACCTCCCCTTCCTCATTTCTTAATTTCTACCTTCTAGTCTTCTTTGTTTTCAATTCCTCATTTCTATATTTCTCGTTTATTCTTCCTAATTCCCTTTTTCAATTTTCTATATCTTACCCACTCTTTCTTCCTTTTATTCCTCATTTCTTTGTTTATCACCTACTCCTCTTTCTCATTTTTCTATTCCTTGTTTAGTCTTTCTTACTCCCTCTTCCTTAATCCTCTGTCTTACCTACTCTTTCTTCCTTCCTCTTCCTCATTTCTTTGTCACCTGCCTACTCCTCTTTCCCATTTCTCTATTTCTCACCTAGTCTTCCTCACTTTTTGTCCTTCGAATGCTCATTTCCCATCTACTTTTCCTCGCCTTTTTATTTTCATATCTTCATCCTTATATGCCCCTCCTCACCCTATCATCACCCACTCATCATTGTCTCCTTTTCTTTACCTCCTCATTCACACTCTCATCCTCTCTCCCACACCTTCACTTCCTCATCCCCACTTCCTGATATTCACTTCCTCGTCCTCATCCTCATCTCATTTCACTTCACCTCATTTTCATATCATCCTCACCTATTCATCTTCACCTACTTAGCCTCACCTATTCATCATCATTTATTCATATTCACCTACTCATCCATACCTCTTCCTCATCACTACCCACATATTCACTACCCTTATCTCCATGAACCCCATCTTCACCTCATCCTTACCTACTCATTTTCGCTTATTCATTCTCACTCTTATCGTCATTTCGTCTTCCTATTTTTCTTACTTCCCACTTAGTCTTCCTTTCTTCCTCCCTTCTTCTTACTTTAGTCCTCATATACATTTCTTCACCTTCTCTTTCTCATTTCTGTTATTACTTTTCCTTACGCATTGTCTCTTATTTTCTTATCGTTCTTTCTTTATGTTCATCTACTTTTTCTTCTACTTTCCTATTTTGTTTTTTTATAATGTTTCTTTCTAACTTTTTATCTCTCCTTTTCATTACTTCCTATTCTTCATCTCCTCCATCTACAATTTGTAATATTCACATGCTTTTCCTAATTCTATCCTTTATTTTCTTCATTCTTCTTCTTAACTTTGTATTCATCACCTACCTTGCCTTCATTATTTATCTTCTTTTATTGCTTTCTAGTTACTATTCTTTACTTCCTCTTCTTCGTTTCTTATTTCTGACCCCCTCTGTCTCATTCTCATTCCTTGTTTCTCAACTATTCTGCCTTACTTCCTCTATCTTATTTCTTCTTTTTATTTTGTTTTCCTCGTGTCTTGTTACTCACCTTATCATCCTCCATTTCCTTGTTCACTTAGAACACAGTTCTGATTCTTCTTCCAAACTTGTTATTTTTCTTGGTTCAACCCTACCCCCATCGCCATCTTCATTAGTTCTCTACCTCTTCATTTTCTTCCTCCACTTCCTCTTACTCCTCTTTCATTCTCTTCTCTTCTTCCTCCACCTCTTCTTCCTTTTCTATTTTCTTCTCTTCTTCCTCCACCTCATCTTCCTCTTCCTCTTCCTATTTCTCCTCTTCTTACTTCACCTCCTTTTCCTCCTCTTCTTCTTTCTCCTCCTCTTCCTACCTCTCCACTTACCATACTTCTCATCTTTATCCTTATCATTCCTTCCATCCATATCCTCATTTTACACGTCCTCCTCGTCCCCTGCATGCTCCTTGTTTTTCTTACCCTCGTTGGCCTTTTTTGCCCTCTTTCTCTTCTTCCTCTTCTCGTCCCTATTCACCATCTCTATTTTCTTTCCTTTAGCTTCCATCTCCTTCCTTGTTCACCTTCCCTACCACTTCCCACTCTTTAGCCTTTAATATCTCGTCGTCCCTCCTCTTTACTTGACTCTCAGGTCTCTCTTTCTTTGACTTATCTCTCTTTATTTATTCCATTTACACCATTCCCATCATTTTGTTTATTTTTCTTTCTTCCCATTTACCATTTTCTCTTTCTTTTCTACATGCCTTTGTTACTTTGTAGAAAAGAATAAGATAGCCTTCTGTGCTTTCACCTCGTTTCTCTATTGTAATTTCTTTATTCTAACATATTTTTGTCCCTCTATTTTTTCCATGCCCTCCCCTCTTCCTTGTTCTTTTTTTGTCTTCGTAGCTTTTATCAATCCAGAAGGCCATCCTGAATACTCATGTCAATTCACCGCCCTTTTCTTCCCGCCATCTTTCATATATTTTTCTTTCTATTCTTTTTCAAGGCCTTCCAAATTTCCATAACCAGCACTGTTCCCATTTTAACTTCACCTGGAAATCCAGTCACTACTCAACTGATTCCAACGTTCTCTTCTCCGGCATCTGAGCGACCTCTCCTTTGTCTTTCCAGCCTGACCGTCTCCCTCCTACTTTTCCTTTTCAACACGTAGAAAGTGAGGTTCTTTCTTATATATTTATTCTATCTTCCGTCAGTTGATTTTATTCAGTTGAAGAAACCCCTTACTTTTTGAGGTTTAAAGAACCAAGAATAAACTCAAGAATAGACCTGTGTCTTCTTTTTACAAAGGATTACAAAGGCGGAGCATGCCGACAGAAGACCTTTTGGTCCATAACTAGGTCGGATGCAAAAAATATATATATAATAACGAAAAATAAAAAAAGATAGATAAATGAATAAATATAAAAAAATATAGTAATATAAATACTAATAATAACAAAATAAATAAATGCATAGGTATGTTATTTAATAAACAAACAGGTAAATAGTAAATAATAATAAATTGACAGATGAATAATAATAAATGAAAATAAAGTAAATAATAAGCAAACAGACAAATAATGCCAAACAAACAAGTAATATAAAAAATGCAGTCATTACAGCATCTTGCTTAACTGTTTATCTAAAGGAATCTTAAAGCTTCGAACTGAACTACATTGCAATGCCTCTGCAGGAAGTTTACTCTGTTCATTAAATACACTGTTGGCGAAGATGTTTCTGCCCACTTCCTCAACTTGTCACATTGTCTCAACATTTAGAGAAACTATCAATTGGTTCATATATGTAGTAGTTGCTTCATATATTTGTTCTGACTGCCACCAGTCAATTTTATTCAGCCGAGGGAAGCCCTTCACCTTTTGAGGCTTAAAGGGTCTATTCATTGGTCCATAGATATTAGTTGTTATTCAGTCTGATTACCGTCAGGTGATCTTATTATTCACATTGGAAAAGCATCACTTCATTTACGGGGTATTTTTCTAAAAATAGATCTTTGTCCTTCCTCTTCATTGGTCTTCCGTCTTCCGATTAACTAATCTTCATTCTTTCTTTCACTTGAAACTCCTCTTCCATACTTGATGTATGTTTTCCTTTCCATTTCGCTTATCTTTTTCCACATCACCTTTCGTCCTTATCTCCATCTATTCCTTTCCCATTACTTTCTACTCTGTATTCCTCATCTGCCCTTCAATATTTATCTTCTTTTATTATTTGATAGCCATTTGCGAAACTCGGTGACCCCTCAGGAGTTTCTGGAACCTAGTTTAAGAATCTAGATGCAATCACCACACAGAAGACACCCAGTGGAAAAAAACG
>NC_134786.1:34278290-34280790 GCF_046742065.1 Oratosquilla oratoria | reverse complement strand
TACATATAATATATATACATATATATATATATGCATACATATATATACATACATATATATATATATATAGATATATACAAAAAAATATACATATATATATATATCAATATATATGTACGTATATATATATATATATATATATATATATATATATATATATATATATATATATATATATATATATATATATGATTGACTAGATAAACACCATATCTAGTCAATCTTGTCGGCAGACTGCCACTTTTAAGCATATATATATATATATATATATATATATATATATATACAATATATTTATATATATAATATTTACATACATAAATATATATACATATATATGCATATATATATATATATATATATATATATGTATATAAGTATACATACGTAAATATATATGTATCTATATATATATATATATATATAAATATATAGATATAAATATATATATATACATATATATATATATACATATATATATATATATATGTGTGTGTGTGTGTGTTTGTATATATATATATATATATATATATATATATATATATATATATATTTATATATATACCCCGTCTGGGGTATTGGCTGCTTGGTACTGTGGTAAAGTAGCATGCAGTCGATACTTTAGGGTCTATATGGGGCGCCCCTACGGACCAGAGCCACACATCATTTTGTCTATGATAGAGGAAAAGTCTGTTCATAGAGAAAGGATGACACTTATATACTATGACTATCCCTCCGTTATGCTGTCCCCCAACCCTTGTTGTTATACTGTACCATTTCTCTGAGTAATTTTCTTTTTCTATGGTGGGGGAATTCCCTGTGGTGGGGGAAAAGAATACTGCCACCAAGTTTTCCCACTTGGATCGTAAGAGGCGAGAAAAAAGGGACAGGGATTGGGACTAGGCAAAACTCTCCTTGTAACCCAACAGGGGACCTTCCTAAAATAAATGGCAGAGGCATAAGAGGGGCTGGAGAGCCTCGGCCCAGCACCCTAAGGTTTGGGTCTTTTAATGTGCGTTGATGTGGTACAGATGAGAGTAAAAGGGAAGAGATAGGTAGTATGTTTGTGAGAAGAAAGATGGATGTGTTGGCTTTGAGTGAAACTAAGTTGAAAGGGAAGGGTGATTGTAAGTTTGGGAGTGTAAGTGGGTGGCTATACTAGTAAGTGAAGAGATAGGTAAACGGGTAGTGGAGTGGAAGGAGGTTTCCTCAAGGATAATGTGGATGAAGGTGAAACTGGGAAAGGAGATGTGGGATTTTGTAAGTGCATATGGGCCTGGCAGTGAGAAGAATGTAGAAGAAAGGGAGGCTTTTTGGATAGATTTAAATGAGTGCATAGTGGTTTAGGGAGAAGTGTAAATGTAATAGTACTGGGAGACCTTAATGCTAGGGTAGGAAAGGAGCCGGTTGATGGAGTGGTTGGGAAATGTGGAGTTCCAGGAAAGAATCGTAGTGGAGAGTTGATGGTGGAAATGTGTCTAGAAAGAGAGTTGATGATAGCAAATCCAGTGTTTCGGAAGAAAGTCAAGCATAAGTACACATGGGAGAGGGTGGTGGAGGGAAAGGTGGTAGATAGAGCTTTAATGGACTATGTAGTGGTAAACAGGATTATGATAGGAAGAGTTAGGGATGTACATGTGCTAAGGGGAGAGGGTGGGGGAATATCAGATCATTTTCTGGTGGAAGGTAAGTTGAAAGTGGAGGACAGATGGAGAAAGAGGAAAGGGACAAAAGGTAGGGAGGTGCTTAGAGTGAACTCTTTAAACGAAGAGGGAAAGGAGAAGGAGTACAAGAGGAGGCTGAAGGAGGAGTGGGAGGTGGTGAAGGATAGAGTAGAGGTAGGTGTGGAGGAGGAATGGGGATAGTTCAAGGAGGGAGTCACAAAGTGTGCAAAGATGGTGTGTGGAACAAGAAGGTCAGGAGGAAATAGAAGGAAGGGTAGTGAGTAGTGGGATGAGGAAATGAAGGTTGTAGAAGAGAAGAAGCGAGCTTTCACAGATTGGTTACAAAGTAGGACGAGGGAGTCATATGAGACGTACAGGGAAAAGAAAAGAGAAGTAAAGAAAAAGTGTAAAGGAGGCAAAGAGGAGAGCAGATGTAAAATGGGGTAAGAGTATGACAGAAAATTTTGAAAGTAATAAAAAGATGTTTTTGAAAGAAATTAAGAGAGGAAGAGGAGGCGAATCAAGTAGAGAAGAAAAGGTAAAAGGTGTAGATGGAGAGTTGATAATGCAGGAGAAGGCAGTGAGGGGAAGATGGGCAGAATATTTTAGGGAGTTGCTTAATGTGAAGGAGGATAGGGAGGGAAAGATAGCTGCAGTGGGAAATGCTAAGAAAATGAGAGTGATGAGTGAGGAAAATGGAGGAGAAATAAGGAAGGATGAAGTGAAGGCAGCAGTTAAGATGATGAAAGCAGGTAAGGCACCTGGTATGGATGGATGCCATGCAGAATGTCTTAAAAAAGGAGGTATAGCGATGGTGGACTGGCTGGTGAGGTTAT
>NC_134786.1:34263290-34268290 GCF_046742065.1 Oratosquilla oratoria | reverse complement strand
TCGATAGTCAGATTGACTATGAGTTCCTATGGTTTTAATCGTCGGTGGTCGAGCGGTGTAAGGCGGGTGTTATGGAAGCTGTCTTGGGTCCAGAGGCAGCGGATTCGAATCCTCTGCGCCACTGTCAAGGAGATTGTCTGATTTGAAGTCGCTGTTTACTAGCTAATTTCTCATATATATATATATATATATATATATTGCAGAAACCACAGGGAAATTAAAGTCGGAATACTGAACGTTTTCGTCTATTACGACATCCTCAGAGTACAAGAAAGAAAAAATAGAACACAATATTTATACAGAAGTAAGAAAACTGGGAGAGGTTATAGTCACATAAAACCTTCGGACATTATACATACATACACATTCAATTACACATGGAAATGTTAAAGGTAATAATAATAAAAGTACCATTAAATGTGTAATTGAATGTGTATGTATGTATAATGTCCGTAGGTTTTATGAGACTATAACCTCTCCCAGTTTTCTTACTTCTGTATAAATATTGTGTTCTATTTTTTCTTTCTTGTACTCTGAGGATGTCGTAATAGACGAAAACGTTCAGTATTCCGACTTTAATTTCCCTGTGGTTTCTGCAATATTTTTTCGTCACGCGTTATTGTGATTATTTTTGCAATATATATACATATATATATATATATATATATATGTATATATATATATATGTGTGTGTGTGTGTGTATATATATACATATATATATATGTGTGTGTATATATATTTTATACACACATATATATATATATATATATATATATATATATATATATATATATATAGTGTTTTAGTTGCATAATGCATGCATGCATTTTTTTTTTTTTTCTTTACAAAAATACTTATGCATCAAAGATAGTTTAGAAAGTACACCAAAGAACGAAGATAAAAAATAACAAAATAGGTGTCTCAATGGGGAATTTCTCAAAATAAATATTCTCAGATGTTTAGAGCCACAAAATATTTTTAGAATATACAAGTTTCCGGTGTCCCGCATTTTCTAAGTTCGAATGTTTTCTTATTGAATATTGGAATTTTCTGAATTTTATAAATTCCTTATTGATTATTTTTTAATTGGAGACTGAGTGATTCAATACTTATGAAGGTTACTGTAAAGGTATTGAAAGAGAACAGTAGTTGGATGCTTAAGCTTAAGTTTTAACAAAAGTAATATATGAAGACGAAGGTCTAATATTGAACCTAAGATTATTTCTAGATAAAATGTTAATTCGAGAAAATTAAGTTTTCCTACATATAATATGCGTTTGATATTTCTATTTTTTATGTAGCTTAGTCTTTCAATAACATAGAACAGCGCTGAATCATGTCCTGGAAATGAGATTACGCTTACCCTAACTAATGAAGAAAATTACGTGAAGCTTTCTGTATGAAAGATATGAAAATGAAGTGTTCAAGAACGTTCGTGGAACAAGACCAAAGGGGTTCACTTTAAAGATGAAGTTACTTATGAATGATGTGTGCCTTGGGATGTTGTTGTAGAGAAAGTTCACAAAAGTACACTTGGGAATGTGTTAGAGTTAAAGGGGAAGAGATATAATAGAATCGAGAGGTTTGTTTAAGGTTCATTTGAACGCCCATTAACGAAATATTGTCATCGTAAGAGCACTGGTTCACGAGTGATCGAAGAAGTTACCGAAGACGAATAAATAGGCTTACGTTGTCGAGTACGGCAAAAAGGGCTTTATGTTGAGACTACGGAACGGTGATTACTGCCAAGCAACAAAATAATGATGAAGGGTATTTGTAATAAGATTTCTTCTTGGAACTCAATCATTTGACATACATAACACCCATGCGCGCGTGCACATACACACACACACACACACACACACACACACACACACACACACACACACACACACACACACACACACACACGCATACACACACACACACACGCACACACACGCACGCACACACACACACACACACACACACACACACACACACACACACACACACACACACACACACACACACACACACACACACACACACACACGAGGGTGCGTGCACCCAATTAACGTAACGCCATGGAAATGAAAGATAGAGAAATCATCATACACCGAGTTCTTAAAAAAGAACAATTGAATAATTAATTTCTTGGAACGAACGTGTGCTTATATACACGGTTGGGTTTAGGTGCGAGCAGGTATATGAATTTGGACAAGTTTAATTTCAAAATATTCCTTTTTAATTTTGGAATAAAAAGAGAAAGGGACGAAATGATTTGGATAAAGTGGGCAACTTAATTATGCAATTAAAGACTCGGCCTAAAAAAAATCTTGATAATTAAAACATCAATTATTCTTTGGCATCTGTATCAGTAAATGCCAAAGCTCAAACAAATGAATAATTTACAATTAGATTATCGTCTAAAAAATCGTGGATATTAAATCCAGTGTCCAAAAAATAATGAATGAAGGAAAGGAGTAGAATCGATCTGGTGGGAAGATAAATGCTGAAAACAAGACCTTCCCATCTATCGTGGAAAGCAGATGGAGGGTCGGAGATGTGCTTCGTTGCCTCATGAAGGTGTTAAATCCTTCATACCTGTAATTGTTGACTTTCAGTTGTCTATCGTTTTGATGAATCATTAACTATTACTCGCATATAAAAATGTAGAAATATACATCAAACATACATCAATAGATAAAGAAACACAAGAACAAAGTTAACAGTGAAGTTATATACCAATTGAATATATATATATATATATATATATATATATATATATATATATATATATATTATATATGTGTGTGTGTGTGTGTGTGTGTATGTATGTATATATGTATGTATGTATGTATGTATGTATGTATGTATGTATGTATGTATGTATGTATGTATGTATGTATGTATGTATCTGTGCATGTATGTATGTATGTATGTATGTATGTATGCATGTATATATGCATGTATGTATGTATGTATGTATGTATGTATGTATGTATGTATATATGTATATATGTATGTATGTATGTATGTATGTATCAGTGCATGTATGTATGTATGTATGTATGTTTGCATGTTTGTATGTTACAAAGGATTACAAAGGCGGAGCATGCCGACAGGAGACCTTTTGGTCCATATCTAGGTCGGATGCGAAAAAATAATCATAGTAATAATAAAATAATAAATAAATACTATAACAATATAAATAACAAATAAGATACATAAATAAATGCATAGGTATAGTTAAATAATAAACGAACAGGTAAATAGTAAATAATAATAAATTGACATATAACTAATAATAAATGAAAATCAGACAGACAAATGATAACAAAACAAAAACAAATAATATAAAATAAATTATAATCATTACAGCATCCTGCTTAGGTGTTTATCTATATGATTCTTAAAGCTTCGAACTGAACTACATTGTACTACCTGTGCAGGAAGTTTATTCCATTCATTAACTACACGTTTGGCAAAGTTGTTTCTACCTACTTCCAAATTGAATCTATTTCCGGACAGTTTGAGACCATTGTTTCTTGTCTGATTCTCATTCAATGTGAAAATTTGTATGTATGTATGTATGTATGTTTGCATGTTTGTATGTTACAAAGGCAAAGGTGGAGCATGCCGATAGGAGACCTTTTGGTCCATATCTAGGTCGGATGCGAAAAAATCATAATAATAATAAAATAATAAATAAAAAATATAACAATGTAAATAGCAAATAAGATACATAAATAAATGCATAGGTATAGTTAAATAATAAACAAACAGGTAAATAGTAAATAATAATAAATTGACATATAACTAATAATAAATGAAAATCAGACAGACAAATGATAACAAAACAAAAACAAATAATATAAAATAAATTATAATAATTACAGCATCTTGCTTAGGTGTTTATCTAAATGATTCTTAAAGCTTCGAACTGAACTACATTGTACTACCTGTGCAGGAAGTTTATTCCATTCATTAACTACACGTTTGGCAAAGTTGTTTCTACCTACTTCCAAATTGAATCTATTTCCGGACAGTTTGAGACCATTGTTTCTTGTCTGATTCTCATTCAATGTGAAAATTTTGTCACTTTTGATGTTGTCAATTCCCTTTAGAATCTTAAAGACTTGTATCAAGTCACCTCTGAGTCTACTCTTTTTTAGGGAAAACAGATTCATATGTTTTAGTTGATTTTCGTATGATTTATTTTTGATATTTGGAATCAGTTTTGTGGCTCGCCGTTGTACTTTTTCCAGTCTGTCAATGTCTTTAATGAGATTCGGTGACCATACGGAAACAGCATATTCCAAATGTGGACGAACTAACGATTTATATAGCTTGTTAATGAGTATGTATGTATGTATGTATGTATGTATGTATGTATGTATGTATGTATGTATGTATGTATGTACTGTATGTATGTTAAACACCATATGAGGACGGAGCCTTTATTTGTACGACCTTCCGCTTATTACAGGTTTTTCATGTACAAGCTGTAATAAGTGAAACGTCTTACAAATAAAGGCTCCGTCCTCATATGGTGTTTAACTCGTCAGTCTTGTCGGCAACTGATACTTTCATAGAAAAATATTTGTATGTATGTATGTATGTATGTATGTATGTATGTATCTGTGTATGTGTACTTGGTTTGTTCCATCAGCTGAAAAGGGTTTATTATATTTAACTAAAAAAAAAAAAAAAAAAATCAGCCTTCGTTTAAAAGAATCAGGTGAGATGTCTTTAGCTTCTTAGATGCAAAAGTTTAGGACCTATTAATAAATAAAATCATTTGGCGTTAGCTTAATCAGGATCTATAATTGTGTTGTGAATGCGAACGGGTTTGTAAAAAGAACTCTTTGCCGACTTTGGGTGGAAGCTCTATTCTAAGATGAATGAAATTGTATGGACTTTGGTTAAACAGCATCTTGATAGGTGTCTAGCCTAAGTACGTGTTAGTAAAGAGTAGAAAAAAAATTGTCCGAGTGAAGAATAAATACAAAAATCT
>NC_134786.1:34253290-34258290 GCF_046742065.1 Oratosquilla oratoria | reverse complement strand
TTATTTACATTTGTGAAATTTATGTTGACACAAACCATGATAGCTTTTGTAAGAAGAAAGTATGTTTATGGAAAATGATTGTCTAATTTTACCAAATGTTGATATATTGGTTATTTTCATTTAATTTTTGTGCGGGCGGAAATAGTTCATTCACAAACAACTACGTTTTTGCAGATAAACCTCTATCACTCTATATATTCTGAAGATAACTAAACTAGATACATTTCTTCACCTTTCAGCTGTAGACATTTATTGTCAATCCACACACACACACACACATGCACATACACACGCACACAAAAGAATGTGTACACATGATATTTGTGTTTGTGTATGCATGTATTTTCAAACTAGGGTTTCCCAACTTCTGGGGGGGGGGGGCGCAAACCTGGGAGGGGGAGTATTTAAAGCTATATTTGATTTAGAAAAATATTTTGGTTAGGGTTAAGGGTTAAAGTTAGGAGGTTTATGGTGAGGGAACACGCCACGACTGTAGTCTCCCTTAAGTTATTATTTTTGTAATATAAGAATTAATATAATTAAACAAAGCATTGTATGTGTTCATAAATATTATCTATGTTTGTGAAAATAATGTTGCCACAAACTATGATAGCTTTTGTAAGAAATGATAATACAAATGTAAAATGATTGTATAATTTTACCAAATGTTGAAATATTGCTTATTTTTATTTAATTTTAGTGCGGCGGAAATTGATTATTTACAAACTCTTCCTAGGTTTTTCCAAATAAACACCCTATAACCATATATATTCTGAAAATAAATCAAGTAGATACAATTCTTCATCTTTTAGCTGTCGGCATTCATTTTCAATCCACACACACACTCACGCACGCAAAAGAATGTACACATGATATTTGTGTTTGTGTATGCATGTATTTTCAAACTAGGGTTTCCCAACCTTCGGGTAGGGGGGCGCACATCTGGGAGGGGGAGTGTTTAAAGCTATATTTCATTTAAAAATATCTTAGATAAGGTTAAGCGTTAAAGTTAGATATGGTATGGTTACGTTAGGGGTTATTCACGAACTCGCAGCAACGCGTCGGTAATTGGCTAGTATATACAGTATATATATATATATATATATATATATATATATATATATATATGTGTGTGTGTGTGTGTGTATTTACCTAGTTGTATTTTACGGGAAGGGGAGCTATGCTCGTGGTGTCCCGTCTTCATATCTCGTTTTAATTAGACGGTTTTTAAATTCGTGTATTGTTTTTGCACACTCCACTTTCTCATCCAACTTGTTCCAAAAGTCTATTATTCTGTGGGTATGACTGTTATTTTTCAGGTCTCTTCAATAGCTGTCATGATTTTCTTTCCGTGTCCTCTTGTATTTTTACTATCCCATTTTATTAGATTTTCTCTGTCAATAGTTTCTATGCCTTTCATGATTCTATAAATAGTTATCAAGTCTCCTCTCTGTTATAATGTCTGTAGCTCAAGTTTTGCTAGTCTTTCTTCATATGATAGTTCTGAGAGTGTTGATGCAAATTTCGTAATTCCTCTTAGTGTTCTTTCAATATATATATATATATATTTTTTTTTTTTTTTTTTTTTTTTTTTTGTGTGTGTGATCACGTCGTCGCTGCATACTCCAGTCTTGGTCTTATCAAAATGACTAGTATTTTTCTCACCATTTCTTCGTCAGGTATGTAAATACCACTTTGATTGTTCTTATGAAAGTATGAGTTATATGTTTCTCAGGGAACACATTATTCATAATAATGACTCCCAGGTCCTTCTCAATTCTACTTTTTTAAATTTCTGCTTCCAATTTATATGATCCCACTATTCTTTTTTTTTAACTTCTTCCAAATTCCATTATACTACACTTCTTAATATTGAGTTCTATCTCCCACTTCCTACTACATTTCCATACTTTATTGAAATCACTCTGTAGCGACTCACAATTTTCTTCAGTGTTCACTTTTTTCAACAATTTTGCATCATCCGCAAAGAAGCTCATATAACTTTCAATTCCTTTATCCATATCATTAATATATATATAGCAAACATTATTTGGGCCAGAACTGTTCCTTGTGGAACTCCACTTATCACTTCATCCCGATTAGAGTGTTTGTCTCTTATCATCACTCTCATTTTTCTTTCATCCAAGAAGTCTTCCATCCACTTCAGCAGTTTGCCCTGTATTTCTCCTGCAGTTTCTAATTTCTTTAGCAACTTCTTAGGTGACGCCTTATCAAAAACTTTTTTCAGGTCTAGAAATGCACAATTAGCCCATCCATCTCTTTCTTGTATTTGATCTATTAGCCTTGAATGGAAACACATTAAATTTGTATGATCGTCCTTGTCTAAATCCAAATTGCCTTGGATTTAGTACGTTGTTTTTTCCAAATGCTTTACCCATCTAATTTTGATCATTCTTTCACAAATTTTAGCTATCGTACTTGTAAGAGAGACCGGTCTATAGTTAGTAGGGTCTTCCTTGTTTCCCCCTTTATATATTGGTACTATATTTGCTCTTTTCCAATCTTCTGGAACTTTTCCTTCTTTCAATGAACTGTTTATTAGACTATGTATTTTGTCTGTTAGTTCATTCCTGCATTCTCTCAAAATCCAGTTTGCCATTTCATCTGGTCCATGCAATTTTCTGACATCGAGATTACTCAAGTGATTCATTATTTCATTCCTTGATACTTCTATCTCTTTCATAGGGGGGACTTTCTCCTCCCACTCGATATCTCTAGGTTGTATGTTCTCCCTCGTAAACACCGATTTAAAATGCTTGTTCATAATTTCTGCCATTTCTATTTCCTCTGTGTATCGAACTCCTTGTCGTAGTTTCTCTAATTCTTGTTTGAAAGAATTCTCTTATTTTATAAAAAAAAAAAAAAAAAAATCATACATCAATCTTCCCTTTCTATATTGTTTGTTTTTTCATGTATTTTTCCTCATTTAGTTCCAGTTGAACCAATATATGGTCACTTCTACTTATTGGTGTCTAATATTCAGTCTTGTCCACTATTTCGGGTTCTGATGTGGTTATTAGGTCCAGTCATGATGGTTCTTCCTCATTTTTATACCTAGTATTCTCTTGTATCCATTGCGACATTGTATGTTGTATAATCATATCAAGTAGTACATTTCCCCATAGATCGCCTCCACCCGTCACTGTCATCTCTTCTCAACAGATTTCTTTACAATTAAAGTCACCCATTATGACTATTCTTCCTCCATCTTCCATTATATTATTTAGTGTTATCCCTGTGTCTTCTAACATGTTTTGGTGTTCTTTCTCTTCCCACGAAGCCGTTTTAGGAGGCACATAATTTACTACAAACATCCTGCTCTTCCCATCCCTGTCCTCCACTTCCATCATAATCATCTCTACTCTTTTCTTTCTATATGTGATATTCCTCACATTTATATCCTTCTTAGTCAGGAACATAACTCCACCCCATTGTTTTACCTCTCTGTTTCTAATCCAATAATTATATTCACCATGTCCTACACTGTTGGGTGGTAGTGGACCTTTAAATTTTGTCTCTACAATTCCCATTATGTCCGGTTCTTTTTCCTTCAGGTGATCATTCATTTCGTTCAAGCCTGTTATTAAGCCATCTATATTTGTGTAAGACACTTTTAATTTTCTGCTACTTCCATTGTGTTTTCTGTTTCCCTTCTGTTTTTCTCTGCTATGAACCATTTCCTCACTTTCATATTTACTACTCTCCAATAGAATTTCTCTTTTTCTGACTCTGTTCTTTTCTCGTTTTTTTTCTTTAGCTGCTAGTCTTTTTGTTTTCTCCTTCTCTCTTTCCTCTTTATTATTTTTTTTATCCATACCTGTTTATATTAATCACTGTGTGCTAGTTTCCCTGTTTTTGCTAAGATATTCTCTGCTGTCATTTGTGACCTGAATTTAACATTAATTAGTCTGGACTTATCTGTATTGTATTTCCCTAGCTTATATATTTCTTCTATTTCTTTCCCTGTTTCTGGTTTATTTTCTTGAACTACTTCTAATATCTTATTTAGTTTTTCCTTTTCCTCCTTTATTCTTGTAGTCCTATTTGGATTACACTTCTTTTCCATCCCTAATATAATTATACATTTCTTTTTATCCACTAAGTCTCTTACTATATTCTTCTTCTCCCTCATCACTTTAATAACTGTGTCCTTAGTTTAGTCTTTCATCTGCTATTCCACTATACCTCTAAATTAAATTTTATTGTTCTCTTGTACTTTTTTCCAACCGCTTACATCCTTTGCAATGGACTCTTTATTCTTTTTATTGTTCCTCTTTAATTCCTCATTCTCATCCTTTACTTCTCTTAACTGTCTTTTTAATTCTTCTATTTCTTTAGTTAGGTTTTGATTCTCCTTTAGTTCTTCCAGTTTATTAACTTTTTGTGTAACTAGCGTTGATTGCTTAAACCTAACCTTCCATGTTTCGTTCATTTCTTTTAGTTTCTCCTCTAGATTTACTAGTGAGGGGAAGTTGTCATTTCCTCTCTCATTAAATCCATAGAAATAATTATCTTTACCTTCCATTGCGCTGCTCTTATCTATATTTCTAATTTTTACATGTTTACTAATATCTTCGACTTCACCACTGTCGTCTGCCCCTCTTTTGTTGACATGCCTTCTGACTTCCTGGGCCCATTCGTCCCCTTCCTCATTTCCTTCCATTTTCCTCAGTAATCCCTCCTCTTCTCCTTTTTCTTCACCTTCCCACTACACCATGAGCTTTCCCCTTCCCTATTAATGCAACCCAGGTATTCCCTCGTTTTTGAGATCCACGAAAGTTGTAGATTTTTCCGAAGTCCAAACTTCGTTGTTACTTCGACCGACGTGTGTGTGTGTGTGTGTGTGTGTGTGTGTGTGTGTGTGTGTGTGTGTGTGTGTGTGTGTGTGTGTGTTTTTGTGCGTATATATATATATATATATAATATATATATATGTATATATATATATATAGATATATATGTATATAGGTATATATATA
>NC_134786.1:34238290-34245790 GCF_046742065.1 Oratosquilla oratoria | reverse complement strand
AAATTGCTATTTCCAAAATGGACAAATAAATTAAATGAGTAATGAAAAAATTTAAGTGCATTAAAGCTTAATAGGAAATTATCAAATAAAGAGTCACTTGGTTTCTGAACTAATAACATCAACAAATGTCATTCGTGTTTCAATACAATTTTCATAGCAACTTAAGATATCCTACCCATAACATTATACCCAAACAACAGAAATCCTTATACACGTATCTTCCGGGTACTGAATCCCTGTTTTGTTGTAAAAACATAATACAAACATTCTGTGCTGACGACACGATCCTTAATCAAAAAGTAAATATTGTCTCTCCGAATTACCATATTCGAGAGGTAATTGAGCGCACTTGTCTGGACGGGAGATAGTGACATGACTCGAACTGACAATAAATCTAGTATTTGAAGTAGCATAGCAGTAAGTGTTTATTGTGACACATCATACTTTTGATAAAATGAAGAAGTTTACCACCCTGCAAGCGGTGTAGCTGAATGAAAACCTAGAACCCATGCACATTAAAACCAATTTAATACTCTTAATGTGATGAAAATTAATGGCGCCCAACTGCACCAAAGGTTGCCCAAGCTGTTATTGATAGCAACGTCTCATAGATCAAGTGAGTGAAATGACAACTCAACCTGATGTTAAGAACTATAAAGATTCTTTTCTTTGTTACAAATGAAGAATGGGGTAAGGTAAATGTATATGTGAACATTCACACAAGATCGGGAGCATATATACACGTGTGTGTGTGTGTGTGTGTGTGTGTGTGTGTGTGTGTGTGTGTGTGTGTGTGTGTGTGTGTGTGTGTGTGTGTGTGTGTGTGTGTGTGTGTGTGTGTGTGTGTGTGTGTGTGTGTGTGTGTGTGTGTGTATGCATGTATATACGTATGTGTGTGTGTGTGTGTGTGTGTGTGTGTGTGTGTGTGTGTGTGTGTGTGTGTGTGTGTGTGTGTGTGTGTGTGTGCATTTACCAAGTTGTATTTTACGGGACGCGAGCTATGCTCGTAGTGACCCGTTTTCGTGTCTCTCCGCATCCAGTTTTTTCATAAAAAACTTGAATAGCTTTGGCACTCACTGTTTCTCCATTTAGTTTGTTCCAGACATCAATCACTCTAGGTGGGAAGTTATTCTTTTTCAAATCTCTTCTGTAACTGTCCTTTTTTAGCTTCTTCTCGTATCTTCTTGTTTCTCTTCTGTTTCATTTTATTAAGTCATCTCTATCAAGAATTTCCATCCCTTTCATAATTCTGTAAATGGTCAACAAATCACCTCTTTCTCTTCTCTGTTCCAGTGTTGATAGATGTAATTTATCCAATCTTTGTTCGTATGTCAAATTTGATAGTGTAGGTGCCATTTTTGTCGCTGCTCTTTGAATTCTTTCTATTGTGTGTGTGTGTGTGTGTGTGTGTGTGTGTGTTTGTGTGTGTGTGTGTGTGTGTGTGTGTGTGTGTGTGTGTGTGTGTGTGTGTGTGTGTGTGTGTGTGTGTGTGTGTGTGTGTGCGTGTGTGTGTGTGTGCGTGTGTGTGTGTGTGTGTGTGTATGTGTGTGTGTTTGTGCGCGCGCTAAGTTCCCATAGTGTTGCAGCATACTCTAATTTAGGTCTTATCAGTGCAACCACTATTTTCTTTACCATTTCTTCATGCATGTAGTCGATGGCAACTTTCATTGGTCTTAATAAGTTAAAAGTCTCTTCAAGTAATTTATTGACATGTTTATCAGGTGTCAAGTCACTTGATATAATCACTCCCAGGTCCCTTTCTGATTCGACTTTTTTGACTTTCTTGTTACCAATTTTATATTGACCCGATATTCTATTTTTTGCTTTTCCCAAATTCCATTATACTACATTTCTTAATGTTAAAGTTCATTTCACACCTCTGACTCCATCCCCATATTTTGTCCAGGTCTTCTTGTAGCGATCTGCAATCTTCTTTTGTGCTTACTCTCTTGAGTAATTTGGCATCGTCAGCAAAGAAATTCATGTAACACTTCACTCCCTCATTCATATCATTTATATATATGGCAAACATTAAAAGAGCCAACACAGAGCCTTGCGGGACGCCACGTATCACATCTTTCCGGTTCAAATTTTGTCTCTAAGTACCACTCTCATTTTTCTCCTATTTAAGAAATCCTTCATCCATTCCAGTAGCTTACCTTGTATTCCTCCTATTATTTAATTTTTTCTTATTAACTTTTTATGTGGTACTTTGTTAAAAGCCTTCTGCAAGTCCAAGAAGGCGCAATCTGCCCAGCCATTTCTTTCTTGTATTATCTCAATTAATTTCGAGTAAAAGCATATTAATTTTGTGGTACACGATCTAATTCCACCAGGTCCATGCGATTTTCTAACATCTAAGTTTTTTATTTGGTCTCTTATTTCTTTCTGTGTTTCATTTCTTTCATTTTAAGGGTCTTTCTCGTTGTCAATCTTCCCAAATTTGTGAGCTCTGAATTCTAAAAATAGACCAGAAATGTCTGATCATAGCTTCTGCCATTTCTGTGCCATCTGTATATTCTTTATCTCCTTCACGCAGTTTTTCAATTTCGTGTTTGTCTTTTAATTTATCATTTACATATCTGTAAAAGAGTTTAGGTTGATCCTCACATTTGTCTATAATATCTTTTTCGTATTTTCTTTTTTCTTCCCTGCGTATAATTACATATTCGTTCCTAAGTTTTATATATGTTCGCCATTTGGATGTTTTTTTTTCATCTTTTCCAGGCTTTGTCTCTTCTGTCTTTAGCCTCACTGCACCTTTTGTTATACCAACACTTTATTCAAATCTCTTTTTGCTTCTTCTTTGGTACATATTTATCAACTCCTTCCTTGTACTTTTCTTTGAATATGTTACATTTGTCTTCCATCTTTGTTTCCTCTTTGGAGAATTTATCCCAGTTTGTGTTTTGGATTTTTTTTTTTCTAAGTTTTACAAAATCCGTTTTGTTGTACATTAATCTTCTTTCTCTATGTTTTTCATTTCTTCTTACATCGTTTTTTTCTTTTAATTCAAACTATTAGTATATGGTCAATCTTTCCAAATGGTTTTTTATACTCCATTTTGTTCACGATATCCAGTTCAGAAGTTAATATTAAGTCTAGTTTTGACGGTTCCTTATTGTTTCTATATCTAGTATTTTCCTTAACCCATTACGTTAAGGTATATTCGATGGTCATATCCAGGAGAATGTTGCCCCAAAGTTCTTTTCCCCCTTTTACTATCATTTCTTCACAGATTATATCCTGTGCATTAAAATCACCCACAATTACTATGTTACCACACTCTTTCAGTAACTCATTTAGCACATTCATTGTGTCTTCTAGTAATTTAGAATGATCACTATCAGACCAAGCCTGTATTTTTGGTGACACATATACTGCTACAAATTTTCTACTTATCATATTTTTATTTACAACTTTAATCATAATTAATTCCACATTATATTTGCCTTCATTTATCTTTGTCATATCTAAACTCAGAGATCAATTGTCAGAGGTCTATGTTTTTTTTTTCTTTTGATTATTTGCCTATCCTGTGAATCTCGACAATTTCTTTGTCAAAATTTTGCCCTTCCTTCTGAATTCATTTCAGAATTTCCTTAGCTATTTCTCGTTCCTCCTTTTCTCTCTGGAATTTATACACATCGTGTTTTTCTTGGATACCATGGACCACAATGCATTTACCTTTGTCAACTGTATCTCTCTAGTATCTCTTCTAGTAATTTAGAATGATCACTATCAGACCAAGCCTGTATTTTTGGTGACACATATACTGCTACAAATTTTCTACTTATCATATTTTTATTTACAACTTAAATCATAATTAATTCCACATTATATTTGCCTTCATTTATCTTTGTCATATCTAAACTCTTTTTGGTCAATATCATGAAACCTCCTCTCTGTTTGTCTGTTCTATTTTTCGCCCAGTGATTGTATGGACCTTGTCCCAACATACTTGTTAATAGAGGGTCTTTCAGGTTTGTCTCCACAATTCCCATAATGTCAAGTTTCTCTATTTCCAGATGGTCGTTTAGTTCATCAATTCCAGAGATCATACCGTCGATATCTGTGTATGCCACTTTTAGTTTCATATTTTCTCTTTTTTATTTTTTATTTTTTATTTTATTTAAGTTTCCATTTTTCTGATGTACCATTTTTTTTTAAGTCTGAGGTCCAGTACTCTCCAAAAACTCGTTTTTTTTTTCGTCTGTGTTCTTTTCTCATTTATATCGTTAGCATCAATTCTGGGAGCCTTATATTTCTCTTTTTCCTCATCACTCATTTCCTTTTTTATCCATATATGTTTGAATTTCTCTCTGTTTGCTCATTTAACCGCTTTCGATATTACCTCCTCGGCTATCATTTGAGTTCTTAATTCAATTGTCAAAGGTCTATGTTTTTTTTTCTCTCTTGATTATTTGCCTATCCTGTGAATCTCGACAATTTCTTTGTCAAAATTTTGCCCTTCCTCCTGAATTCATTTCAGAATTTCCTTAGCTATTTCTCTTTCCTCCTTTTCTCTCTGGTATTTATACACATCGTGTTTTTCTTGGATACCATGGACCACAATGCATTTACCTTTGTCAACTGTATCTCTCACCCAATTTTTCTTTTCTTTAATTACTTCCATAACTGTTTCATTTGTATTTTCCTCCATCTGCTTTTGTACTATTTCTTTAAAGGATATTTTTTTTATTTTCCTGTTCTTGTTTCCATTGATTATTTATTTCAAGGTCTGTTTCTTTGATTGACTCTACCACCTTTCAGGTCACTACCCGTAATTGCTCTTTGACCTCCTTTTTCAGTTCTTCATTTTTATTTTTGTCCTCATTTTTCATTCTTTCGTTGTCTCTTTTGAACATATCAATTTCGCTCTCTAGGTCACTTAATTCTCTAGTCGTTTGCTCGTTACTCTTACGCAAAGTAATCAATTTCATAAATACAGCTCGGTAGTTCAATTTCAAATCTATTATTTCTTCCAATAATTCGTTTACTTCACGATTTCTTGGTGTGTGTGTGTGTGTGTGTGTGTGTGTGTGTGTGTGTGTGTGTATGTGTGTGTTTGTATGTGTGTGTTTGTGTGTGTCTATGACTGTATTTGCTTATATACATGTATGTATTCTTATTTGTACAGTGGTATAAAGTTGAACACAGAGAAATAAATTCTAATTTCTTGTTCTTCATACCAATGAGAGTAATGTTTATGATTTTTTTTCTTTGAGCATACAAAGGCTTTAAATGAGATTGATAAATTATTTTTTAATCTCGAATAAAGAATTCTTAAGAATACACATGCGCAATTCTTAAAGACCCCATATGCTTAAATCCCTCGTAATCCGTATATATTTGTCTCCCTAATTTCTCTCTCTTCCGTCCTCTCCTACCCGATCTCCCGTGCTCTTTGTCTCCCCCTCGCCCCCACACTCTCCCTCTCCTTTTCTTGTCTCTCTCTCTCTTTCCCCTCCCCCACTCACTCTCCCTTCTACTCACGTTAAAGCTATCCTGCTTTCTCTTCCTGTCCCTCGCTCTCTCCCTCTCCTCTCCTTGTCCCAGTTCCTTTCCATTTTTCTCTCCCATCACTTCAGGAGCATAGGGAATATTAACACTCTTTAGACAAGTTCTTTGATTCTTCAACATGGTAATGTGTTTATATCTTATATTCTGATTGATACCAAGGGATTTTAGTCAGTTGATGCATCGACTGAAAAATACAATAATTCTTAAAGAAGTTAATATAAGGCTACATATGAGAATCTGGGACTAAGAATATTTATGAAAGATGAATTAGACAGCACCTTGTTGATATTCATGTTAGTGTAGGCCAAAGAATCACAACATATGTGGTTATGTATTATTCATTTATGAAACACTGTTGTATAAAATCGTAGAGATAATGTCAACAATGAATAAAAGTGTCTGGGTGACTCCTAGACACTTATTCGTCTTTGGTATGAAAAGTTCAATACAAACCTCTGTAGAACCTTAAGAGTAAAAATAACAATGATACGATTACAAGTTATTTGGCAATTCGTTAACAAAAGTGGACAGTGAAAAGGATCTCTGCGTAATTATCAGTAATTATCTCGTCATTTAAGCAGTGTATTTCAGCCTCAGAGAGGGGAAATAGTATTTTAGGACTGATTGCGCGATATATTTTCCTTTTAAAAGTCCATATGTTACTAACAAGGTATAAATCGTTAGTTCGTCCACATTTGGAATATGCTGTTTCCGTATAGTCACCGAATCTCATTAAAGATATTAACAGACTGGAAAAAGTATAACGGCGAGCCACAAAACTGATTCCAAGTATCAGAAATAAATCATACGAAAATCGACGAAAACATATGAATCTATTTTCTCTTTAAAAAACCGTAGACTCAGGGGTGATTTACTACAAATTCTTAGGATTCCAAAGGGAATTGACATAAAAAATGAAATTTTTACACAGAATGCCAATCAGACAAGAAAAAATTGTCACAAACTGTCAGGAAGTAGATTTAATTTGGAAGTAGGTAGAAACAACTTCGCCACCCGTGTAGTAAATGAATGAAATAAACCTCTTGCACAGGTAGTGCAACGTAGAACAGTTCGAAGTTTTAAGATTCATTTTGATAAGCACCTATGCAATAAGCTGTAATACCATTTGCTTATCTTATTAATTTCTTTATTATTACTTCCTTTATTATAATTTGTTATTTTTTATCTAATTAATTATTACAAAATGTTATTTTTTATTTTCTTTATTACTTATCATTATCTATTCATTTATTTTATTTATTTGTCTATTTTTTCCACATCCAACCTAGTTATGGACCCAAAGGTCTCCTGTCGGCAGGCTCTTCCTTTGTAATCCTTTGTACATTACATCTCACTGAGGACTGCAGATATAAGTAACCTGATATATAAAGACATCAATTGAGATTTTAATTAAGAACAGCACCAAGATTGAGCGATGAGAAAAGTAGATAACAATACTGATCATAAATCTTCTAAGGACGAGATAACAGTTAGCAAAAATAAGGTGCCAGGACTAATAGCACATTCTTTAGAATTCACAAGTCGGACTATTAAATATATACATACATATGTATATATATATATATATATATATATATATATATATATATATATATATATATATATATATATATATATATATATATATGCAACAGTAATCACATAAAACACGTGAATAAAGATTTATGCTTGTAACCACGAGGAAAATAAAGATCGGAATACTGAACGTTTTCGTCTATTAAGACATTTTCATTGTGTGTACTTTGAAAATGTCTTAATAGACGAAAACGTTCAGTATTCCGATCTTTATTTTCCTCGTGGTTACAAGCATACATATATATATATATATATATATATATATATATATATATGTATGAATATATATATATATACATATGTATATATATGATTACTAGTTCTGTTTTTTGTATTTTCTTTAAGACATTTTCTTTGTATCTTAAGGTGGTCTTATTGTCT
>NC_134786.1:34210790-34218290 GCF_046742065.1 Oratosquilla oratoria | reverse complement strand
ACAAACTCTACCACATAGATGACATTCTATTCCAGGGTTGTTTGGTTGTTGAACTGTTGGATTGTGACGTCGTTGTCTTCTCGCCTCTCATTAAAAATGAACTCCTCTAGGTGTGACAGACCTTCCTTATATGTTGACCTCCAAGCTGGACGGTCACTGGCTTTGCCTTCAAGTGCTTGAGGGTCAATTTGACATCTTTTTAGAGTTGTCTTTATTTGATCTATATAACGTTTCATCGGTGCCCCTTGTTTACGATGTCCTTGGGGGAGTTGGCCATATAGGATTTGTCGGGGGTAGTCTGTCATCGCTCATGCGAATGATGTGCCCTGTCCATCGCAATTGCCTTTTTGCTAGCATTGTTTCAGTTGTGGTTGTGCCGGCACGTTGAAGGATTTCAGTGTGGGGAATCTTGTCTTTTCATGATAGTTTAAGGATCTTTTGCAGGCTGCTTATATGAAATGCTTCTAATTGTTTTATATGCTTTCTGTAAGCAGTCCATGTTTCGGCACTGTAAAGTAGGGTTGATATACATACAGCAGTATAAACTGCCATCTTTGTGTCTAGTCTGAGGTTATCATCAAAAAAGACCCTTGAGCGCAGTTTTCCAAAGGCTGCAGAGGCTTGGTTTATTCTGTTGCATATCTCTTCGTCTATACTATGTTTTTCGGAGACGATGCTTCCTAAATATTTAAAGTTTGTTACCTGTTTAATTACATCACCATTGATTCTTTCTTTGAATTAGTATTTCTGTCTTACTAACATTCATTTTCAGACCCATCGCTTCGTAGAGGCCAGATGCGACATTGAGGGATCTTTGTAGAGCTTGAGGTGTGTGTGTGCGACCAGCGCACAGTCGTCTGCATACTGAAGTTCCAAAATATGTTTGGTCACAGTTTTTGTGTGGGCTTGAAGTCTTCTTATATTAAAAAGGCTTTCATCAAGTCGGAATTGGATCGCGACTTTATCCTCCATAGGAATTGCACGTTGACTGAGTATGGTGATGGCAGATATGAAAATGTTAAAAATTACTGGGGCAATAACGCACCCTTGTTTAAGACCCACTTCAATGTTGAAAGGGGGTGATCTTTCTCCTGAGGCAAGCACTGTAGCTGACATATTATCATGTAGTTTCTTTAGTATTGAGAGAAATTTTGGAGGGGTACCAAACTTTTCTAAAACAGTCCATAGCAACTCCCTATTGACGGTGTTAAAGGCTTTCTGGAGATCGATGAAAGCTATGTATAGATCTTTATTTTGCTCGTTGCATTTCTCCTGAAGTTGCCTTGCGCAGAATATCATGTCGCATGTGCTGTGATCTTTGCGAAACCCGCATTGTGTTTCTGGTAATGTGCTCTCGGATATATGCTGGCATAATCTGATCATCATAATTCTTGTCAAAATCTTGGAGGCTACTACCAAAGGAGAGATTCCTCTGCTGTTTTCACAATGTGCTCGATCGCCTTTCTTTTTGTATATTGTTATGATGTCTGATTTCAGAAATTCAGCTGGAACTATTTCTGAGTTCCAAATGAGCAGTATGAGCTCATGTATCTTTAGATGTAGGAAATAACAGCATTCTTTGTACAATTCTGAGGGCAGGCCGTCCGGGCCGGGCGCTTTATTATTCTTTAAGGATTTAATGGCATCTGTAATTTTTTTAAAGGTGGGTGGTACATCCATCTCATTTGCTAGAGGTGCCAGAGGGATTTCATCCAAGATATTTGGTGTTATAGGGTTTTTGTGATTTAATAGGGTTTAGAAGTGCTGCCCCCATCGGTTAAGAATGGCGGATTTATCTTTTAGAAGGTTACCTTCTTGTGATCTGACAGGGACTAGATTGCGTTTTGGGGGCCGTAGATTGCCTTCAAACCGTTGTAAAACCCATGCTGGTCATTACTGTCAGCAAGGTATTCCATATCACGAAGCTTGAGTTTTGTTTCTTTTCTTAGGTTTTGAAACGTTTGTTTCAGTTCTGTAGAGTTTGGGTTTGAGAGCCAAGCATCATGGGCTTTGTTTTTCTGAGATAGAATTTTTTGTATATCCTATGCATTTTCATCAAACCAATCTTTGTGGTGGCGTGTTCTGAAGCCAAGACTTTCTTCTGCACATTGTTTCAGTGTGGAGTGAATGTTAGTCCAGACATCGTCAGGTGACGCAGTTGGGGGGCCGTTGTCTTGCGTTAAGTTTACATATATTGAATTTCTGAAAGCATCTAGTTTTCTTGAGTCTTTCAGACAGCTGATGTTTAGCTTTTTGAAGGACGTGTGCGCTGAACGGGGGGACGAATTCTAAGATTTAGCTTGCAGAGCAGCATAGTATGATCAGTTGAGCATTCTGCCCCTCTCATTGCGCGTGTAATGTGAACATCCTTCTGGTCACTCTGCTTTGTTATTATAAAATCAATCATATGCCCATGTTTGGACCGTGGGTGAGTCCAAGTGATTTTGTATTTGTTCTTAAGTTGAAACGTAGTGTTGGTGACTACGAGGTTAAGTTCTGAGCAGAGTGTTAGCAATCGAAGGCCATTGTTGTTCATTTTTTCCACCCCGTGTTTGCCAATGACACGTGGCCATAAGTGAGCTTGCTTTCCTACCCTTGCATTGAAATCACCGAGCAGCAGGATTTTGTCCTCTTTAGGTATTGCAGTTAGTGTTGAGTGTAAGGATTCATAGAATGCATCTTTTTGTTCTTCGCTGGAGTCTAGTGTCGGGGCATATGCACTAATCAAGGTTATGCAGCGGTGTTTTGCAAGAGGTATACGCCATGTCATTAACCTTGGAGAAATACCAGTGGGAGACTCTGTTACTTTTTCAAGTAATTTGGTGCGTATGGCAAAACCAACTCCGTGAATTTTCCGTACGTTTTCCAGTAGAACGTAAATCCTTCACCAACTTCTGTTAAACTATCTTCGCCTGGTAGTCTTGTTTCACTTAGTGCCGCGATATCGACATCATATCGATTCAAGACATGGGCTAACAAAGCTGTTCTACGTCGAGGTCTAGTTTGGGGTTCAGTGTCTAGTAGGGTTCTAATGTTCCACTCTGCAACTTTGAGTGGTGTCTCTGTTTTCTGGATTTTTCGACCGCAGTACAACGTTGAGTGGTGTCTCTGTTTTCTGGATTTTTCGACCGCAGTAAGGGATGCCTTGGCAGACGCGGTTCTTCTGCCCAGGTTGCTGAAGGGCTGTCCTTTTTTAAACCGAGGCTTATTCACGGTCCTTCCCGTTCCCGGGTGAGCAGTGAGGCTTCCGTTTCCGGCTGCTCAGTCATGTTGAGAGCACACGAAAGCTGAGCCAGCCCTAGTGCCACCCAGCTAGCGGCGATCACCTCAACACCGCCCACGTGCAGGAATCAATCTCGCAGCTCCCAGCCACATCCATGGCCTGCCACTTACACCCTATCCTGTCGTCGAGGGACTTTTGGTGATAAATGAGGAGGGGCGATGAGGATGAATGGGGTGAGTGAAGCTGTGCTTGCGCAATCAATAGATTAACGTGGAGAAGGGCTTGCGCTGGGCCCGTCCCCACAGCTTGGCCTCACACAGAGTTGATGGTGACAAGAGATAATCAGGACGACCATCGCCTGGGAGAGGTTGCAGAGGTCTGCCGGACATCCAGTCTGTTGGTAGCCGCCCTATGTGGGACCCCACTCACAGCTTTTTCGTTAGGGGTTGGCTCCCGTAGACCTATCCCAACCAAGGGTAGCCCACAGGTCGTGTGGGACTACTTTAGCTGAGGGGAGAATTCTCCTTACAGCTACCCTCACCTGGTTTAGCCTGCTGGTCGAGCAGTTTACCGGGGTGTGGTCGCTGGTCATCACGTGCCAGCTTCTTGGAGCCACAGGTGAGAGCTGGGTGCCAAGTGTGGGAACCAATGTCATCTGGATCACTCCAGTATTAGAGCGCGACCACCAGAATACAAAGGTAGTATCCCCCTTGAAACACCCCATACACCCCACCATATATATATATATATATATATATATATATATATATATATATATATATATATATATATACATATATACATACATACATAAATACATACATACATACATACATAAATACATACATACACATACCAAGGACTTTTCCCCCTTACAAAAGAGGTAGCCAAAAAGGAAAAGGCATAAAATCATTCCCACCCATTCCATCCCTGAATACACTCCACACCCCTCCACCCTCCCTCTTATCTTAGCACCTCCTGGATGACGGGTCATCCCTGCACCTTGGCCACTGCCCTGGGTCAGCAGCAGTGTCGCAAGACACAGCACATCCACAGCAATGCCGCTTCATTAAATCGGCGACCCCCCCTCTCCGTTCCCCCATGCATAAAAGGAGAAGACGGGGAGAAATCCCTTCGGGCTGCGTCAAATTTTGCTTACACATACTACCTCACCCCCCATCCCCCCTCCCATTCTACCTCATGCATCACAACATCATCCATATACAACCATTTTCCATTCACCCCTGTCTTCTGTCCTCTCCCGTCCTTCCTCAACAGACATTCCCCTCTTCCCCAAAGCCCCCTTCACCCCATCCATCCATCTCATCATAGGATGTCCCTTCATGTTCAATCCCTCCACATCTGCCTTCCATACCTCTTTTACTAGTCTCTCTTCACTCATTCTTTCCATGTGTCCAAACCATCCTAATACTCTTTCATCAACCCTATCTCCCAACTCCCTTTCCACCCCCATTCTCCTCCTCACCTCCTCATTTCTCACTCTATCTAGCCTAGTAACCCCCATCATACTTCTCAGACACATCATCTCAAACACATTCAAACTCCTTCTCTCTTCCTCTCTTATGTTCCATGTTTCTGCCCCATACAGTGCTGTTGGCACAATCACTCCTTCATACAGTCTCCTCTTAGCATCCATTCCCAAATGTCTATTCCTCATTACACTCTTCAATCCACCAAGGCATTTACTCGCTTCTCTCAATCTACATTCTACCTCCACCTTCACTCCACCTTTTCCTGCCACATTTGCACCCAAGTATCTAAAACTATCCACTTCCTCCAGTCGCTCTCCCTTAATGCTCATTTCCAGTCTACTGCCACTTTCACCCCTTGTACATCTCATCACCTTACTTTTACCCACATTTATCTTTAGCTTTCTTCTATCACATACTCTCCCAAACTCTGTCACCAACTTCCTCAATCACTCCTCCGATCCTGCCACAAGCGCAGTGTCGTCCGCAAACAACAGCTGGCTCACCTCCCACTTTTCTCCATTTTCTTTAACCATCTCTAATCCCTGACCCACTACCCTTGCATTTACCTCTCGCACTACCCCATCCATGTATAAGTTGAACAGCCAGGGCGACATAACGCATCCTTGACGAAGTCCCACCTTTACCTCGAACCACTCACTCTCTCCATTTCTAATCCTGACACATGCTCTACTACTCTCATAAAAACTTTTGACAGCTCCTAGAAGCTTTCCTCCTATCCCATATATCTGCATAACCTCCCACAGTGCCTTTCTGTCTACCCTATGGTAAGCCTTTTCCAGATCCATAAAAGCCCAAAAAACATCCTTCCTCTTTCCTATAGCTTTCTCACATATCCGTCTTACCACAAAGATCTGATCTACACAACCTCTACCCGTCCTAAATCCACACTGTTCCTCACCAATTACTCCCTCTGTTCCTCTCCTAATCCTCTCAATCAAGATCTTCCTATAAGCCTTCCCAACTACACTTAACAAGCTAATCTCTCTGAAACTACTACATTCACACTTGTCCCCTTTTCCCTTGTAAAGTGGAACTATACAGGCACTCTTCCAGTCCTCCGGCACTCTACCCTCTCTCCAGCAAGCATTTAATAACCTCACCAGCCAGTCCACCCTCACTGTACTTCCTTTTTTTTTTAGAGATTCTGCATGGCATCCATCCAGACCAGGTGGCTTACCGTGGGAAGGACAACTACCACCCTGTCCAGAAGAATCACCCTTCACCTACAACAAGGAGGACCGAAACAACACCTTTGGACCCACCACAGACGCCATCTCGACAAGGAAACCATGGTACACAACACAGAAATCGTCGCAGAGGAGAAGGACCTCCAACGTTTGACCATTTTGGAGGCTGTAATCATAAAAGATTTACAACCAATTATTAATGTACAATCAAATGATTTCTCCCTCATCCCCAGCATGAAACCAACACGTAGGAGACATTTGTTCACCAAAATACAACCACCAGATCAGAGAACACCCATAAAGGTCCAAAATATCCCCGCAGAGGATAAAATGTCATACCTTAGGCGATCGGCTAGGCTTAGGAACCAACCAAACAGCGCCAGCCAAACAGAGGAGAGTCATTAAGTGACCTCTCCAAGTTTTGCCTTTATACATATTTATACTCGTCTTGGTCACACTTCCCTTCATTCCAACTGAAGATACAGAACGATCTGCGAAACGTCTTGGGTTTATTATACTGTGTTTTGTTTATTTTCATTTATTTTGTATATAACATAGACTTATGTGTTAATATAAGTTACCATTGTCAATGGGAAATTTGCTTCTTCCCCTCTCATTTCCCCAGAAATCTACTTTCCGAAAGCTTAAGAAAGAAATTAATTTCTAATGAATTTGCTGTCGTTTTCAACAGAATATGCTTAGAGAATTTCCTGCCACGCTTCACGAATATATGTATGTATATATATGTATATATATATGTATATGTATATATATATATATATATGTGTATATATATATATATATATATATATATTGTGTGCGTGTGCGTGTGCGTGTACGTGTGCGTGTGCGTGTGTGTGTGTGTGTGTGTGTGTGTGTGTGTGTGTGTGTGTTTATACATATGTAAACATATACATATGTAGAGTTAGAGAAGGCGAAAAAAAATAGAATAACTAAGGAAGAGTCGGAACGAGAGTTGAGTTGTAATATACAGTAATTGCCGCCTTAAAGGGTTTAAAAAAAATTCCGTTGTCGTGGTCCTACGTAAGTGAAAACGTAGTTTAGGTGTAATTCAATTAAAGGACAATATGTCATTAGTATTGGAGGTGTTAATAGAAATGGGATCTTATATATTTGCTGCCGAGGCGACGTCATGTAGGTAGAGAAAATTGCCTAATGATGGCTGAGATATGAAGAAATTAAGTAATGAAAGGGTTCAATATTTGATATAGTTTGGAAACGTATTCTTGGTCCTCATCTCCGCTTCACAGACTACCTTCCCTTTGTCACTGCTTGAATGCCAGCCACTGTCGACCTTACATTCTTGCTGTTGTTCATATGGTGTTTGTAAAAAGTGTACTCCGTTCTTAGGAGAAAGGCAGCAAATCAATACAAGTACGAGACGACGACGACGTAAAGGCTACCAACACTGAGTTGGCTTCTGCGTTAGCATCCCAGAGTGTTTTATTTCGTTGTTACCGCCGTCAGTAGAGCAGCGGGTCTCGACTCATTTTAGGTTATGGACCACTATCAGACCTATCCAAAAGATATCGTGAACCAGCCCATTTAATTTTTG
>NC_134786.1:34193290-34205790 GCF_046742065.1 Oratosquilla oratoria | reverse complement strand
GTTTCCGGACGACACTGCGCTTGTAGCGGGTTCAGAGGATGGATTGAGGAAGTTAGTGACATAGTTTAGGAAAGTGTAAAAGAAGGAGGTTGAAGATAGATGTAGGTAAAAGGTGATGAGATGTACAAGGAGTGAAAGTGGCAGCGGACTGGAAATGAGTATTAAGTGAGAGACTGGAGGATAATATATATATATATATATATATCTATATATATATATATATATATATATATATATATACATATATTATATAATATATATACATATATATATATATATATATATATACATATATATATATATATATGTATATATATATGCATATATATATGTATATATATATATAAATATATATATACATATATATATATATATATATGTGTGTGTGTGTGTGTGTGTGTGTGTGTGTGTGTGTGTGTGTGTGTGTGTGTGTGTGTGTGTGTGTGTAAGTGTGTGTGTGTGTGTGTGTGTCTGTATGTGTGTGTGTGTCTGTGTGTGTGTGTGTGTGTGTGTGTGTGTGTGTGTGTGTGTGTGTGTGTGTGTGTGCATTATATATACGTATATAATTTTATCCTCATATACTCCACTCCCATTCACCAACCCTCCCTCCCTCTTTTCTTGGCTCCTCCTGGGTGGCGGGTTAACCCTGCATCTCGCCCACTGCCCTAGATCAAAAACAATGCAGGAAGACAGTATATCCACAGTAAAGCCGCTTTATTTAATTGGCGATCCCCCTTTCCATTTCCTGATGCAGAGACAAGGAAGGCGGAGAGAAATTCCTTCGGGCTGCGTCAAAATTCCATTCACACATACTCCTTCACCCCCACCATCACCCACCAATTCCTTTCCATGCACCACGGCATAATCCTTACACAACCGCTCTCCATTCACCCATATCTTTCGTCTTCTCCCTTCCTTCCTCAACAGACATTCCCCTACTTCCCAATGCTCATTTTACCCAATCCATTCATAATCATCTTTGGTTGCCCCTTCATGTTCATTCCATGTTCCCAAACCATCCCAATCCTCTTTCATCCATTCTATCTCCCCATTCGATTTCTTATCCCGCCTTCCTCCTCACCTCCTCGTTTCTCACTATCCAGCCTAGTAACCTCTACCATACGTCTCTGGCATTTCATCACACATTTAAACTATTTCTCTCTTCCCCTCTTATGTTCCATGTTTCTGCCCTATACATTGAGTTCGGCACAATTACTTCTTCACACAATCTCCTTTTAGCGTCTATTCCCAAATGTCTGTTTCTCATTTCACTTTTCAATCCCCCCAAAGCATTTTCCTTCTTATCTTAACCTACTTTCTCCCTCCACTTTCACTTCTCCCTTTCCCGCCACATTCGTACCCAACTATCTAAAGTTATTCACTTCTTCCAGTCTTTCTCCCTTAATATTGACCACCAATTTGCTGTCATCCTTTCCCCTTGTTCATCTCATCACAAGTGCAATGTCGTAAGCAAACAACAGCTGGGTTACCTACCACTTTTCTCCATTTTCTTTAATCATGTCCAATCCTCGACCCATTACCTTTGCGTTTACCTCTCGCACCACTCCATCCATATATAAATTGAACAGCCAAAGCGATATAGCACATCCCTGGCAAAGTCTCACATTTACCTCAAACCATTCACTCTCCCTGTTTCTCATTCTAACCCAGGTTCTACTACTCTCGTAAACATTTTTGACTACTATTAACAGCTTTAGTCCTATCCCATATATCTGCAATACCTCCGACAGTGCTTTTCTGTCTGCGCTGTCATAAGCTCTCTCACATATCTGCCTTATTACAAAAATCTGATCCACGCAACCCCTACCTATCATGAACCCATACCGTTCTTCACCAATTACTCCCCCTGTTTCTCTTTTAATCCTCTCAATCAAAATTCTACCATAAGCCTTCCCAACTACACTCAACAAACTGATCCCTCTGAAACTACTACACTCACACGTATCCATTTTTCCATTAAAAAACGTAACTATACAGGCACTCCTCCAGTCCTTGTGCAATCTACTCTCTTTTAGACAAGCATTAAACAATCTTAATAGCCAGTTCACCCTCATTGTGCCGCTTTTTTGACACTTTATGCCACCCATCTAACTCTAGTGCCTTACCCGTTTTCATCACTTCACTAACTGCTTTCACCTCATCTTTCCTTGTTTCTCCTCCATTTTCCTCATTTATCACTTCTTTACAATTAGCAACTCCCTACAATACTCTTCCTCTTATTGCCGTCTCTTCCTCTCTCAATTTGTTTCCAAAACATATTTTTATTACTTTTAAAATCTTCTATCATACTCTTATCCCTTTTCACATCTGCTCTCACCTTTATCTCCTTTATCTTATATATTGCTTACCTTCTCTTTTGTTTATACCTCTCATATCATTCCCCTCCTATTTTGTAATCAATCTGTGAATGTTCGTTTCTTCTCTTCTACAACTTTCTTTGCTTCCTTATCTCACCACTCACTACCCTTTCTTTTATTTCCTCTCGTCCTCCTTCCACACACCAACTTTGCACAACTTGTGACTCCCTTTTGAAACATCCCCATTCCTCCTCCACTCCTAGTTCTACTCTATCTTTCACTTCCTCCCACCCTTCTCTCAGCTTCTTCTTGTACATCTCATTTTCTTTCTTATATAAGCAGTTTACTCTAAGTACCTCCATACTTTCTGTCCTTTTCCTCCTCCATTGTACCTCTACTCTCAACTTACCTTACACCCAATAATGATCTGATATTCCCCCCCTCTCTCCCCTTAGAACATGCACATCCTTAACTCTTCCTACTATACTCCTGGTTACTACTATATAGTCCATTAACGCTCTATCTGCCACCGTTCCATCCAACACCCTCTCCCATGGGTACTTTCTTCCTAAACACTATATTTTCTATCGTCACTTCTCTTTCTAGACACATCTCCACCATCAACTCTCCACTACGATTTTTTTTCCTGGAACTCCATACTTCCCAATCACTCCGTCTTATGGTATATTTCCTACCCTAGCATTAAGGTCTCCCAATACAACTACATTGACATTTCTCCCTAATCCCTTTATGCACTCATTTAAATCCATCCAAAAATCCTCCCTTTCCTCAACGCTCTTCTCACTACCAGGCCCATACGCACTTACAAAAATCCACATCTCCCTTCCCAGCTTCACCTTCATCCACATTAACCTTGAAGAAACCTGCTTCCACTCTACTACACACTTACCTATCTCTTCACTTACTAATATAGCCACCCCTTCTCTCCCTCGTCCTCTCTTCACTCCTGAGAACCTCCCAACTGCACTCCCAAACTCACACTCTCCCCTCCGTTTCAACTTAGTTTCACTCAAAGCCAACACATCCATCTTTCTTCTCACAAAAATACTGCCTATCTCTTCCCTTTTACTCTTATCTGTACCACATCTACACACATTAAAAGACCCAAACCTTAAGGTATTAGTTGGAAAACTCCCAGACCCTCTTATGCCTTTACTTTTCTATTAATGTCTCCTGTGGGGCTACAGGTAGAAGGATTACTAGTCCTATCCCCTTTCCTGCTTTTTGTCACCTCGTACCACTCAAGTAGGAAGAATTAGTAGCAGCATTCGTTTCCCCCACCACAGGGTAGACGAAAAAAGGAAATGCATTTTCAGAGATATGGCACAGGACAGTAACACGGGGTTGGGGGACAGCATAAAGGAGGGACAGTCGCAGTATAATAAAAGTGTCACAATTCACAGACAAAATTATGTGAGCCTTTGGTCTGTAGGGGCGCCCAATGTACACACTAAATAATCAACTGCGTGTTACTTTGACACAGGGATATAGAACCAATACCCCAGGCAGAGGGTATTATATATATATATATATATATATATATATATATATATATATATATGTATATATATATATGTATATATATATATATGTATATATATATATGTATATACAAAGAAATCACAAAACACACGTGATGAACTATTTTTACAGAAACCACCGGGAAATTGAAAAAAAAAAAAATACCGAACGTTTTCATCTATTAAGACATTTTCAAGGTACAGAAAAGCAATACAGAAATAAACAATATATACATTAGAAGACAGAGGATATTCGGAAAGGTCCCATGTTACAAATTATTACACAAATTATCACACACATTTGTGTGTGATAATTTGTAGCATGGGACCTTTCCGAATATCCTCTGTGTTCTTATGTATCTATTGTTTCTTTCTGTGTTGCTTTTCTGTACCTTGAAAATTTCTTAATAGACGAAAACATTCGGTATCTGTTTGTTTTTTTCCGGTGGTTTCTGCACACACACACGCACACACACACACACACACACACACACACACACACACACACACACACACACACACACACACACACACACACACACACACACACACACACATATAAATATATATATATATATATATATATATATATAATATATATATACATATGTATATATATATATAGACACACACACACACACATACACACACACACCCACACACACACACACATATATAGATATATATATATATATATATATATATATATATATATGTATATATATGCATATGTATAAATATATACATACATACATACATACATACATACATACATACATACATACATACATACATACATATAACAAAGGCTTTTTTCCCCAAAAAACAAAGGCACAAAAACCTCTCCCACCCATTCCATCCCTCTCACACTCAACTCCCCTCCACCCTCTTCCCTCCCTCTTGGAACCCTTCTGCATGACGGGTCATCCCTGCATCTTATCCACTAGCCTGGGTCAGAAGAACTATCGCAAGACACAGCACATCCACAGCAAGGCCGCTTCATTAAATCGGCAACCCCGCCTCTCCGTTCCCTCATGCAGAAAAGGAGAAGACGGGGAGAAATTCCTTCGGGCTGCGTCAAATTTTTCTCATACATTCTTCCTCACCCCCCATCCCCTCACCAATTCCACCTCATGGATCACAGCGTCATACATATACAATCATTCTCCATTCACCCCTGTCTCCTGCCTTCTCCCGTCCTTCCTCAACAGACATTCCCCTCTTCCCCAAAGTCCCTTTTACCCCATCCAAGATCGCCTCATCATCTTCACTTCTTCCACATCGGCTTTCCATTTCTTTTTTACTAGTCTTTCTTCACTCATTCTTTTCATGTGTCCAAACCATCCCAATACTTTTTCATCCACCCTATCTCCCAACTCCCTTTCCACCCCCGTTCTCCTCCTCACTTCCTCATTTCTCACTATTCAGCCTAGTAACTCCTTTTATACTCAAAAACCTCATCTCAAACACATTCAGACTCATTCTCTTTTCCTCTTTTATGTTCCATGTTTCTGCCCCATACAATGCTGTCGGCACAATCACTCCTTCATACAATCTCCTCTTAGCATCTATTCCCATATGTCTATTTCTCATTACACTTTTCAATCCGCCAAGGCATTTACTCGCTTCTCTCAATCTACATTCTAATCCACCCCCAGTCCTCCCTTTCCCGTCACATTCGCACCCAAGTATCTAAAACTATCAAATTCCTCCAATCTCTCATCCTTAATGCTCACTTCCAGCCTGTTGTTTCTCTCTCCTCTTGTACATGCCATCACCTTACTTTTACCCACATTTATCTTCAGCTTCCTTCTTTAACAAACCTTATCAAACTCTGTCACTAACTTCCTCAGTCCCTTCTCTGATCCTGCTACAAGCGCAGTGTCGTCAGCAAACAACAACTGGCTCTTCATCCACTTTTCTCCATTTTCTTTAACCATCTCCAAACCCTAACCCACTACCCTTGCATTCATCTCTCGCACCACCCCATTCATGTATAGATTGAACAGCCAGGGCGATATAACACATCCCTGACGAAGTCACACCTTTACCTCAAACCATTCACTCTCTCCATTTCTAATCCTAACACAAGCTCAACTACCCTCGTAAAAACTCTTGACTGCTCTTAACAGCTTTCCTACTATCCCATATATCTGCAGCACCTCCCACAGTGCCTTCCTGTCTACCCTGTCGTAAGCCTTTTCCATATCCATAAAAGCCTAAAAAACATCCTTACATTTTCCTATAGCTTTCTCATATATCTCTCTTACCACAAAAATCTGATCTACACAATCCCTACCTGTCCTAAAACCACAGTGTTCCTCACCAATTACTCCCTCTTTTCCTTTCCTAATCCTCTCAATCAAGACATTCCCAACTACACTCAACAAGCTGAATCCTCTGAAACTACTACATTCACACTTGTCCCCCTTCCCCTTGTAACGCGGAACTATACAGGCACTCCTCCAGTCCTCCGGCACTCTACCTTCTCTTAAACAAACATTAAATAACCTCACTAGCCAGCCCACCATAACTGTATCTTTATTCTTCAGACATTCTTCATGGCATCCATCCAACCCAGGTGACTTGCCTGCTCTCATCATCTTAACAGCTGCTTTCACTTCATCTTTCTCTATTTCTCCTCCATTTTCTTCACTCATCACTCTCAATTTCTTAGCGCTTCCCACTGCAACTACCTTTCCCTCCCTATCCTCCTTCACATTTAGCAACTCCCTAAAATACTCTGCCCACCCTCCTCTCACTGCCTTCTCTTCCATTATCATCTCTCCATCTGTACCTTTTACCTTTTCTTCTCTTCCTCTTTTAATTTCTTTACAAAATATATTTTTCTTACTTTCAAAATTTTCTGCCATACTCATACCCCATTTCACATCTGCTCTCCTCTTTGCTTCCTTTATCTTATGCTTAACTTCCCTTCTCTTTACTTTGTACCTCTCATTCGATTCCCCCGTCCTAATTTCTAGCCAATCTATGAATGCCTGCTTCTCTTCTACACCCTTCTTTGCTTTATCAACCCACCACTAACTACCCTTCCTTCTATTTCCGCCCGCCATCCTTGTTCCACACACCATCTTTGCACACCTTATGACTCCCCTCCTTGAACCATCCCCATTCCTCCTCCACTCCTAGTTCTACTCTATCCTTCACTCCCTCCCACTCCTGTCTCAGCTTCTTTTTATACTCATTCTCCTTTTTTTTCTCACTTAAGCAGTTCACTCTAAGTACCTCCTTACCTTCTGCCCTTTTCCTCTTTCTCCACCTATTTTCCACCCTCAATTTACCTTCTACCAGAAAATTATTAGATATTCCCCCACTCTCTCCCCTTAGAACATGTACATCCTTAACTCTTCCTACCATTCTCCTAGTCACCACTATATAGTCCATTAACGCTCTATCTGCCACCCTTCTATCCACCAACCTCTCCCATATGTACTTATGCTTGGCTTTCTTCCTAAACATTGTATCTGCTATCACCAACTCTTTTTCAAGACATATCTCCACCATCAATTCTCCACTACGATTTCTAATTGGAACTTCATACTTCCCAATCACTCCGTCTATTGGCTCGTTTCCTACCCTAACATTAAGGTCTCCCAATACAACTACATTGACATTTCTCCCTAATCCCTCTATGCACTCATTTATATCTACCAAAAATCCTCCCTTTCCTCAACGCTCTTCTCACTACCAGGCCCATACGCACTTACAAAAATCCACATCTCCCTTCCCAGCTTCACCTTCATCCACATCAACCTCGATGAAACCTCCTTGCACTCCACTACACGCTTACCTATCTCTTCACCTACTAGCATAGTCACCCCTTCTCTCCCTCGTCCCCTCTTTACTCCTGAATACCTCCCAGCTACACTCCTAAACTCACAGTTGCCCTTTTCTTTCATTTTAGTTACACTCAAAGCCAGCACATCCATCTTTTTTCTCACAAACATACTGCCTATCTCTTCCCTTTTACTCTCATCTATACCACATCCACGCACATTAAAAGACTCAATAGTTAGGGTACTGGTTGGAAAACTCCCAGACTCTCTTATGCCTTTACTTTACTTAGGAATACCCCCCCTTCGGGGCTACAGGTAGGACTCCTAATTCCATCCCAAGTTCCGTTTTTTGTCGCCTCTTACTACTCAAGTGGAAAGACTTGGTGGTAGCATTCTCTTCCCCCACCACAGGGTAGACGAAAAAAGGAAATGAATATTCAGAGAAGTGGTACAGGACAGTAACAAGGGGTTGGGGGGACAGCATAATGGAGGGACATTCGTAGTATAAAAGTGTAATCATTTCTCTACGAACAGAGTTTTCCTCTATTACAGACAAAATGATGTGTGGCTCTGGTTCGTAGGGGCGCCCCATATATACCCTAAAGTATCAACTGCATACTATTATGCCACAATAACATGCAGCCAATACCCCAGACGGGTATATATACAGCCATTGCAGAACTGAATAGACACCAAGAAATATCGTTCAATTCATTAACAAGAAATTGATATAAAATGCTTATAAATGGTCACTATGTGAATGACTAATACTTGGTTGACATCTCCTTTGCTTTTTTCAATGCAAGGATCCTTCTAGGCATGCTTGTGATTAGTTCACGAATATCATCTTGAGGGATTTCTTGCCATGTTTCTTGTGGTAATCCTAAGAGTTTGGGCTTTGAAGATGGCTTTCTGTTATTTTTGAGAAGTTGCCTGTCTAATATGCCCCAGAGGTGTTCAATCGGTTTCATATCCGGGGACTGACTTGGCCATGGAAGTTTCCTGATCCCATTTTGTCTCAACCAATTTTGTGTTACTTGAGCAGTGTGACAAGGAGCTCCATCTTCCATAAATAGGAAGACATATTTACTCATTCTACCATTAGAGAATATTAGAATGAGTCCTTTCTTTAATATAGAAACATATTTGTGTGAATTGATGTTTCCTTGACACTCCACAACCTCTGATCGACCACTCCAAATTGCACCCCACGCCATTATTGAAGTTCCCCTATGTTTCACTGTTGACTGCAGTCTTTTGAGGTCAAACTCTTGACTACAGAGTCTCCAGACTCATAATCTTCCACTGTCAGAAAATAATGCGAATCGTGACTCAGAGAAAATGACAGTGCTCCTAAAGGCCACAGGGGTCTCCACCATCTCAACAGTCCAATCCTTTCTGCGTTTGATATTGGCTGGACGAAGGAGTGATTTCCTTCTTGCAGCTCTGCCATAGGAACCCAGCTTGTGGAGATACTTGACATCTGTTCTGGGACTGACATCAGCTTGTGCTGCTATGTCAGAGGCCTTGCAACGTGGATCCTCTTCGACATTTCTTTTGACTAGACGCAAGGTTCTTTCTGAGGGCCCGGGACGACCTGAATTAGGTTTTGTGCCTTTCTTGCACTCTCTCTGGTGAATTGTACGATCACTTTAAAAAGGGGCATTGACAGATTTTCAGATATTATGCGTTGACTAAGTCCACCTTCATGTTGACCCACAATACAACCTCGCTGAAATTCAGCTAGGTCTACTGCTCCTTTGGTTTGTGACATGCTTGATTAATCTTGTATGTAATCTGAAATATAAATCTAGGTAAATATAACATATTAGACAAATTCTAATAATATTAAGCATTAAATAAGAGCAGAAATACATTTTTGTTGGTGTGTATTAAATTCTGTCATGTCTGTATATATATATATATATATATATATATATATATATATATAATTTATATATATAAATATATGTATATATATAATATATATATATATATATATATATATGTATATATATGATATATTCTGAGCGATTGTATGATAGTCCGTGACATGAAGGTGAGGCGTAACTAAAACACAGGAGGCTTTTTATTTCATTGCAGTTACTGGTTGTGGTGGAGCAGATTGAATATCTACTTACTAATGGGGAAAGGTTGATTAAAATAGATCATCTTACTTTGAGATGGACGCGCTGCAGGGTACGTCCTGGGTGGACCACTCTCATCACCTAACTACCTAGCACCTCAAGCCCAAACCACCCTGCTTGCTTTCTGGCTGCCCAGACTGCCTGGGCACCTAGCCAATCATCTCCCAGAGTATCAATCACGTGACTCAGCCCGAGCAGCGTAGGGTGGAGCTAACCTGACTTAGGCACGCGGCTGCCTGGCGGGCGCAGTGCTAAGAGCGGCAAACTAAGGTACAAGTCCCACGTGGCTGGTAGGTTGGGACCACATGGTGAACACAAAGACACGCGATGTACAGTGAAGGTCCACGTGGTGTTAAAGAGAGAAAAGCCTGCAAAAGCCCCACGTGTTGTCCGAGCATCAAAAGCCCGCGCTAGGCGCCAACTCATCACATTTGTAGCAGGATCAGAGGAGGCATTGAGGAATTTAGTGTTAGAGTTTAGAAAGGTGTGCGTAAGATGGAAGTTGAAAATAATTATTGGTAAAAGTAAAGTGATGAGATGTACAACGGGAGAAAGTGATATCAGACTGGAAGTGAGTATTAAAGGAGAGAGAATGGAGTTAGTGGATATTTTTAGATACTTGGGTGGGAATTTGGCAGGAAAGGGAGGGGTGGAGAATAGAGTGAGGAACGAGGAGGTGAGGAGAAGAACAGGCGTGGAAAGGGAGCTGGGAGATAGGGTTGATGAAAGATTAATTGGGATGGTTTGGACACATGGAAAGAATGAGTAATGAATTGGTTCTAAGAGGTGTGGAAGGCAGAAGTGGAGGGAGTGAACATGAGGGGACGTCCTTTGATGAGATGGATAAATGGGGTAAAAGGGGGGTTGGGAAAGAGGGGAATGTCTGTCGAGGAAGGACGGGAGAGGAAAGAAGACAGGGGTGAATGGAGAATGGTTGTTTATGGAAGATGCTGTGATATATGAGTGGGGAATGTGTGGGGTATCGGGGGTGAGGGAGTATATATGAGAAATAAATTTACGCAGCCCGAAGGGATTTCTCTCTGTCTTCTCCATTTCTGAATGAGGGGACGAAGAAGGGTGTCCCCGATTTAATGAAGTTGCCTTGCTGTAGATGTGCTGTGTCTTGCGACACTGGTTTTGACCCAGGGCAGTGGACGAGATGCAGGAATGGCTCGTCATCCAGGAGTAGCCAATATAAGAGGGAGGGAGAGGGGTGGAGGGGAGGGGAGTATTCGGTGATGGAATACATGGGAGTGGATTTTGTCTTTGTTTTTTGGCTACTTAACTTGTAAGGGAGAAAAAGCATTTGGCATATATATGCATGTATGCACACACAAACACACACACACACACCATAATGGCCGGCAGTTCTTGGTTCGAATCCTGCCCAGGGCCGAAATTATTTCGGTACCGCTGCGCTTCGGGTCGTTACTCTGACTCTCGTGGGCGGGGAGTTGGGTGTGTGTGTGTGTGCAAGGTCATAGCATTACCCATAGATCGGACCTACGAGCTCTGAGCTCTCTTCCAGGAGGAAAATAGCTGTCGATCATGAGTCCAACACGTGATCCAAAGACCAAGTGAATACACACACACACACACACACACACACACACACACACACACACACACACACACACACACACACAATACACACAACACACACACACACACACACACACACACACACACACACACACACACGCACACACACACACACACACATATATATATAATATATATATATGTGTGTGTGTGTGTGTGTGTGTGTGTGTGTGTGTGTGTGTGTCTGTGTGTGTTTGTGTGTGTGTGTGTGTGTGTGTGTGTGTGTGTGTGTGTGTGTGTGTGCGTGCCTGCGTGCGTGTGTGTGTATGTGTGTGTGTGTGTGTGTGTGTGTGTGTGTGTCTGTGTGTTTGTGTGTGTGTGTGTGTTAGCTTCACTGCTACTAACACTTCAGCAAGTCACTTTTTTTCATCTGTAGGCCCCATGCCACTCTCGTAGTATAATTTTCAGTCCAGTTTCATTAATCAGTACGAAGGTGAATTAAACGTATTTTCTTTTCTCTTCACTATCAGTTACACTTGTTTATTCAAGCTACACCAAGGGATTCCCACCTGGGATCCTCTTACATCCACCAAGCCAAGTTTGCTCCGACGTCACGATTTAATTCATCCAATAACCTTGAACGTTACAAATAAGTGCCACCCATTTAGGCCGTGACTTTACCTCCATGCACCAATACTTTTTCTCCTCCTCCACCTTTTTCTCCAATCAGAAAGACTGTTATACTGTCTCAAGCAATATTGTTTACGCAAGCAATTTGTCGCAAACAGAACGAGCTCTGTGTTTACATTCAGTCACATCAGCACCTACCCTAACCAATGATTACAAATATAAGACGGTAAGCGAATTATGCAAATCTGCAACTTGTAGTTGGCCCTTTTATCATAACAACCGAATATAAAATGAATATAAAATTTACATTCCTCTCCACCTACCCCTCTATCTGCCTTAATGTCTACCTGTATCTACCGGCCTCATACAGTGTGTGTTTATATGTATGTGTGTGTGTGTGTATGTATACAGACTTGTGGAACACCAAGGAAATAAGTAGAGTATATGTATATATATATATTTATATATATATATATATACATATATATATATATATATATATATACATATATATATACATATATG
>NC_134786.1:34180790-34185790 GCF_046742065.1 Oratosquilla oratoria | reverse complement strand
TCTTTATTTTTCTTTCCTTCTTTTTTCTTTCCTACTCGTTCCTTCCATGTTTTCTTCATTTTCTTTACTTATTATTTCATTTACCTTTTTATAGCCTTTTGCCCATCTTTTTCTTTCAACACACACTACATTTCTGTTCTTTCTCATTGCTTTAAACATTAATCTTCCTCCATTTCTTCCATGCTTCCTTCCTTTCTTCCTTCTTTCTACCTCTCCCACTATTCCTTACTTCCTGCGACTAATGCTAAGAGCCTGAACGTGATGGTCCTGTAAGGTTGACGTCAAAAAAGAATCATATCTCCTGTGCTTGCCTTGAAATTCTATCAACACTTTCACCTTTATCTGGTGGAGCAGATCCGATGGGCTGGTACTCAGTTCCCGGATCCGACCCAAGATACCTATCAGGTTTGCATATCTTTCCACTTTTTTCAGATAACGAAAGCTGGCAACTAGTGATTTTCCCCTTTTCTTCTTGCCCATTGGATATACCACACTAATCTGACACACCTGTTTATCTTCAGTTTCTTACCGAAGAGATATTTTTTTACCATTACTTTTATTTTGTCATTTACTTCCCTCTTTTTTTTCATTTCTCCCCTCACTCTCCTCCTTTACTTCCTTTACTGTTCCTTTTACCATTCTCTCCCCTTTGTCTCTCATTTCATCCCCTCTCCTCCCCTCCTTTCTTCCCTCTTTCCCTAATTCCATACCTCAATCTATCATTTACTCTTCTAACTTCTCTATCCTTCCTCTTCCTTCTTTGAGTCATTCCTTTCTTTTCTTCCTTTCTTCGCCACCTCCTCCGCACTTGCCTTACCCTCCCTTCCCCTAATTTATCTTCCCTGAGCTGGAATCGTACTGGATTCCCTCATATGTCATTTCCAGTCATATTCCATGTGCGTTTCCTGTTTTTGTTCCTAATCCTTCTCCCTCTCTCCCTTCTTCCTTTCTTTTCTCCTTGTTCTCCTATTTCTCCTGGTGCTCCGCTTCTTTCTCATCCTTCTCATCCTCATCCTTCCTTCTTCTCCACTTCATCCTCCCTTCTTCTTTTTCCTTTTCCTCCGCCCCCCTCTTCTTCCTCTTCCATCTCCTCCTTCTCTTCCCCTCTCTTCTTCCCTTTCCTTCCCCTCCTCTATTTCCCCCTCACCTTCCCCTTCCTCTTCCTCTTCCTCCCCCTCCTCCCCTCTTCTTCCTCTTCCTTCTACTTCTCCTTCTCCCCCTCTTCTTCCTCTTTATTCTCCTATTCCTCCTTCTACTTTCCGTCCTCGTCCTGTTTCTACTGCTACTGCTCATCTCTTTCTTCTCATCTTCCTCTTACACCACCTTCTTTTCCTCCTAGTACCCCTACTGTTCCTCCTCTTAATGTTCATATCCCTGCTGTCTCTCCTTTTCCTACTCTTTTAGTTCTATTCATCTTCCTTCTTCTCTTCCCTCTCCTCTTCCTCATCTTCATTCATTTACTCATTTATCCTTAACCACTGTACATTTCTCTTTTAAAAAAAATTCTTCCCCTGTTCTTGAATTTTTATCCCATCACAATTTCTCTCTCTCTCTCTCTTTCTCTCTCTCTTTCTCTCTCTCTTTCTCTCTCTCTTTCTCTCTCTCTCTCTCTCTCTCTCTCTCTCTCTCTCTCTCTCTCTCTCTCTCTCTCTCTCTCTCTCTCTCTCTCTCTCTCTCTCTCTCTCTCTCTCTCTCTCTCTCTCTCTCTCTCTCTCTCTCTCTCTCTCTCTCTCTCTCTCTCTCTCTCTCTCTCTCTCTCTCTCTCTCTCTCTCTCTCTCTCTCTCTCTCTCTCTCTCTCTCTCTCTCTCTCTCTCTCTCTCTCTCTCTCTCTCTCTCTCTCTCTCTCTCTCTCTCTCTCTCTCTCTCTCTCTCTCTCTCTCTCTCTCTCTCTCTCTCTCAGTCTCTCTCTCTCTCAATCTGTCTCTCTCAATCTGTCTCTGTCTGTCTGTCTGTCTGTCTCTCTCAATCTGTCTCTGTCTGTCAGTCTGTGTCTCTCAATCTGTCTCTGTCTGTCTTCTGTCTGTCTGTCTGTCTGTCTGTCTGTCTCTCTCTCTCTCTCTCTCTCTCTCTCTCTCTCTCTCTCTCTCTCTCTCTCTCTCTCTCTCTCTCTCTCTCTCTCTCTCTCTCTCTCTCTCTCTCTCTCTCTCTCTCTCTCTCTCTCTCTCTAAATTTGTCCAGTTTAAATCCAGTACTCGCAGTAATGGATTTAAACTGGACAAATTTAGATTTAAGAAGGAAATAGGCAAGAATTGGTTTACAAATAGGGTGGTCAACGAATGGAACAAACTTAGTAACCATGTAGTGAGCGCGGAAACTATCAGTTGTTTTAAGAAACGATTAGGCAACTTTATGGGTGGGGATGACAAGTGGTAATGGACATATAACTGCCTAGTTTAGGCCTCATGGTCTCTTCCAGTCTCCTTCATTCTTATATTCTCTCTCTCTCTCTCTCTCTCTCTCTCTCTCTCTCTCTCTCTCTCTCTCTCTCTCTCTCTCTCTCTCTCTCTCTCTCTCTCTCTCTCTCTCTCTCTCTCTCTCTCTCTCTCTCTCTCTCTCTCTCTCTCTCTCTCTCTCTCTCTCTCTCTCTCTCTCTTACTCAGCAGATACGGATGTTGGAAGGGGGAGAAGGAGAGGGAGAGTGGGAAACAAACAGAAACAAAGACAGAAATTTAGGCATACAGAAAGATAGAAAGCCAGAGACAGAGAGAGAACCAGAGGCAAAGATAAAGAAATAGAGACAGAGACAGAAACAGAGGCAGTGCATATAGATACAGAGACAGTGACAGAAACAGAGAGAGATGGAGACAGATAAATGTATATTGTATAAACACACACACACACACACACACACACACACACACACACACACACACACGCACACACACACACACGCGCGCGCGCGCGCGCACAGATACGACTCGTGACAACAGTGGTAGAGTTTCCAGCTGCTACTATGGCGGTCCGGGTTCAAATCCCGCCCAGGGCTGAAATAATGTCAGTATCGCTGCGCTGCGGGTCGTTACTCCAACTCTTGTCGGCGGGGAGTTGGCTGTGTGTGTGTGCGTGTAAGATCACAGCATTACCCATAGATCGGTCTTATATGAGCTCTGAGCTCTCTTCCGGGAGGGAAGTAGATGTTGATCACGAGTTCATCACGTGATCCAAGACCATGGTGAATCTCTCTCTCTCACACACACACATTCTATTAATCTCTTGCATCCTTTTCCAACATCACTACGTAAGTAAACAACTCCCCACGGAGCAGCACCAGGATTTGTGACCGCTTTACAATGATGAAACGAAACTCTGTGTAACACTGTTTGAATGCCTACTTCTCATTTAAATTCTTTTCGCTCACAATACACGTTTTTTTTTTCATTATTATTACACTCTCCCTTCGTAAAAGTGGGGAATATTTTCAAATGGACCTTAGCATTTTGGATCAGACATCTCGGGTCTAAAGTCTAGTATTGTCTCTTCTATTGCCTTTTAGACCAATTTAATCCAAGTCGTTTTCAAATGATGGTGGAATTACTACGTTTATTTAATAGGAGACTATAATGATTACATTTATATTTATCTAACATTTTTGTCCTATTTGTCATTTCATCTTTTGTTTCATAGAGTACCCGTAATATCTTGAATCTCTGCACATAATTTCTTGTGGCTATTTCTAGGAACTTATGCTACAAGGGGATTTAAATCCTATTCTTGAAGAATTGTTGTGGACCGACTGTCGTATGGTTAAACGAAAATATGGAATCTGAAACCACGCACCATTACAAACAACGACCGTATTTGCTCCTAACATACAGTTCATAGCAGACGTGGTACCTAACCTCGTTTGGTCCTTTAACCTTGAGACTCTTTTTAGTATTCAGAATTTCAACAGAAATAATCAACGCTTCTATCTTCGAGGGTAGTGGAGGGGAAGAATTTTAAAACTTATAAGTGATCTGCAATATGTAGATATATATATATATTTTCTATTTATTCATTTATCTATATATTTATTTATTCTCATTCATTTATTCACTTATATATCTGTTTAGAATTATGTATTTTTAACCCAGATTAGTTTCCAGTCATATGTAAGAATAATACGTGCCTCTGAAGGCTGGGTTTAGTTTTTCCTTTCTTATATTTTAACTTTTCCTTTTCTTTTTACTCATTTTTATTTTTTGTCTTTCTCCCTTTCCTCTTTTTTTCCTGCTCTGCTCTCTTTTGTTACCTTTCTCAATCAGTTACTCTTTTTTTTTCTCTTTTTTGACACGTGATTATTTCTGTCTTTTTTTCATTTCCTTTTTGTTTTCCTTTTTTGTCTTCTTTTTCTCTTTTCCTCGTTTTATGTATATATTTTTGTCCTATAATTTTTTTCCTATTGCTTGTTTTTCTTCATCTACTTCATGCTGTTCCTTTTCTGCCTTTTATTCCTCTATTTACTTTTTTTTTCTCTTCTTTTTTATGCTCCATTTCTTCTTTTATTTTCTATACAACTTTTTTGCTATTGCTCTTCGTCCTTTTTTTTTTTTTTTTTTTTTCCCCGACCCATCTTAAGTTTTGTCTCTTTTCGAGTGGCCTCCTTTCCCTTTCACCCTATCCCCTCCAGGTTCTGAGGCAGATATCAGTCATTTTTGTTTTTCCTACTTGTTCAACCTCATCGGTCTTTTCCCTGATGTCTCGTCTTTCCTTCCTTCTCGCCTCTCTCATTCCAACATTTCCTTTTCTTTGTCCTTACATTCATTCTTTTCTTTTCACTCTTCCCGTTTGATAACCTTCCTTCTAGTCTTCCTGTCTCCTTCACTTCCTTTTCTTTCGCTTTGCATTCACTCTTCTTCATTCCTTCCTTTTTAATAACCATTCTTCCTGTGTTCCTTTTTGTTTTGTTTTTGTATTTACTATTCTTTTCTTTTATTCCTTAGTTTTCAATGTATGTTTGTTATTCTTTCATTCCATTAAAATTTAGGTTAGAATGTCTTCCTTCGGTTTCATTCTTATT
>NC_134786.1:34150790-34168290 GCF_046742065.1 Oratosquilla oratoria | reverse complement strand
GATTTCCCAAATTATGTTACCCTGCTGTTCTGTCCTATTCTGACGCAGTAGAGTTGACCTCTTCTCCGGGAGTGTGTTTGACCTAGTTTGACCTAGTTACGTGCTGCGGCGTTTCCACGACCAACCAGTCCAGGGAATGAGCACTTAGGATATTATCGCCTTTGCCATGTCAAGCATTTAGGTAGAGCCGTTCTCATTGTGCCTTGGAATTGTATGCGCTGAATGAAAGCTGAATTGATAAAGCTTTTGGGGAACATTGTTCTAGGTGTGTCTTGGAATTTCATGTACTGATAGAAAGCTGATGTAATTAAGTTTATATTCAACGTTGTTTTAATTACCTTTTGGACCTGTTATGCACTGAAGAAAAGCTGAAATATTTTTAATTGTATATAACATTTGATACATGGAGAAATATGTGATATAGTTAGATATACGTCCCACATTAAACTGAAGGGAAAAATTATAATTTTCTTTTGTATTAAGTATATATGAAAGTGGGGAAGGAGCAATACCGTAATATATATTCCCATATTAAACTAAAAAGAAATCTACAATAATTTTGTATTTGAGTATATTTGAATTTAGGGAAGAAACTTATGTATTTCTGAGAAGCAGTAGGGATGAAAATAATATTTGTCTTGAGAAACTGGTAAAGATTCATTTAACTTAAACATAACTAATCAGTTCAGGTTGGTAAATGATTAGTAAAGTATATATAGATGAGGGTTATATCCAAAAATAGAGAACTTTTACGTCTATCAGATAATTATAAAAAAAGTTATTTAAAAAGAAAAACCTACAATAAATACTGCATACCCAATCCAACTTTATGATGCCATAGTCATTCTCTACAAATATCTAGAGCTGATTTACGTTAGAATGAGTTAAAATGGTAAAGATGTGACTAAAGGATAGCTCTTAGTCCGCAATGGTATCGGTTTAGAAAAAAGAAATATGTAAATAGATAAAATTAGAATAAAACAAATACCAATTAAATAAATAAATAAATAAATAAATGAATAAGTAAATAAATAAATAAACAAATAGATAAATAATATAGATAAATGGATTAAGAAATCAATACATAAAAAGTAAAATGAATAAATAAATAAATCGATAAATAAGTAGATGAATAAACAAATATATATATAAATAATCAAATAGATAAATACACACATATATATATATACATACACACACACACACACATATATATATATATATATATATATATGTATATATAATATATATATATATATATATGTATATGTATATATGTATATATACATATACATATATATATATATAAATATATATATGTATATATATATATATATATATATATATATATGAATATATGTATATAAGTATGTATTTTGCAGTAATTCACAAGGTACACGTGAAAATAATATGCAGAAAAAAACACTGGGAAATAAGAAGCTTAGTTCGAACGTTTTCGTCTATTTAAGACATTATCAAGGAATACATAGTTACAGAGACATAGGTGGATATATATATACATAAAGTAGTAGACAAGCTAGGAACATGGGAAGGACACACAAGATGCTTCATAATCAGGTTGAGACGAATGTTTACTTTTAAGGACGTTTGGTCACATGACGTTACGTCACCCCGCCCTAGTAACACTTGGAGAATTTTTTACAATTTTATCAATAATAAAATCATCAAATTTATATAATCCTAAACTTAAATTGATATTATGGTCAAAGGTTTGCTAAATGTGACTGGATTCGATAATGTTTCTTTCTAATAAAGATTTACAAGAAACTATTACATTAGAATTATCCCGGTCAATAGGATGGTTGTGGTCTCTTACATGGATAAAAAGGCCACTGGAACTTTGCCCACTCCTTACACTATATTTGTGCTGATTTATCCTAGTTTTTAAGTCTTTACCAGTTTGGCCGATATAAAATTTGTTACATTTAAGGCATGGAATAGGGTAAACACAACCCTCATTTACTTCAGGTGAATTTTTAATGAGCTTACTTTTTATAGTATTGTTATTTTTGAAAACCAAGTTGATGTTGAATTGTTTGAGAATATTAGGCAGACTAACTAATTTCTCACTGTAAGGAAGAACCAAAAGGTTCTTTTTGTCAAATGCTTTTCTTTCGTGTGAGGTGTTATGGAAAGTTTTGTAAACCATTTTATGAGAAGTGTCTACTAAGTGTTTTGGATATTTTAATTCAGAAGCTATGCTATATATTTATTATTGATAAAATTGTAAACAATTCTCCAAGTGTTACTAGGCCGGGGTGACGTAACGTCATGTGACCAAACGTCCTTAAAAGTAAACATACGTCTCAACCTGATTATGAAGCATCTTGTGTGTCCTTCCCATGTTCCTAGTTTGTCTACTACTTATGTATGTATATATCCACCTATGTCTCTGTAACTATGTATTCCTTGATAATGTCTTAAATAGACGAAAACATTCGGACTAAGCTTCTTATTACCCAGTGGTTTTTTCTGCATAAGTATGTATATATATATATATATATATATATATATATATATATATATATATATATATATATATAAAATATATGTATATATATATATATATATATATATATATATATATATAAATATATATATATATATATATCAAAAGCTACTTCCCCATTATAAAGGAGATAGCCAAAAAATAAAGGCATGAAATTCACTCCCACCCATTCCATCTCCATATACTCCACTCCCATCCACTCCCTCCCTCCCTCTTATCTTGGTTCCTCCTGAATGACGGGTCATTCCAGCATCTCACCCATTGCCCTGGGTCAGAAACGGTGTCGCAAGACAGCACATCCACAGCAAGGCCGCTGCATTAAATTGGTGACTCCTCTTCTCCGTCCCCTCATGGAGAAAAGGAGAGGACGGGGAGAAATCCCTTCGGACTGCGTCACTTTTTTTTTTTCTCGCATACTTCCTAACCTCCCATTCCCCACCCACTCCATTTCATGCATCACAGCATCATCCATACACAACCATTCTCTATTCACCCCTATTTTCTATTTTCTCCCGTCCTTCTTCAACAGACATTCCCTTCTTTCCCAATGCCCCTTTTACCATATCCATCCATCTCATCCTTGGTCGCCCCACATGTTCACTCCTACCTCTGCCTTCCACACCTCTTTTACTAATCTTTCTTCATTCATTCTTTCCATGTGTCCAAACCATTGCATTACTCTTTCATCAACTCTTATCTCCCAACTCCCTTTCTACCCTCGTTCTTCTCCTCACCTCCTCGTTTCTCATTCTATCCAGCCTAGTAACCCCTATCATACTTCTTAGGCATTTCATCTCAAACACATTGAAACTCCTTCTCTCTTCCTGTCGTATGTTCCATGTTTCTGCCCATGCAGTGCTGTCGGCACAATCACTCCTTCATACAATCTCCTCATTCCCAAATGTCTATTTCTCATTACATTTTTTAATTATATAAGCAGTGTATTTCAGCCTCTGAGAAAGCAAATAAGATTCTAGGACTGGTTGCGCGATCTTTTGACCTCAAAAGTTCATCTCTCACTAACAAGATAAAATCGTTTGTTTGTCGTCATTTGGAATATGCTGTTTCCGTATGGTCACCGAATCTCATTAAAGATGTTGACAGATTGGAAATCGAAGAACTGATTCCAAATATAAAAAATAAATCATACGAAAATCGACTAAAATATATGAATCTGTTTTCCCTAAAAAACAGACTCAGAGATGACTTGATACAAGTTTTTAAGATTCTAAAGGGAGTTGGCAACATCAAAAGTGACAAAATTTTCACACTGAATGAGAATCAGACAAGAAACAATTGTCTCAAAGTGTTAGGAAGTAGATTTAATTTAGAAGTGGTTAGAAACATCTTCGCCAACTGTGTAGTTAATGAATGGAAAAAAACTTGAAAGCTTTAAGAATAATTTAGATAGACAGCTAAGCAAGATGCTGTAATGACTAATTTATTTAATATTATTTGTTTTGTTATAATTAGTCTGTTTATTATTTAACTATATGCATTTATTTATTGTATTTATTATTATTTATATGATTATATTTTTTATTTGTTTATTATTTATCTTTTTTTTCGCATCCGACTAAGATATGGACCAAAATGTCTCCTGTTGGTATGCTCCGCCTTTGTAATCCTTTGTAATCTCCCCAAGGCATTTACTTGCTTCTTTCACTGTGGGAGGTATTGCAGATATATGGGATAGGACGAAAGCTTTTAAGAGCAATCAAGATATTTTACGAGAGTAGTATCCTTTGTGTTAGAATCAGAAATGGAGAGAGTGAGTGGTCTGGGGTAAAGGTGAGACTTCGCCAGGGATGTGTTATATCGTATTGGCTGTTTAATTTATACATGGATGGTGTACTACGAGAAGTAAATGCAAGGTAATGGGTCGGGCATTGGAAAAGGTTAAAGAAAATGGAGAAAAGTGAGAGATAAGCCAGTTGTTGTTTGCTGACGACACTGCACTTGTAGCAGGACCAGATGAGGAATTGAGGAAGTTAGTGACAGAGTTTGGGAAGGTGTACGAAAGAAGGAAGTTGAAGATAAATGTGGGTAAAAGTAAGGTGGTGAGAAGTACGAAGGGAGAAAGTGGCAGGAGACTGGAAGTGAGTATTAATGGAGAGCGACTGGAAGAAGTGGATATTTTTAGATACTTGGGTGCAAATGTTGTGGGAAAGAAAGGAGTGAAGGTGGAAGTAGAATGTAGATTGAGAGAAGCAAATAGATAAATATAAAGAAAAATTAAAGTAGATGAAATACAAAAAGATGTCGTCGAAGTATTTCTCTCAGCTGAATAAAAATCCTTAACGTGTGTATCAATATTAAAGACACTTCCGCAAGAATGATCAGCCCAATTTATATTATCATCCGCTTCTTTTACCTCGTAGTATTTTTGTTTAAACTTTAATAATTTCTTCCCTAATTATGCAGGCAATATCTTTTCTTCAATGGTCTAAATTCTTCCACTCATGCATTATTTCTAACTTCCTTCTTTACTAACAATTCTTATATAATATGATACTTTATTCTACTTTCATACATGATTTTCCACATCTACTTTATTTCTCTAGAGCGGTCTTCTATTTATTCTATTTATATTCGTTTTATTCTATTCAAAGGATTACAAAGGATTACAAAGAAGGTGTATGCTGACAGGAGACTTTTTGGTTCATAACTAGGTAGGATGCGAAAAAAATATAATATAAATAAATAAACAAATAAAAAATTATATCAGCATAAATAATAATAAACAAAATAAATAAATCCATAGGTAAAGTTAAATAATAGACAAACAGAAAAATAGTAAATAATATTAGATTGACATATAAATAACAATAGATAAGAATCAAGCTAATAAATATAAACAAACAGACAAATAATAACAAACAATATAAAATCAATGGCAGGCATTACAGCATCTTGCATAGGTGTTTATCTAAACGAATCTTAAATCTTCGAAATGAACTGCATTGCACTACCTCTGCAGGAAGTTTTTTCCATTCATTAACTACACGGTGGCGAAGTTGTTTCTACCCACTTCCAAATTAAATCTATTTCCTGACAGTTTGAGAACATTATTTCTTGTCAGATTCTCATTTAGTGTGAAAATTTCGTCACTTTTGATGTTGTCAATCCCCATTAGAATCGTAAAGATTTGTATCAAGTCACTTCTAAGTCTACACTTTTTAAGGAAAACAGATTCATATATTTTAGTCAATTTTCGTATAATTCATTATTCATATTTGGAATCAGTTTTGTGGCTCGCCGTTGTACTTTTTCCAATCTGTCAATGTCTTTATTTGTTACTAGCCAAATTACCCGCGCGTTCGTACGGGCAATTGATGATCATTTTAATTCTGCTAGAATTTGCGGAGAAATGTTACACGTATCAATATAACTCAGTCAAAAAAGTAACAAAAATAAAATGTTAATGAAGTAAGAAAAAATCAATTTGAGAAGGGAGACGCCCTTTAGAAATAAAATATACTTATCCAAGTAGCCTGGATTGTGGTGAATATATATGTTTTTTTTGGGGGGGAGTTCGTGAACAAACAGACAGACAGACTAAGGTTACTACTTTATTGTAGTAGATACAAATGAAAGATAGTTATCCAAGTACCTTGGGTTGTAAGGTTTCAAAATATATGGTTATAGGGGTCTATTTGCAAAACATATGAGTTCATAAATAGTCCCTAACCTAACCATACCCCACCTAACTTTAACATTTCACCCTAACATTATATATATATATATATATATATATATATATAATATATATATATATATATATATATATATATGTGTGTGTGTGTGTGTGTGTGTGTGTGTGTGTGTGTGTGTGTGTGTGTGTGTGTGTGTGTGTGTGTGTGTGTGTAATAAAACGACTTGGAAAATAAAATGAACGGTGACCGACGTTTTCGTTTATTTAAGACATTTTGAAAATGTCTTAAATAGACGAAAACGTTCGGTCACCTTTCATTTTATTTTCCAAGTGGTTTTATTACACATTTTGTGAATCACGTGTTTTTGTTATTTATTCGCATATATATATATATATATATATATATATATATAATATTTATATATATATATATATATATATATGCATATATATATTATATATATATATATATATATATATAATATATATATATATATAATATATATATAGAGGGGAAAAAGTGGTAGAGAAACGCGGGTTGGAGCGAGAATACATATTCCTGACGTTTCGACTACAAGTCTTCTTCAGACTGAAGAAGACTTCTAGTCGAAACGTCAGGAATATAGTGTTCTAGCTCCAACCCGCGTTTCTCGACCACCTTTTCCACTTATCTGTCTTACATTCATAGCAATACACACACACACACATATACATACATATATATATATATATATATATATATATATATATATATACATAAATATACAGTATATATATATATATCTATACATCTATATCCATGTTTATACACACACACACACACACACACACACACACACACACACACACACACATATATATATATATATATATATATATATACATATATATATAAATACATACATATATATATATATATAAGTACATTATATATATATATATGTGTATATATATACATATACATATACATATATATGTATATACGTATATACATATATATATATATATATATATATATATACATATACATATATATGTTGACTATATTATGACAAATAAGATTGAAGGTGAAAAAAGTAGACAAGGAGTAATGGGAGAATTTCACGCCTTAACGTTTCGACCCGCAGGGTCTTGATCACAAAGCTAACAACTCAAACGTAACAGGATATTTTATACACGGACGGGTCATCTTATGGGACGCTTCGGAGAGCTTGTTATTTTATTTGCGTATTCTTTTATTATTAATAAGCTTGTGGCTTTTGCTAAACATACAAAGCCTTCTCTATGGTTAATGTTGTTATTAGTGTTGATATATGCTGCCTCAATTGTCTTCCTTAGTTTCTTGGATGATCCTTTATTTAATACGGTTGTGTTGTTCCAGTCTGGAAGGTGACCATGTTTATCCACATGTATTACTATGGAGTTAGATGTCCTATGGGCTTTTACGTCATTTTTATGTTGATTTATTCTTTTATTAAGTCCGCGACCAGATTCATCAAAATATGAAGAGGGACAGCTTTTACACGGGATTTTAATAAAAGAATAAATGAACATGAAGATGACGTAAAAGCCCATAGGACATCTAACTCCATAGTAATACATAGTAATCCTTTATTTAATAAGGTTTCTTGGATGATCCTTTATTCAATACGGTTGTGTTGTTCCAGTCTGGAAGGTGACCATGTTTATCCACTTGTATTACTATGGAGTTAGATGTCCTATGGGCTTTTACGTCATTTTTATGTTCATTTATCCTTGTATTAAGTCCGCGACCAGATTCACCAAAATATGAAGAGGGACAGCTTTTACACGGGATTTTAAAAGAATAAGTGAACATAAAAATGACGTAAAAGCACATAGGACATCTAACTCCATAGTAATAGATATGGATAAACATGGTCACCTTCCAGACTGGAACAACACAACCGTATTAGATAAAGGATCATCCAAGAAACTAAGGAAGACAATTGAGGCAGCATATATCAACACTAATAACAACATTAACCATAGAGAAGGCTTTATATGTTTAGCAAAAGCCACAAGCTTATTAATAATAAAAGAATACGCAAATAAAATAACAAGCTCTCCGAAGCGTCCCATAAGATGACCCGTCCGTGTATAAAATATCCTGTTACGTTTGAGTTGTTAGCTTTGTGATCAAGACCCTGCGGGTCGAAACGTTAAGGCGTGAAATTCTCCCATTACTCCTCGTCTACTTCTTTCACCCTCAATCTTATATATATATATATATATATATATATATATATATATATATATATATATATATATATGCATGCTACTTTGCCACTGTATTTTTTTTTCTTCAAAGTTGTAACCATATTTTCTATGTATTTTGCATATTTATTTTACAATTGACCATTATACTTATTCTTAATTTCCTTTTCCTTATTTTCTCTTCCCTATTTTTCCTTGTCTGTTCCTGTCACATTATCACTTTCCTTTTGTGTTTCTTGTGAGAGGAGAATGATTGTGAAGCTATGATAAATTGACGCAGCCGAAAGGAATTTCTCCTCGTCTTCTTTAATTACTCCAGAGTAGACAAGGAGGGATGTCGTCATGTAAATGAAGCGGTGGGGGAATCAGCTTCGGCTGTCGAGGTTCTCTGTCTGGCTGCATTGCTTCGAACCCAGGCAGTGAACGGGAGTGAGATGTGTCCCTTTATCTATAAAGATATAAGTCAAAAGGAATTAAAATGTGTGTTGAATAGGTGTAGATTGGTAAAGGATAGGTGTATGTCTTGGCTGGCCAATTCCCTTGCAAAGAGGAGGACGTCTTTGATACATGTGTGTATGTTTCTTGTTCCAAGCCTGTCGTCCTTGTTCATGGTTCAAGTTTTGGGATTAACAGTAGCAATAAACATCACAGACGAATGATAAATGTGTTTTGTACTGCTGTTCCTATGCACCTGAATACAATAATAAATTCGGCGTCGAACAAACTACGAGAGGAAAATTATATGTTATGGTAAATGGACGTTATATTAAGATAACAATTTCGCCGATATAGTTGTCATTTCCAGAGTTTTCTGTGAGTTTTGATTAGTCAGGTCATGTCAGGAATATGATAGGTCAATTCGTATCAAGTTAGGTTACATCAAATCAGATTAGATTAGGTTAGGTTAGGCAGGTTATGTTAGGTCAGATAAAGTTAAGTCAAGTTATATTATGTCAAGTTATGTTAAGGTAGATTAGTTTATGTTACGCTATATTACGTTATACTATAGTTATAATTTTAAAACCTAGAATAAAATACTTACATTCTAAACCAAAAAGAGTAATAAAGCATCATGCAAAAGAAAAAAATATATGAAATAATTATGAGATAGATAAACAAAGGCATAGATAAGGCATAGATAAACCATTGTATTTGATTGAACTAACCTATTCTCTCTTTCTGAAGGTAAAAATAATATAGAACGGAGGTGAATATGTCATACCAGATATTTGTAGTTTTACAATACAACACCTGGGAAGCCACGTTTTATAAATATGAACAGAATGTATATTTTCTTCCTTAATTAAATTTAATTTGATAGTACAAGCTCAATATTTCAAATTTATGGGGTGGTAGTCTTTATATATAATATATATATATATATAATATACATATATATATATATATATATATATATATATACATATATATATATATATATATATAATATATATATGTATATATATATATATATATATATCTCTCAAGCATGTATGGTTAAACTTAATGTGCAAGATTATTATTGCAGAGTGTGTGTTGTATCTGCCTTTTCTCTTTCTCTGAGAATCTTTAATTCTAAGCCTTCAACACGGGAAGTAAAATGTCAGAAATTGAAATGCGGTACTGCCACTCGATATGACATTGTTTTGTCAGTTACTTTGGGCATGGCTTTACCAAAGTGAAAAAACTGGCCAGAACGCGTTTTCACAGAATTACTTAGTGCTTCATCAGTCTCTAGACTGTGACCCATTCTGATTGAATTACTTGTGTTCGTATACTTACCAATTGTCATGGTGGGTGGTCTGATATTACATTTTGTGTATGGCCTCTGTAACTGGCTACAAATACTGAAAAGTTGCACTCAACTTATATCTCTCTTGACAGCGCAAACGGTAATTCTACTCCAGCAATTGGTCGGCTGTTGTGTGACGTCATCAGTATTGTGCCTTCTTTCAGTGGGCTTAGATCTCCTTACGCTAGGGAGGGCTTAAAATTAAAATCCCTAGTTGTGTTTGTTAAAAGATTGGGAGATGTCAGTTCTTTACACACACACAGAGCTTCGAGGATAGGTAGCCTTCTATGGTCTTGATTTGTTGCCAGTACTTCTGTGTTTTCTATTAGAGTTTCTTTATTTAAATATTCTTTTGTGAGCAGAGTGATGGTGGTTTCTGGGAGCTCCTAAAATAAAGAGGTGGTATGATTAACCGGCGATGAGAATTTACTATTCATTGTTGTCATGCCACTATAGTTTGAAGGTTGGGATGCACAGTTCCCAAGTTTACACGTGTACCTATATATGACGTGAGTTCTCTGAAGGTCACTTTTACTTTCTCTTATATTATTCTTTAGTAGCTCCTCTTCTCCTCCAGATGTCTTTTTATTTTGATAATATATAATCAGTTGTACTTTAGAGTTTTCTTCTTTAGGTTCCTCTCTCTTTAATATTTCTCTCCTTAATAATTTGTTGCATAACCCTTTCATCTTCTTTGTAGGCTGTGGAGAAGAAGGACTTATAGTAAATTTTAATCAGGTTTTTGGCGTTAATGTCCTGTGGGATTTTGTCTGGGTGGCTTTTGTCCTGGTACCATTTGTCTAAAGTTCTTTTTGTGATTCGCTCTATATCCTTATTGGCGAATCCATTATTTATAAGAGTCTGAGAAGCTCTTTCTAACTCATTATGTACTGTTTCCCAATTATTACAGTGACTAAGAGATCTTCTAATATAAGCGCTGATGGTAGAATCTTTGTATCTTTGTATCTTTGTCCACAAAGATACAAAGATTCTACCATCAGCGCTTATATTAGAAGATCTTTCTTTCCTCTCCTCCTCTCCTCTCCTCCTCTCTTCCTTCCTCCTCTCCTTCTCTCCTACTTTCCTCCTTCCTCCTCTCTTCCTTCCTCCTCTCCAACCTCCTTCTCCCCTCCTCTCCTCCTCTCCTGTTCTCCTTCTTTCCTCCTCCCTCATCTTCTCCTCTCTTCATCTACTCCTCTCCGCCTCTCCTCATCTCTTCCTCTCCTTCTTCTTCTCCTCTCCTCTTCGTCTTCTCTCCTCCTATCCTCCTCTTCTCCTCCCCTCCTTTTCTCCTCTCCTTTTCTCCTCCTCCACTCCTCCAACTGTGCCTCCTACGAAATCTACAATCTATTCATGGTCATCAGCACACATAAAGTGGAGGGGCCACAGAAAAGAAGAAAGGAGGGAATAGAAAGAATAGAAAGGGGATGTCAGAAAGGAAAACTGAAAAAATGTGAAGGGGAGCCGGAGGACAATGCAGACAAGAAGAATAAGAAAAGTACGAGAGAGAGAAATAGAGATGAAAAGAGAAAGAGGAAGAAAGAGACAGGAAGAGAGAGAGAGAGAGAGAGAGAGAGAGAGAGAGAGAGAGAGAGAGAGAGAGAGACAGAGACAGAGAGAAGAGGAAGAGACGGGTAAGAGGGCACGAAAAAAAAATGGTTAGGAAAATAGGAAAGGACAAAGGAAATGAGTGGAAGAAAGAAAAAAATGTAGAGCAAAAGACAGACAAGGGTAAGGGAGCACATAGGAGGGGGGCGGAAAAATTAGGAAATAAGAATAAGCATGGGGAGAAGAGAAAATTAGTGAGAGTTCGTGCACAAAAGAATGCACACACACACACATATATATATATATATATACATATAGCTGCATGTAAGTGTTGTGTATATATACATATGTATATGCATGCTGGTAACCCCTTATGAAATAGAAACACAGAAATCCCAAGCGCTTTCGTGTAATTCACATCCTCAGGGGAGAATACAGACAAAAGTACAATAGAAAGACAATATAAACGGAAAAGTGTAAACCTAGGAGAGGTCACAAGGCACAATACGGGAAAATTAGGAGAGATCACAAGGCCTCACACGGAACCACACGTAATTTGTCCTCTCTTGGGATTAACCAAAATCCCCTATACCGAATTGTTTACAAATGTTCTCAGTTATGTAATTATCTAATTTATACATACTTATGTTCAAAATGCTTATCATTACTTATGTTCAAAATGCTTATCATTACTTATGTTCAAAATGCTTATCATTACTTATGTTCAAATTGACTGACTCAGTTTGTTTGATAAGGCTACTTTCAATAATGTTTCTGTTAACAATAGGATTACATGATAAAACTGAAGATGCCTTAGTCCAGTCTATACAATGATTATAATCCCTCATGTGCACAAATAAAGCATTAGAGTCTTGTCCTGTTCTGACACTATATTTATGTTGCTTTATTCTAGTTGAGAGATCTTTACCTGTTTGCCCTATATAAAAATTCTCACAAACTTTACACGGAACCTTGTATATGCAACCACATGAATTTTTTTGAGAATTCTTAATAATCAGTTTCTTGAATGTGCGTGAATTGTTAAAGACTACATTACCGTTCCATGTTTTGAGTAAATTTGGAATCTGAGAAAGACTTTCACTAAAAGGCAAGACTAAAAGATTCTTAGTTTCAAATGGAGGTGTAGGTTGAGTCCTATAAAAAGTTTTCTTGGCTGTGTGTGTGAGTGTCAAATATAGTGTCAGAACAAGACAAGACTCTAATGTTTTATTTGTGCACATGAGGGATTATATATAATCATTGTATGAGTTCAATATTAATGTTATTTTCAAAAACAGTACCATCAAAGAACTCCTCATTAAAAATTCCCCTTGCGATAATGTAGGATGTGCCTATAGGATTCCTTGTAAACACTGTAGCTCCTGTTACATTGGCCAAACTGGTAAAGAATTAAATGTTAGGATGAATCAACACAGATATAGTATAAGGACAGGCCAAATGTCTAGTGGAGTTTTTGTCCATGTAAGGGTGTTCTGGGTGGCAAATGAATACACAAAGAAAAGTCTATATCACAAGTATATTTAGATTCACAAAAATTTGGCACAACATAAAATACGTGCAACCGTAGTCAAGGCTGCTAGAATACTGAACCCACGCTACCCATTTCGCGCCCAAACAACAGCGCGCACCGCATCTGCCAAATCCCACAATACATTGCACTATATATGATAAACATACATCATAATACAAGTTATGTACACAACAAATATATTCATATACACTGTGCCAACACATCGCTCGGCCCGCGCCACTCGGTGCCCACACCGAGCAAACAAGAAAAAAACTAACCGAGGCAAAGAGAATCTAAATACAAGGATAAGCCACACACAAACCACACACACAACAGTGGCAGACAGAAGTGTGGGACAAATGGATTTTAAATGCACACCCAAATACATTAAACAAACATACACATAAATGAATACACAAAGACAACATATACAAACACAAAAAGGAACATAAAACTGGCGCCAGTTAAAAAAAAAAAAGACAAATAGAGCAATTGCCGGACGTCCGGGACATAATACTTAACATCTAAACACGACAAAATACAATACAACACAAATGGGAAACATCACAATAATACAAAAATGGAAAACATTACATTGGTACATAAATGGGAAACATCACAATGAAAATTCAGGTAATTACAGGCATACAGAACATGACACAATAAGAGTTCAGGTAATTACAGGACCCCTTGACCTAAGGTCATAACAATGAGGGGTAGCGAGACAAGGCAAAGTTCTTGCTGGGGGCCCAGGAGGTGGCCGGGTAAAGGTTGGGATAGGCACTTGAGTCTTCTTGAGCCTATCAACGTGTGCAATCTCGCTAAGGCCTGTAGAGGGGTCAAAAATCCTGAACTTGTTAGGATGTAGGCGTTCAGTCACCAAAAGGGGGCCCACAAACTTACAATTTAATTTTGACTGGCGATCAGGCATGCTTTTGAAAACATAATCGCCCACACTGATGGTCACAGGTGTTGCACGATTATTTTGTTGTTTCAACATGTCGGCCTTTGAAACAACCAGTCTATCTCTAACAGAAGTGTAAATGTCATGCAGCACATGACTGTAGTTTACTATAGTCATCTACATTGTAGAGGGGACGAGCAGGGCTATCAAGCATATCATATGGGAGCCGTTTCTCTGATCCAAAAATAACATAATGTGGCATTTTGCTCGTGGAAACATTAATCGTGCTATTAATACAAGCACTAACATGGGGAAGCCAATCCTCCCAAGACTCATGAAAATCACTAGCAAGGTGACGTAGGATCTCTAAAATTTTCCTGTTCGTCCTCTCCACAAGACCATTGGACGCTGGATGATAAGCAGTCACAAATGTCTGTTTGATACCATAACGTTTACAAATACCTGCCAAAACCTCGTTCTTAAATTCAGTCCCATTATCACTAAGGAGCACCGAAGGAGTGGTGTATGGACACAACACATGGGAAACTAAAGCATGTGCTACAACTGGTGCAGATTTGTTACGTAAGGGAGCTAAGATCACAAAACGACTAAAATGATCCACACACACAAGGACATACACAGAGCCCTGCGTGCTACGAGGCAGTTGCAAAAGGTCTATAGCCACAGTCTGAAAAGGGCGAGAAGGAGTAGGGTACTCTAAGATGGGAGCAGTGCTCGTAGAACCTTTGTTCTGGGCACAAGAACTACACCGGGTTACATGAGAGGTAATGTCTAGTCGCATTTTAGGCCAACAATACTTCTTCTGTGCCATAGCCAGAGTTTTGTCACGACCTGGGTGACCAGCCTGGGGGGCATCATGAGCAAGGGACAAAACAACGGGAACTAGAGACTCAGGGATCACTATCTGTGCCACATCTTGCTCAAACACTTCCACATTACGAATGAAAACTTCGTCCTGCAGGGAAAATTGGTACAGAGGTACTGGTAAAGCTGGTAAAGTGGAATCATCACCAGACTCCAAAGCATAAATGACAGCAGACCAAACAGGGTCTTCACGCTGAGCTTTGACCAGATCCTGCAGGGAAAAGTTATGAATCACGGTAACAGCAGCAACAGGGATATTCCGTGAAAGTACATCAGCAACATGGTTCGCACGCCCGGGGACATGCTTTAGCGTTGGATTGAATTCCTCGATCGTGAGGAACCATCTGGCTAGGCGACCTGACAGATTCTTGCCCTGAAAAAGCTGAGTGACAGCAGTGTGGTCCGTGTAGACTGTAATAGGATATCCAAAAATGATATCACGGAAGTGCTTTAAAGCCCACACCACTGCCAGGGCCTCTAAATGACTAACAGAGTAACGGGACTCAGGCTTGTTAAGAATGCGACTAGCATATGTAATAACATGAGGTCTACATCCATCTACTTGTTGCATGAGTACAGCTCCAATACCTGTACCAGAAGCATCTGTACAAATAGTAAAGGGGATACTATAATCAGGGAAAGCCAACACAGGTGCTTCAGTAAGAGCAAGCTTCAAGGAATCAAAACTTGTCTGATGGACATCACGCCACTGGAAGGAAGAGTCCTTCTTGAGAAAGCGAGTGAGAGGGGAAGCAATTGAAGCAAAGTCTTTAATGAATGCACGATAGTATCCTGCAGGTCCAAGGAAGGAACGTACATTTTCAACCGACTTCGGTAAAGGGAAGTCTCTGACTGCCTTGATCTTTTCACCAGTGGTATGGATACCATGCTTGTCTACAACATGACCTAGAAACTGGATACTAGCCTTGAAAAAGGAACACTTGGGTAAGTTGAGTTTCAACCCAGCTTCAGCAAAACGTTGCAAGACCATGGACAACTTAGTCTCTTCGGAGGCGTGGGTTCGGATCCCACCGCTGCCACCATTTAATGTTCTGGGTGGCAAATGAATACACAAAGAAAAGTCTATATCACAAGTATATTTAGATTCACAAAAATTTGGCACAACAGAAAATACGTGCAACCGTAGTCAAGGCTGCTAGAATACTGAACCCACGCTACCCATTTCGCGCCCAAACAACAGCGCGCACCGCATCTGCCAAATCCCACAATACATTGCACTATATATGATAAACATACAACATCATAATACAAGTTATGTACACAACAAATATATTCATATACACTGTGCCAACACAAGGGACACTAACCATAGTATTGACTGGGACAATGTTAGCAAAATTGTTGTTTGTAATTCCGTTTTAGAAAGGAACATCATTGAAACCAGTTTTATAAAGAGCAATTTTGATAACAATATCAACTTGAGTTTAGGTTTATTTAAACTAGATAATTTCATAATTAATAGGATAGTAAAGCACTACCATTGGCTCCTACTTGTGCCAGACGTCCTGTGGACGTTTCGGCCACATGGTTATGCTCCATTGTATTTCCTGCTTTATTGTTTTATTCTTTTATTATGACTATTATTAGTTCCATTTGTATATGAATGTGTGTGTATGTATATTGTATGAAACTTTTATATGACTATAACCTTCCCCAGTTTTCTTATTTCTGTATAAGTATTGTGTTCTATTTCTCTTTCTTGTACTCTGAGGATGTCGTAATAGACGAAAACGTTTAGTATTCCGACTTTATTTTCCCTGTGGTTTCTGCAATATTATTTAGTCACGCGTTATTGTGCTTATTTTTGCATATATATATATATATATATATATATATATATATATATATATATATATACATATAGATATGTATATATACATATATATATATCTGTGTGTTTATATATATATATACGTATATATAAATGCATATTTATATATATATATATATATATATATATATATATATATATTTTCATCCGCATTAACTTTTTTTCTACTTTTAATTCCACGTCATCACGAACGAGACTGACAATGCGGTCGTCGGAGACATATACGGAAACTAAAAATTAAGATCCGCACTGGGGACCATTCAGTGTGTGTGAATATATATATATATATATATATATATATATATATATATATATATATATATATACTGAAAAATGGGTGGAGAAGAAAAAGGAGAGAAGAGTATGGAGTGGACAGTGGAAAGGAGGAAAGACGAAGATACAGGGGGAAGAAGTGGGAATAGAGATGGAAAGAGGAGAGTTGAGGATAGTAAGGAAAAGGAGGGAACAGGAGAATGAAAGAGGGAAAGAGATGTGAAGAGAAGGAAGAGGAGTGGGAAAGGCAAAGTAAAGGAGCGAATCGTATTGTTTTATTGTTCTCAGTTTACGA
>NC_134786.1:34145790-34148290 GCF_046742065.1 Oratosquilla oratoria | reverse complement strand
AACATATACTGCCCTAATTCTAAGCGTTGGGTATTGATCTTGCCTTCTAACAAAGTCGACATGGTGTCAAAACCCCTCTCCCTTCATCCCTTCCGCCACCTTGTTTGCACCCAAGGGAAATCTAGACAGCCCTAGATTTCCCTTGAGCGTATTCCAGTACTGTCCCATATTTCCTTCTTTCATTCTTGGATACCGTCCTCGTGATATTCTAAGAAAATACAAAAGAATTTGAGGTTAATGTTGTTTGTCGTTTTAAAAATATGGTCTATCAATATTGAAGGAAAGGTATATTATACAAAACTTCTGACTTTGCCTTATCGTCTCTTGTTTATTCTTTATAGAAATAATTCTCTATCATACATCGTGTGATATTGATAGATTTTAGGTGAGACAGTTTTTTGTTCTGGTCACAAGCTATTTCTTTATCTTTCCTTGATAATGCATCCTTACATACTATAGAAGTACAAAACTCAACATCCTTATCCGTTTCCTTTTCTACCCCGTCCGAGTTAACGACTGCAAGTTTTATGTAGTCAATATTTTAAGGACTTTGATGATATTACTACGGATCGACATACTCGGTATTTGATTATGACTGAATATTACTCCTTGCTCTAAAATGAATACTGACCATTTCAAATTCTATCATCCCTCCTCAATGTCCTTTACTACTTGTGTGAAGTGACTTCTTAAGTCCGATATTGTCACCAATGATAGAAGAATTGGTTATTTCTGACCAAACACTCTCTTCTACTTTCATGGTATACTAAACCTAAATCCATATATATTCATTAAATTACGAGTTAGGTAAGTCATACACAGGGAATAGTGCAATGATACGGAGTATAAAAGGTGATTTATTATTCCTTTAAGTATTTTTTATTATCGTATATATATATATATATATATTTATATATATATATATATATATATATATATATATATATGCGTGTGTGTGTGTGTGTGTGTGTGTGTGTGTGTGTGTGTGTGTGTGTGTGTGTGTGTGTGTGTGTGTGTGTGTGTGTGTGATTCACCTTGGTCTTTGGATCACGTGCTGGACTTGTGATCGACAGCTATTTCCCTCCCGGAAGAGAGCTCAGAGCTCGTATGACCGACCTATGGGTAATGCTATGATCTTACACACACATACACACGCAACTCCCCGCCCACGAGAGATGGAGTAACGACTCGAAGTGTGTGTGTGTGTGTGTGTGATTCACCTTGGTCTTTGGATCACGTGCTGGACTTGTGATCGACAGCTATTTCCCTCCCGGAAGAGAGCTCAGAGCTCGTATGACCGACCTATGGGTAATGCTATGATCTTACACACACATACACACGCAACTCCCCGCCCACGAGAGATGGAGTAACGACTCGAAGTGCAGCGATACTGAAATAATTTCACCCCTGGGCAGGATTCGAACCAGGTTACCGCCGGCACCGCCCTGCTGATAGTCTGGGACTCCACTAACCGCGCGCGCGCGCGCGCGCGTGTGTGTGTGTGTGTGTGTGTGTGTGTGTGTGTGTGTGTGTGTGTGTGTGTGTGTGTGTGTGTGTACGCGCGCGTGTGTGTGATTCACCTTGGTCTTTGGATCACGTGTTGGACTCGTGATCGACAGCTGTTTCCCTCCCGTAAGAGAGATCAGAGCTCGTATGACCGATATATGGGTAATGATGTGATCTTACAGGCAAAACACACACCCAACTCCCCGCCCACGAGAGATGGACTAACGACTCGAAGCGCATTGATACTGAAATTATTTCAGCCCTGGGCAGGATTCGAACCTAGACCGCCGTAGTGACAGTCGGGGATTCTACCAACCGTGCCACCGAGTCGTATTGTGTATTGTGCATGTGTGTGTGTGTGTATATATATGTATATGTATATACTAGCTAAATTACCCGCGCGTTGCTGCAGGCAAATGATGATCATTTTAATTTTGATAGAATTTGTGGAGAAAAGTTACACGTATCAATAACTCAATGGAAATGGTAACACAAATAAGATGTTAAGAAAAAAAAAATCAATATGAGGAGGTAGACGCCCTTTGGAAATATAATATATTCGGCCGTAAGAGAATAATTGAACCAACTTTATTATCTTTTAACTTGAGCATATTTTTTGAGGCTATCGACCCATAAGGAGGTCATTAAGCCTGGTGCGAAGCTGTTTAGTCAATACTTTTTTTCGTATTCTTCTGATGAGCTCGATTTTTTTTATCTTTTTTTTTTAAGGCTATCAACTCATAAGGTGGTCATTAAGCCTGGTTAGAATTTGTACAGTCTCGACGTGTGTGTGATCTCGAGTATATTACCACCCGCGAGAAAGTAAAATATAAATAATCAATATTTAAACATTTGGTAAAATTATACAATCATTCATTTACATGCTTTCTCCTTACAAAGGCTATCATAGTTTGTGGCAACATTAATTTCACAAATATAAGTTATATTTATGAGCACATATAATGGTTTGTTTGATCATAGAAATTTCTGTCAT
>NC_134786.1:34133290-34140790 GCF_046742065.1 Oratosquilla oratoria | reverse complement strand
TAAGCCTGGGACCCATGGACCCATTAGAGACCTTGTGTGTGTGTGTGTGTGTGTGTGTGTGTGTGTGTGTGTGTGTGTGTGTGTGTGTGTGTGTGTGTGTGTGTGTGTGTGTGTGTGTATACATATACTCTGTTTATACATACATATATTTTTATTTTTTTTATTTTTTTTTATTCATATATCTATGTGACGTCTGTCACCACTCTGTTGCTGTCTTTCTTTCGTGCTTTTACTTTCGTTAGTATGTCTCTCACTTTCTACTTTCTCCACTGTCTTTCATTAATGTGATTTTTTACTCACCCTTTTATTCGGTAGGCCCTGTGCCTCCAATCATTATACTTAGTGAATTTCTGACTGAGTTCACTTACTAATTGTATTTACCATTTGTCAGAATTCTACTTCTCACTTCACTATTTTTCTGTATAAAGGGAATTAAAAGGAGCTTTTCTTTCTTTTCTTCCCTAATATAACTTGATTCTCTAAGATATACCAAGGACTCCCCTCAAGAACGCTTAATTTGGGTCCCAGGTGAGTTTTGTGGTGATGTTATTATTTCTTTAGTCAATGATCTCTAATTTTATATCTAAGAACCTCCCTTAGGAGTGTGAACTTACAATCGTGAGCCAATTGAATTTTCTCTTCCTCAACCCTTTCTTCAATCAGATCTGCCGTTACAAGCCTGTATGCAACATTGTTTACTCAAGCAATCTCGAATTCACTGCACACTCACCCAGGTTACAAGTCTGCAAAAAGCAAAACACCTTATGTAGGCTTCCAGTTATTTCATGATTCAAAGCGGAGAGTGAGCTTGTGCAATTATTTATACACACCCGATCCATAGAAATGTAACCCTCGCCAATCTACCTTTCTACTCACCTGTCTACCTTTATCCACGAGCCTTTCACAATCTATTTCATATATATTTATTTTATTTTGTTTTATTTTATTATTACTTTTTCAGATATAATTTTATTTTATTTTATCTTAGCTCGTTTTATTTCATTCTAATTAAATTTATTGTGTTCTATATCATCAATTATGATTCTATTTAATTTTTCTTATTATTTTATTCTAATTCTTTGTTTATTTTCCTCCTACCTCGTAACGACCCAAACGTTCTAATGCCTGAATAATTTATTGTAACCCAATATTGTATTGTATGAGATCGGGATGATAGAAAGGCGAAGGAAGTCTTCATAGTCATGATCTTCGACCGGAGTGTTGAACCACGAGTTCCCCGCCCTCTTACTCCAACGACCTCTCTGATTAGTCTTTATGAGACCTATTCTTTTTTCCTAGTCTCTCACACCCTCCATGGCCATAGGTCTTCGTCCTGATAACCTTATTATGTGAAGACTCCTCACTGTTTCCCTCCTGTTTCTATTGGTCTTTCATTATAGATTTATTCAGTTAAGCTGTGGATTTTTTAGCTTGTTTTTCTTTGTCTCCTCTCTCGGTCTGTCTCTCCTATGTTTCTCTCTCTCTCTCTCTCTCTCTCTCTCTCTCTCTCTCTCTCTCTATATATATATATATATATATATATATATATATATATATATATATATATATATATATATATTTCTTTGTCGCAGGTTTTCACGTAGACACTTTTGATTGAAGTCAACTACGTTAATAGGTTTGGCTATTTTGTTATTCAATAAATTAAATTTTATTAACAACTTTTTATTCTAATAGTTCAAGGTTAGATAATAATCATTCATGATTTCAATATCATGTGAAATGATGTAGTTATGGGATCTGATAAATACCAACGAATATAGTAAATATATGTAATATTGTAATAAAACTGTTGACACAAACACCGAAAATTTATATTTATCGCCTCTCTCAGAGGTTTCTTCAAGGTAAGAACTATGAATATCTGTCTCGAAGGGCTACTGTAGGCGAAGATCTGGTAAAGAGTGAATGTGAGGTTATTAAGAGATGTAAGAATGCTCATCGAGAATCCTTGGGTGAGGTCATAGGGAGAAGTAGGAGTCAACGGGAATTTTAGGTGAAGTCAATGGGAGTTATTGGTGAGGTTACTGGGAGAAGTAGGAGAGTCCATTATGAGTACCTGGGTAAGGTTCCCGAGGAATATGAGAGAGGTCAATTTGAGTCCTTAAGGGAGGTTGCTAGGGGAAGTCATCAGTCTCAGCACAGAGTGATGGCAACTCTGGCTTAACTTCTTGTCCATGGTCCTGTGGACTGGCGTTGTTGCTGGTACTGAGAGGCATTAAGCTCTAGTGGGCGTTGTAGTGCAAAGTACTCCTGTGAGTTCTGACGGGCACTGTGTTCCAGTGGGGGCTCTGAGGCATCTCGTTTCTGATGGCATTGGAGGGCATGGAATTTTAAATTTTCTTCTCTGTGGAGTATAAGGGTGTTTTTTTTTTATGTGCTCGGAGGTGGCTTCATATCATGGTAGTCAATGAAGTGTTGGAAGATCGATCCCTGTTTTTGGTGGTATTGGAATCTATTCATTGAGGTGGAAGTCCTACCGATGTAAGAATTGCAGCCGTCACACCGGCCCTCCTGCCATGAAAACACATGTATTGCACTGGTGGAGGCCTCTTTCAGGATCTTGGGTGCTGTGTTATTCCCCATGGTCAGGTTTCGCTTGCTGAAAATTCTAATGTTGATGGAGGTGTCTGTCAGTGGGAGTGAATCCTTTTTATGATGCCTTTAATGGTTTTACACTCTTCTTTGTAGGTTTTGTTAAAGTGGTTTTGATAGTAAATGGAGATTTTATTGTTGCCAGGTTTGGAGCCTGGGCTGGTATGTCATATTGATCTATTCAATTCTTAATAACACCTTCGATCATCTGGTTAGAGAACCCTTTGTTGGCAAGGAGTTGGTGGACACGGTCAAATTCCTTCTGGGTCTCCCTCCAACTACTACAGTGGGTCAGAGCTCTGTTGATGTGTAGTACGACTACGGATCTTTTGTAAGTAGTGAGGCTAGACCAGTTCAAAAAACAACTTTTTCATATTTTCACACGTTACTTTTCCCCATGCTTGTTGACTTCAAAAAGCCAAAAATAACACAAATTTTTATCTAGGCTGTATAAAAGCATTACCGCATAGAGGCTGCAGTTTTTTGCTATCTTACCCAAAGTGCCAATTTCGAGGCATTTCTAAGCATATTTTGTTTTATAACTATTTTATTTCTCCAAGATAGAGCAACAAATTAGGTACCAAATGAATGAGCAGGATTCACTCTACCTAGATCAACCAGTAAAATTGATTAATTTTCTCCGTGACTTTTAATAGATACGAAATTGTTGAAAATCTTGACTTTTTTTAATAACCTGGAGACATGGTTTTTGGATGGAGCAAGATAGAGCAACACAACAGTTGTCAAATTAAAGCATTTTTAATGTTCTTTTGAACGTGTACAATCTGATTAACATTGTACAAAAATGGCACGCCATAAGGTTTACAGAAAAATAAAAAAAATTCCATACATTTGACATCAAAGAAAGTAGAAAGTGTAATTTTACAACAAGTCAAATATAAGAGGCCGGTAGATGAAGGTAGAAAATTGAGTAGATAGAGGGGTAGGTGGAGACGTATGCTAATGTTTAAAAACAACGGCCGACAGGAAGGGCTTAGTCATTCACGCGCTTGCTCGCGCCTTGTTTATATAAACAATGCTGAGTTGCAGGATGAAGGAGAGTGTCGCCTGGTGTTCTGCAATATTGATAAACAGAGGTGATTATGATATCACTGATGTAGCAAAAATTGTAAGCGTACAAGCCATTTCCGTTGCGACAAAATGCTTACGTGGTGGTATCGTTTGAAACAGTATAACAGCCTCTCTGATTGGAGAAATAGGTGGAGGTAGAGAAAAATTATCAGCGCAGAGAGGAAAAGTCACGCCCTTAAGGAGTGGTACTTTTTTGAGAAGTAAAAGGATATTGAATGAATGAAAGAGTGACGTCATAACGAAGGTGGCTTGACGTAATGTAGAGGGATCCCAACGGGACTCTCGGGGTGTATATCACAAGACCAAGAAGCAGTATGAAGATTTAAAATACACTCCCATTTTATTCACCCCTCAAGCTTAAAGAAGAAAAGGCAAGTGGCCTGGAGAACCAATTTTCACTCTAGAGAATTACTGCAACGGGTAGTGACAGCGGTGACGGCGGGGGTGACACAAACCATCCACTAAAATTACCAAGATAACCATAATTATATATATCACAATGATGTTACACTGTCATTTGTTAAGTGTTTGCTTCTTGAAGCTTTCAAAGCGCCGTCTGTTGTATTCTACAGCATGGAGGAGATATTCCCTCTGCTTGGGATCTGTGGTGATGGCATTTACAAAATTACTCATCTTAACTCCACGCTCAGCGATGTCATTCACTACTTTGAGGTTTCTCACACTCTCCAAGGCTTTATTGTGGTCCTTCTCTGGCCATGATTCAACTCGCTCCAGGAGATAGGCCTAATGCTGAGGATGTCTAACAGAAAGTAGGATTTCGGACCAATTATATCTACTAATTTGATCTTGGCTGTCACCTTCTGAAACACAGGTTTTCCCCTTCTGAAGCTGCCTGGCTTTTGAGTGGCATGCAGCAGAGCAGCAATATCCTGTTTCTGATTACCAATCAGTCTGCTGCTGAAGACAGTGAATGGCATAGCCTCCTGTGCCAAGAACCACTTGTGATTTTCCATCTTCTGGGGAACTGCTTCAGCAACCTCTAAGTCTGATCTCGTGTACCCCAACATGTCCTGGATGAGCTGAACACCATTCACAGGAGCATCTGCAGCAGATTTTGACATCATCTACACTGGTATGTAGAACATCGTCAGGAAGATGTTGAGACGTTCCAGCTTTGCAACAGTCTCTTCATCATACTCAAGCTGGTCACAAAACATAAGGATCTTCATGGAGTGCAAATTCCTGGCCATTCATCTGACCTAGTAAATGGCCCTTGGTCGACTCCAGTGAATCCCACGGGGAGGTGTGCCTCCAAGAACAATCACTATGAGCTCAGCCATTTCCTTGTATCAGCTCTCGGTGGCTTTTCAGATGTAAAGATGTCATGAAGTATTTACTCACAATCCCTCTTCTTTTCTCTGAGCCATTTGCTTCTGATCATCAGAGTTTTAGGGATGCCTGTTGTCAGTTTCCCCCCCCACACATCTTTGAAGTGTCTGAACCAGGGATTCTCTAGACTCTTCAACTTAACAAACAGCTTTTCCCAGGCTGCTCCAACTAGCACTTCCAGGATGTGGTGTCTGCATGCCAGGTAAAACATCTTAGTGTTTAGCTTGTCCTCAAGCAGTATGACAGCTCCCTGTTTACTCCGCTGTTACTGGATGTAGAGTAAAAATATGGTAGTTATGACATCTGTAAGCCCCATGTCTCCAACAAGTCCATTGATGCCTCAGCTTGAGCTGTGCCTGTTGAGCTGTCGATGACAGGTACTCCCAGTAACTTCCATTCAGGATAAGCAGGTGGTCCAGACACAAGCACAGCTAAAGTATTTGAGGTGGTCCCAGGTTCACTGCCCAGGGTGTCTCTGAGCATCTTCCCATTCCAGTGTAGAGCAGCAAGTTGGGGAGGGTCCTCACTGAATTCCACCATGTAGTTCTGGCTGATGTTGTACCTGGACAACATTCTGTTACGACATGTTGTTGATCTTTAAATGATTAACTTGTCCAGATCAGCCCCACCAGCTTTCAAGGTGGCAGAAACTAAGGCAGTAATTTGATTGTCAGACAAGCCAAGACGATCAGCTGTATTGTAGATGGCAAAACATCAAGGAAGAAGCTGCTTGTAATCCATATCATCTGTGTTAGTGTCACTGTCTCTGGAATCACCCCAGATAATGTCATCCACGTGAATAACTGGCTCTTGTTCTGCTACAACTGCGAAATAATACATATAAAATTTCGAAATAATACAATGTGGTAAACATGTAAAACTTCCAACTTGTTGTGATATTCAAAAAGTATGAAAGTATGATTAACTTGTTCTTGCTTCTGCAGTTGCCTCTCAGTCCGGCCTACTTGTTGCTGGGATCTTGTCTCAAAGATCTTGTCATGACCCGACATGCGACCTTTCCTCTCAGTCCTCTGGTCCTGGTAGAATCTGATGTCCTCTTCTTTCTTCTTCCTGGATAACAGTCTGTTGTTCTCTGTATCCTGGACAGCAAATGGAGCTCCTATGTCGAACAGGCTGTCCAATTCCAAGACAAATGCACTCCTCTTTCCTCCATGGTCACTTACTCTTTCTTTGCTCTTTATTAGTCTCTGTGCTTGTCATGGAGTTTCACGAACAGCTTTGTGCAGTTCTCTCTGGTCATCGTCTTGATCTTAGCCATATGCTAGAATGGGATGATAGCCTCAGCCGTTTCATAGATGAGGTCTTGAACCATGGGTTTCCCTGTATTTTCGGGTAAACTTTGGAGATACAGGAAGTACTGGAGTGCTTGTCTGTTGGTGGGAAGCTGGAAACCACTGATGCAAGACAAAGGGTATCTGACGAGGAAGGTTTCAAAGAGAGATATGGTGGACAGCCGACTTAATGTTTGCTTGTGGACTGCAGATGGAGGTTCTGAGATATTAACTGTGCATCCTCGCAGCTTCATGCTTAATGCCATTGTGAAGTATCTTGTGGGTAGTTTTCTGGATTTGGATCGAGTTTCTGTGTTGACCTTACTTTTGTACTATTCAGTATTACCCAACGTCATTAACAGGTTTCTGTAAGTATGAGATTAAATGCTAAAATTATGTACGAGTTTTGGTCTAAATTCACTTAAAATTCAAACATCCATACAAAAACCATGTGTCCAGGTTAGCAAAGAAGTCAGGATCTTCAACAATTTCCTCAATTCTAACTGTTGCTATATGTCGAGTATATTCTGTTCTTTCATTTGGTACATTATTTGTTGCTCTATCTTGGATAGATACAAAAATGTATACCACAAAATATGCTTAGAAATGACTCAAAATTGGCCCTTTACTGAGTTAGTCTGAAGATGTAATATACGAAAGTACTTACTGTCTACAAGTTTCATTTCTCATGTGGATATATATATATACATATAAATGTATTTATTTATATATATATAAATATATACATACATATATATATATATATACATATATATATATATATATATATATATATATATATATATATATATATATTTCTCCTTTTTCGATATCTATTTCTCTTTTTCTTTTGTTTCTCTTTCTCTTTCTTTCTCTCTTTCTCTTTTTCTCTTACATCTCGTCTCTTGAAAATTTAGTTTGTGTCTTACACACATCACTGAAATGTAACATTATAGTTAAGGTTTGGGTTCTACAACCGAGGATCAAGCCTAGCAAGATGGAATTGCCGGATTTGAATCCCGTATGAGATCTAAATAATGTTTAAATAGTCATGTATGAATATGTTGGTCGAAGCTTCATTTATTCGTACGTCTTCGTGTTTTTTTTTTCTTTCTTTTAAAACAACGTTGTTTCTATTTTGTTGAAATCAGAA
>NC_134786.1:34123290-34128290 GCF_046742065.1 Oratosquilla oratoria | reverse complement strand
CCTCCTCCTTTACTCCCCCTTTCTACTCCTCCACTTTCTTTTTTCCTTCCCTCTCATCCTACTCGCTTTTCTGTTTTTCACTCTTTCCATACGTGTCCCTAATCTCTGGTATAACTCTATTCCATTAAGACTTATTTTTGTCTCGGACCCGTTTTCTGTGTCCAGTTTGTAATTTCCCAAGAATGTGAAGCCGTTTATATCTTTGTCTTGCTCCTCTCTGTTTCCTAATTCTCTATTAATCAAATAAATACGTAGATAGAAGAGAAGTTATATTTGATAAACATATAAAAGTATAGTGATATATGTATACTCTGCCTACTGCCTTAAGAGTGGTGTAATATTTTTACTTGTTCACTTTGCTTTTATGGGGACAATTTGTTGTTCATTTGTATTCATTAAATGTGATATGTATTTTGTTGGTGAATCCATACTTTATTTTTATCTGGATTAATAGTTTGAAGGCGTCGAGTCGTTTTAAATTTTTTAACGAGGTTCCTAGTTTTATCCCGAGGAAGTGCTAAGCCATTTTGTTTTGTAAAGGAAGAGAAAGGGGGTTGTAGGCTGGTTGGGATATTATGGACGACATTGAATAAAAAAAATCAACTCGCCTTTCTTCGGGGTTAGGGCGAAGGGGTTGAACAGTATGGCTTTATTCATCTTTGGTCTGATTTTTCTCCTAAAAGAATTAAGCAAACGCATTTTTCATTTTGTTTACAGACAATGGTCAAATATAATTAAGATTTTATTTTAGTATCCGTATGATTATTACTCTGGAACTTTGTATTGAAGTGGCTAATGTTCCCCTATGCCATGTTTAATTCTTCATATCGACGACATAGTCCACAGTCTGTCTTTATTCTATATTTGCAAAAGATTAATTTTTGGACACTGTAGAATAAAATCGTTTGCTAAGAGGTCAGATAAACACATGAACCGATTTACTCATTATATGTGTTAATTATATTGATATTTTGATAAGGGTTTATCTCAGCTGAATAAAATTGTTCTACCGTCTCTCTCTCACTGATGCACGCCTTTCTATACGAAAGACTTTTCTCTGGAGAGGATATAAATTCTCTAAACTTTGTGGATAATCTAATTTCTCCTTATTCTCTTTCCTCCTGGGCTGTATCTTACACCATCTTGTTTAACTCCAACCTTCTTTATCTCATTCCATTTCTTGTTTTCTTATTCTTTAAATTCTAACGCAAGTTATTTGATTTTTTCTACCTCTTTATCGTTTTATCCTGTCACGGAATTAATCCAATCTCTTTTCCCTCTTTCATAATCGAAATCTTCATTTTCTTTACAAATCTATTTTATAATTCACAACACGAATTTTTATTTCCAGATTTTATATTTTAATCATGAAGAAATAAAAACAACAACTCATGATTAGTGCTTTGGTAATATCCCTGCGAACCAGCCATGTATTCTTCTTATATTATTCGAGATTAAAATCTCTACTCAGAGAAGGAAAAAATCTCAATAATATTAGATACGCAGACGAATCTGTGTTACTCGCAGAATCGAAAGCTCAGCTACAGGAATTAGTTACAGCACTAATAGAAGCAAGAAGAAGCAGAGGTCTAAAAGTGAATAAAAAGAAAACAGAAGTGATGGTAATAACGAAAAAACAAGAATGTCCAAAGGTAAGAATTCAAGTAGAAGGAAGAATAGTGACACAGGTGGACCATTTAAATTACCTAGGAAGCATGTTAACTTGGGATGGAAAAGCGAAGAAGAGATAAAGAGAAGGATAGCCACAACGAAAAATAATTTAAACAAAATTAAACGCTTAGTAACTAACAATGAAATTAATATGAGAGCAAGAAAAAGATTTGTAAAATGTTACACTTGGTCAGTATCATCATGAGGATGTGAAACTTGGACAGTTAGTAAATAAATGAAGGACAGTATAAAAGCAGTGGAAATGTGGATTTGGAGAAGGATGCTGAAAATTTCACGGACAGAATTTAAAACAAAAATAGAAATACTGCAGCAAATAGGAACACAGAGAGAAATGATAACAACTATAAGGTAAGGTAACCCAGAGAAGAATGATAATTTCGTAAATATATATATATATATATATATATATATATATATATATATATATACACACATATATATATATATATATATATATATATATACACACATAAAATATATATATATATATATATATATATATATATATGACATAAGTGGAGTAGGAAACACAGGAGTCTTGGTCCGAGTTTTTTCCTGACTAGTTTCGCAGATATGATTTGAAATAGCTTACCCTCGAAGCTAGTCAGGAATAAACTCGCACTAAGACTCCTGTATTTCCTACTCCACTTCCGTCAGCCTGTCAGAATGTCTAATATATATATATATATATATATACATATATATATATATATATACATATATATATATGTATATGTATATATATATACAAATATATATATATATACATATATATATATATATATATATATATATATGTGTGTGTGTGTGTGTGTGTGTGTGTGTGTGTGTGTGTGTGTGCGCGTGTGTGTGTGTGTGTCTTTGAAAATGTCTTAAATAGACGAAAACGTTCGGTCACCTTTAATTTTATTTTCCAATTGGTTTTATTACACATTTTGTATATCACGTGTTTTTGTGATTTATTCGCACATATATATATATATATATATATATATATATATATATATATACATATACACATATATATATATTATATATATATTATATATATATATATATATATATATATATATATATATATATATATATATACTATATATATATACACATATATACGGCCGAGTCGTTCCACCGTGGGTGCACGCGTGACATAGTCTGCATCAAATATTTTATGGAGGCTACTCTTCTGACAAAGTTTTGTGTCATTACGACATTTGGAATTAAACTCTCCTACTGGTATTCGAACCCTCGCCGGAGCGGCTTACTTATTATAAGACGGCGGCCTTACCATCGTGTCACAATGACGCATAAAAATGGAACAACTTAGTTTACGACGCAGTCGTTCCACCGAAGGTGCCGGCGTGGCACGTTATGCACTGTATTGCATTAAATCCTCTATGCAGGCTACTCTTCCGACAAGATTTTGTGTCATTATAACATATGAAATTAAACTCTCTCGCTAGGATTCGACCTGTATCAAGTCACCTCTGAGTCTACGCTTTTTTACGGAAAACAGATTCATATGTTTTAGTTGATTTTCGTATGATATAATTTTGATATTTGGAATCAGTTTTGTGGCTCGCCGTTGTACTTTTTCCAGTCTGTCAATGCCTTTAATGAGATTCGGTGACCATACGGAAACAGCATATTCCAAATGTGGACGAACTAACGATTTATATACCTTGTTAATGAGTGATGGACTTTTGAAGTCAAAAGATCGCGCAATCAGTCCTAAAATCTTATTTGCTTTCTCAGAGGCTGAAAGACATTGCTTGGATGATTTGAGATCGTTATTGATAATTACGCCGAGATCTTTTTCACTATCCACTTTTGTTAACGAATTTCCAAATAACTTGTAATCGTACTTACTGTTACTTTTACCTATGTGCATTACCTTGCATTTACTTGTGTTAAATTTCATTAGCCACTTTTCAGACCATTGCTGTAATTCATCTAAATCTTCTTGAATATCTAATTGGTTTAAGTGATCATTTGCCATTCCGCACAGTTTTGTATCATCAGCAAATTTGGAAGCAGTAGATTTTAGTCCATGGTCTATATCACTTATAAATACTATAAATAGAAGTGGCCCAAGAACGGAACCCTGAGGAACTCCACTTGTAACATTTTTCCATCTAGAATCTTTTCCATTTAAAACAACTCTCTGTTTTCGATCATTCGACCAATTTCTAGTCCAACCTAATAGGCTACCACTTATTCCGTGTGAATCTAATTTAGTAAGTAGTCTTTGGTGGGGGACGGTATCAAAAGCTTTTGCAAAGTCTAAATATATTAAATATATATTGTTTCTTTTGTCATAATTTGAGATAACTGTGTTGTAGAATTCGAGTAAGTTAGTCACGCAAGAACGTTTCCGTCTGAAACCATGCTGGCTATCATTTATCAAAAAGTTACTTTCTATATGATGTTCGATAGCATGTCTGATGATAGTTTCCATTATTTTTCCTACGATTGAAGTCAAACTTATAGGCCTATAGTTATTTGGCTTCTTTTTGTCACCTTTTTTGAATATGGGAGTAACGTTAGCTAGCTTCCCTTCTCTTGGGACATCTCCGGATATGATGGATTTCTTGAAAATAATTTCTAATGGAAGAACAATCTCATTTTTCATTTCCTTTAAGATTCTTGGGTGGCAACCGTCAGGCCCTGGTGTTTTATTAACTTTGAGTTTCTCTATACACCTTTTAACTTTTTCTTTTGTTATATTCATCGTAGTGAGTAAGTTTACCCTAGACTTTTCACCGGTTTCAGTTTGTGAGTTCACTTTGAGATGTTTCGTTTACGAATACTGAGCTAAAATATTTGTTTAAGATAATACACATTCCTTCATTTGAATATTCAAGTTGACCGTAAGCAGATAATAGTGGACCGATGTGATTCCTAACAACCTTTTTATCTCTAAGGTAACTATAGAATTCTTTGGGATTCTCTTTGGACTTATCAGTGATATTCATTTCGTATTGTCGTTTTCGTTTTTTTTTTTTTTTTTTTTTTGTCTTTTCTGAATTTCTCTGTATTGATACATAACTTTCATGGTCATTAGATGCACCCGAGCACTTATATTTCTTATAAGCCTATCTCTTTTTAGCAATACTTTTTTTCAGTTTCTTTGTCGAGCCACTTTGGGCGAGCCTGATTTGGTGAACGTCTGTCCTTAAAAGGAATGTAAGTATGAATGATCGTAGTGAGCGTATTTTGAAATATTTCCACATCTGATCTACAGGTCTTTCGCTCAATTTTGCCTCCCAATCTGTAAGCTGAAGGCCCTGACGTAGTCCTATAAATCG
>NC_134786.1:34098290-34108290 GCF_046742065.1 Oratosquilla oratoria | reverse complement strand
CCCAGAATACGGAAGACAAAATTAGCTATAAGCTTCAATGGAAAACGGTGAAAAATAAGATGCAGAATAGTGGAAAAAAGTCCTCACCAGTCCCACTGGATTGTAAGAACTCGTTTCAAGTACTAGCGAAGCTGCAGGAAGAAGAAACTAATGAAATTCAAGAGAAAAGGGGAAGGGCAGACGCTGGATCCCTGCCCAGAGGTAAGATTTTGATTGTAGGAGACAGTCAAATGAGGTACTTAGACAGGGTTTTCTGCGATAAAGATAGGAAACATAAGACGAAGGTGTGTTTCCCCGGCGAGGGGATAGGAGATGTTAGAGATAGGATTGAAGAGTGTTTACTAGGGGAAGGTAAGGACCCAGTAGTTTGCTTAAGTGCCTGGGGAAATGATATAGGTAAGTTAGGGAGTGAGGAATTGTTTGCACGGTTCCAGGATGCGCTAGACAAGATTAGGAATAGGGGAGGTGTTCCTGTTGTATGTAGAATCCTTCCGAGGCTTAGAGTTGGAAGCATGTGGCATTCCAGGGCTATTGCAATGAATTGCAGACTGGCGAAACATTGTAAGGCCAATGGATGGGCATTTGTCGACAACCGGGACCGCTTTTATGGTAAGAATCACCTATACACAAGGGACGGGGTGCACTTGTCGCCCAGAGGATTTCGGCTCCTTGCTGAATCCCTTGAGCTAGAAGTAGGCATCCTACAGGGTTTTTTCGGGTAGATTACGTGGGAGTAAGGGGGGAAGTATCGGAATATAGTTTAGGCAATAGAAGCAGCTTAGAGAGGGACTGTGAAAAGAATCACCAAAGCAGGTGGGGGAAGAAAAAATTAAAGTTTACTATACAAATAGCAGGAGCATAATTAACAAAATTGATTTGCTGCGAGGTAAAACATGCGTAGAGAATTTCGATATTATAGCTATTACTGAATCCTGGATCAACATGGCTGATAAACATTTCCTTCCGGAAATCGAGATAGAAGGATATAAGTATTTTCACAAGGATAGGGTTGGCAGGAGTGGGGGAGGGGTAGCACTTTTCATTAGAATACAAAAACTGTATAATCAACAATTTGATTAAGGAAGAGGACAGTACGGAATCTTTTTAGGTAGAGATTATAGGCAAGAATATGAAAGTTATTATTGGCGTTTTGTATAGACCTCCTAATCTCAGCATTGAGCAGACTGATCCCCTGATTCATGAAATTCACAGAGCGTCCCAGTAGAAAAACGTTGTGATCATGGGAGATTTTGATTATAGAAACATTGACTGGGAAACTGAAGCGAAGAAATTCCTAGATGTGGTGCAGGATAATTTCCTAAAACAAGTGATTACCGATCCTACGAGGGGAAAAAATACCCTTGACTTAATTTTAACTAATAATGAGCACCAAATTAGCAGCATAATAGTGGGAGATAGTCTAGGCTCTAACGATCATCAAGAAATAAGATTTAATGTTATTAAAAAATATATATATATACGAATAACGTCCAAGTACCAGACTTCAGGAAAGCAAACTTTGACAATATAAAAACCTACTTGATATTGAATACGAAATGTCATGCGGACGTTTCGAATATTGTCGGGTCTCGGTACTTGACCGGGGGTCAGGTCATGACTAGGGGGTCGGGTCACGGAGGGTAATATGCATACCTTGGGTCAAGTCATTTGGGGGCGAGGGCTCAACAGACAGGTCAGCAATTTGGATGAAATGTATAGCAATCTAACTGATCTAATTATTGATACACAAAACACATTTATTCCCCTAAAGTCAATACAGAAAAATAGTAATACTCCCAAATGGATGACGGACAGATTGAGACATGAGATCGGAATGAAAAGAGGACTTTACGTGAAAATAGAAAACGGGAATCACACCTTAGATCAAGATATAACGAAATGGTAAAGCAGGTTAAAAAGGATACACGTACAACAAAACGTAATTATGAAATTAAGGTTGCCAGTCAAGCAAGATCCAACCCAAAGGTTTTCTTTCACCTTTATAGAACAAAAAATAACGATAGAATAAGACCAATTAAAAACGATGACAATGTCATGATAGAATCGAGGAAAAAATTAGTGAGGAGTTTAACAATTATTTTCTATCGGTGTTTACTAATGTAAGGTTAAAGTACCTGACTGCGGTCCGATTTTCAGAGGGGATGAAGAAAGTAGTCCATCAAATATCAGCATTAGTAAAGAAGAAGTAGTCAAGCAGATTGAAAACTTAAAGCTACAAAATCTCCGGTTCCAGACAAAGAATTTCCAAGAATGCTTAAAGAGTGCAAATTTGAAATATGCGACCAGTTAATTGAAATATTCAATAAATCGGTAGACACTGGTTTTGCCAACTGCTTGAAGGCAAGCAAACGTTATCCCTGTTTTTAAAAAGGGAGATAGATCGTCTATATGCAACTACAGGCCAATCAGTTTGACATCGGTTATAAGAAAAATGCTTGAATCAATATTAGTAAATAGACTCAGAAAACACATCGAAGGACATAATTAAATTCTTGATTCACAGCATGGTTACTCCAAGGGTAAGTCATGTGTGACTAATCTTCTATCCTTTTACACTAAAGTATATAAGGTGTCAGATAATGATGCTAATTACGATGTTATTTACCTTCACTTTAGCAGAGCTTTCGGCAAGGTGCCACATCAGAGACTACTAAATAAATTCAAAGCCCATGGCATAAGAGAAAACGTGTTAGAATGGATTAGAGCTTGGATTAGTAATAGAAAACAGCGGATCACCATAAATGGAATAAAATCTAGGTGGAACAATGTTGCTAGTGGGGTCCCCCAGGGCTCGGTTTTGGGTCCTTTGTTGTTCATTATGTACATAAATGACTTAGACGATGGGATAAATAGTAATGTTAGTATGTTTTTGGATGACACTAAAATAGGACGCCTAATTAGGTCAGGAGACGACACAGAGATTCTGCAGGATGATCTTAACAAATTGTTCACATGGTCGCTGAACTGGCAAATGAACTTCACTATCTCTAAGTGTAGCGTGTTAAACGTAGGGCTACACAACCCCGAAAATAGATACAGCTTAGATAACACGCCTTTAAAGAAAACTGAGTGCGAGAGAGACTTGGGAGTTCTAGTGAGTCCGGACCATAAAACCAGGAAACAGTGCATTATCGCAGTAGTCAGGAGACGACACAGAGATTCTGCAGGATGATCTTAACAAATTGTTCACATGGTCGCTGAACTGGCAAATGAACTTCACTATCTCTAAGTGTAGCGTGTTAAACGTAGGGCTACACAACCCCGAAAATAGATACAGCTTAGATAACACGCCTTTAAAGAGAACTGAGTGCGAGAGAGACTTGGGAGTTCTAGTGAGTCCGGACCTTAAAACCAGGAAACAGTGCATTATCGCAGTAATGGTTATAAACTGGACAAATTTAGATTTAAGAAGGAAATAGGCAAGAATTGGTTTACTAACAGGGCGGTCGACGAATGGAATAAACATAGTAACCATGTAGTAAGCGCTGAAACTATCAGTTGTTTTATGATACGATTAGACAACTTTCTGGATGGGGATGACAGGTGATGATGAATGCGGAGCTGCCTAGTGTAGGCCTTATAGTCTCTTGCAGGCTCCTTGATTCTTAGGTTCTTATGTTCAATTGTACTATCATAGTAGAGATGGGTTGAACGCAAAATTTCGTGTATATGTAACTCGAGCATACAAATATATAAGAAAAGTTACGCATAACTTATATCTCTCTTGATAGCGTAATCGGTAAATCACTACAGCACTTTCCATGCGCTAGCCGGGTTCGAGTCCTTGGCAGTACTGCTTTCAAATTTTTGCTAGTTAGCCTTCATCGGGTCTCCCTATGTTGACGGCTTAGAATTAAAGTGCATTGTGGTTGTTAAATATATATATATATATATATATATATATATATATATATATATATATATATATGTATGTATGTGTATACATATGTATGTATATATATATATATATATATATGTATGTGTGTGTATACATATGTATGTATATAAATATATATATATATATATATATAAATATATATATATGTATATATATACATATATATATATATATATTTATATATATATATATATATATATATATATATATATATATATATATATGTACATAAATAAATTTAATGACTGCCATCCTCGTAATGCAATCTGGGGGCCACTGACCTTTTCAAGTATCGAAGTTAGGAAAATGTTTGATTAAGGGAGATTCCACAATTTTCCTGTGAAACCTGCATTAGCATTCGAATATGATAGCGGATAATGGCCCCCAGATTGCATCCTTGACCCAACCACATCAAGGGTATGTAACCTTTTTCCCCCCACCCCCACTTAGCCCGTACTTTTTTCTGTAATCTCACTACCTCATTTATACCTGTACTCTATCTTCTTGTAACCATTCTGCTGAAGAGGAGTACAGGTAGTGGTTAAAATATACGGATCTCCTGTACTTCTGATATTATTTCCCTCATAGTGGGTTTTAAGTATATATATATATATATATATATATATATATATATATATATATATATATATATATTTCTAAACAGAAATGTAGTAGCCCATTTATAAATGACACACAGGAACCCACAGTCGGAGAAAGAATAACCTTCGAATAAAGAAAAATCCTATATTTCGGCTATCAACTGTAGCCCTCTTCAGGAAAGTACATAATATAGAGAACAGAGGGGACTTATAAACTACAGTAAGAAGAGATGTGGACAGTTGACCTCACTCAGGCGCGGGGCAAACTGGGGTGGCGAAGGAGGGAGGAGGTGAGGAGAGGGGGGGATGTAACGTCCGCACCAGCTTGCTTACTGCTGCGCGTGAGATTATGTCAGGTGTCCACTGCCCTTTAGAAATATTAATATTAGGGCATTCCTCAAATGCTGATTCGACTATTTTCCTCCTGAAACCGCAGTGGGACTTGAACACTAATCTGGCCTTACCCCAGTCGAAAGAATGATTCTTATTTTTAACATGAAGAAATACAGCCGAATTTTCTTGCCCATACCTAATTGACCTTTTATGTTCTGCCAATCTAGTGTTCAAGTCTCTCCCGGTTTGACCCAGGTAAACCAAATCACAATCTTTGCAGGGCAAACAATAAACACCAGGTGACTCAACTTCCTTCGGTTTTTGTTGAATGTTCACAATTTGCTTACGCAAGGTGTTAGGATAGTGATAAGCAATAGTAAGACGTTTATGAGGAAACAATTTAGTAGAAGAACTGATGGTATTATTAAATGGAATTTTTAAAATGTCCTTAAAGGAGCGGTGAAAACTTGAGGGGACGGAAGTTTTAAAATGGTTGGCCCTAGCCTTACTGAGGGCTTGGTCCAGAAACCAAGGTGGAAAAGCCAACTTCTCAAGTTGACATTTGATCACCTCAATCTCATGGTCCAGAAATTGAGGACTGCAAATCCTGAAAGCCCTCAAGAAAAGGCCAGAGGCAACACTTTTCTTAACATTGTCAGGGTGATTGCTAAAAAAGTGGAGATAACTGCCTAAATGGGTGGGCTTACGGTACACTGTAAAGAATAAATTATCATCAGTTCTTCTTAACAAAATATCCAAGAAAGGGATTTGGTGTCCTTCCCATTCAACTTTAAATTTAAGATTCGGGGTCAATTGGTTCGATTTATCATGGAACACTTCAAATGGGCCCCAACTGTCATCCCACGCCGAGAGAAGAAATTAAGAAAACTCAAATTCCCTTAGGACTTGTCTATTGCAATTAAAATGCGAGTGAAGCTGAATAAGGCTGCTGTCATAGCATCGGAACACAAATAGGGCATAATTCATATTTAGGAGCACCGTGTATAAATTAGTTCATAAATTACAATTTTTACTAAACAGAATTTTACTACGTATATTTATAAATATTTACATATTGTTATGAGAGACATAATAGTGTTAATTAAGATATGTACCCATAATTACTAGTTCGAACGGGTGACAATTATTAATACAGGAAATCAATTATGGTGCGCGTATATCTATAGAAAACGATTTCTTGAAGTCGTGACCTTGCTACACTATTCTCCCTTTAGTGACGAGGTATGAGGAACGAGATTGCAGTCTCGAGGCGCGACGAACTGTCAGCAGGATCGGAAGTCACCGACATTGCAGGTGTGGGGCATGGTGTTAGCGTGTGTGTCCGTGGACAGCAGGCGGCTCGGCTGGCAATCTGGAAACGGTGGTTAGCGGCTGACGTTTGTCCGGTAGGACAGGTGGCATTGCAGTGGGAGCGGCCGGCAGAAGTCCGTGAACGAAGAGGCGGTGGGCCACCTTGCGGTGGTCTGTGGCAGGCGGTGGCGGCTAGAGGCAGCGTTGTCGGCAGGTCGAGGCGACGGCTGGTGGCGGCGGGGGCCAGCAGGAAGTCTGCGCTGGCGACTTCGACAGCTCGTAGCGGCTGGAGACTGCGTTAGTAGCAGGTCAGGGCAGCGGCTGGGGGTGGCATGCCGGTGTGGGAATTGCAGCGGTGACTCAGCGGGCGGTCCGGGACAGGTAGCAGTGACAACAACAGCTCGAAGCGGCGGTGGCTGCTAGAGGCAGCGTTGTCGGCAGAGCGGTGCGTCCCGGTACTGGCGGCTGTGCTGAGTAATGTCGGCTCATGGCGGCGTCGGCTCTGAGGGCAGCGACTGTTAGAGGCACGCCTCTCCAAGGAACAATGATGAGGCGGGTGGGCAGAAGTTTGCCATTCCGGTAGACCATTCGGGTGGGCCGCGGTCGGGCAGAGGTTCCACTTCCCAGTGAACAGTAAGGCGGCGGTCAGACAGAGGATCGCCTCTCCAGGAAACAGTGATTCCTCGGCCGGGCAGAGGTTCGCCTCGGGCAGTGCGGCGGTAGCAGGTTCGGGACGTGGGCGGCACCAACTTCGACGGCAGTAGCAGAGGGTGGCGGCAACAGCTTCGGGAGGCGGGTGGACCGGCGGTAGGCCCAGCGGCAGGAACTCCAGGGCCAGCGGGCAGGGCAGTCCGGGACAGGCGGCGGCGATGGCGGCCAGCACGAGGTCCAGTGGCAGCTGCTGCAGGAGGGGGCTGGTCCGTCGGCAGTAGTAGCGTCTCCGGCAGGTCCAGCAGCGGTAGTCCTAGGGCCAGCGGTGGCTCCAGTAGGCGGCGGGGGTAGAGCTAGCGGCGTGAGGACCTCCTGATGGCGGCGACGGCGGCGGTGACGGTGACGGCTGGCCTCCTTGCTAGAGGCGTCATCCAGCGCAGTGGAGCCGGTTGAGTCCGCTCTGTTAGGGGCGTCGACTTCTACTTCAGAGTTCACTTACTCTTGGGTCACCATTTGTAATGGTAAGTTACCATATAATGGTGACGGAGCTCGTCCGCGAGAGAAGGAATTAAGAAAACTCCAATTCTCTCGGAAATTATTTATTGCAATCACAATGCGAGTGTAGCTGAATAAAGCTGCTGTCATGGCAGTGGAACACAAGAAGGGCATAACTCATATTTAGGAGCACCGTGTATAAATCAGTTAATAAATTAAAATTTTTACTACATATATTTATAGATATTTACATATTGTTATGAGAGACATAATAATGTTAAGATGTTTCCATAATTACTAGTTCCAACGGGTGACAATTATCAATACAGTAAATTAATTAGGGTGCGCGTATATCTATAAACACACACACACACACACACATACACACACACACACACACACACACACACACACACACACACACACACACACACACACACACACACATATATATATATATATATATATATATATATATATATATATATATATATATATATATATATATATATATATATATATATATATATGGTCGAAAACAGAGAGTTGTTTTAAATGGAAAAACTTCTAGATGGAAAAATGTTACAAGTGGAGTTCCTCAGGGTTCCGTTGTTGATCCACTTCTATTCATAGTATATATAAATGATATAGACCATGGACTAAAATCTACTGTTTCCAAATTTGCTGATGATACAAAACTGTGCGGAGTGGCAAATGATCACTCAAACCAATTAGATATTCAAGAAGATTTAGATAAATTACAGCAATGGTCTGAAAAGTGGCTAATGAAATTTAACACAAGTAAATGCAAGGTAATGCACATAGGTAAAAATAACAGTAAGTACGATTACAAGATATTTGGAAATTCGTTAACAAAAGTGGACAGTGAAAAAGATCTCGGCGTAACTATCAGTAACGACCTCAAATCATCCAAGCAGTGTATTTCAGCCTCTGAGAAAGCAAATAAGATTCTAGTACTAATTGCGCGATCTTTTGACTTCAAAAGTCCATCACTCATTAACAAGCTATATAAATCGTTAGTTCGTCCACATTTGAAATATGCTGTTTCCATATGGTCACCGAATCTCACTAAAGACATAGACAGACTGGAAAAAGTACAACGGCGAGCCACAAAACTGATTCCAAATATCAAAAATAAATCATACGAAAATCGACTAAAACATATGAATCTGTTTTCCCTAAAAAGCGTAGACTCAGAGGTGACTTGATACTGGTCTTTAAGATTTTAAAGGGAATTGACAACATCAAAAGTGACCAAATTTTCACATTGAATGAGAATCAGACAAGAAACAATGGTCTCAAACTGTCCGGAAATAGATTCAATTTGGAAGTGGGTAGAAACAACTTTGCCAACCGTGTAGTTAATGAATGGAATAAACTTCCTGCACAGGTAGTGCATTGTAGTTCAGTTCGAAGCTTTAAGAATCATTTAGATAAACACCTAAGCAAGACGCTGTAATGATTACAATTTATTTTCTATTATTTGTTTTTGTTTTGTTATCATTTGTCTGTCTGATTTTCATTTATTATTAGTTATATGTCAATTTATTATTATTTACTATTTACCTGTTTGTTTATTATTTAACTATACCTATGCATTTATTTATGTATTTTATTTGTTATTTACATTATTATAGTTTTTATAAATTATTTTATTATTATTATGATTTTTTTCGCATTCGACCTAGATATGGACCAAAAGGTCTCCTGTCGGCATGCTCCGCCTTTGTAATCCTTTGTAATATATACATACATGTATATATATATATATATATATATATGTAAATATATATATATATATATATATATATATATATACATATATATATATATATATGTGCACACACACATACACACACACAAACAAACATACATATATATATATATATACACACACACACACACATATATATATATATATATATATATATATATTATATATATATATGCGAATAAATCACAAAAACACGTGATTCACAAAATGTGTAATAAAACCACTTGGAAAATTAAATGAAGAGTAACCGAAGGTTTTGGTATATTAAAGAAATTTTCACATGATATATACCAAAAAAGCACACTAGGGGGGAATTAGGACAGGTCCAATTGCAACCTCACTCTCTCAGCACTGCCGGATGTTTGACCCGGCTACTGTCAACAATTTTATATGTTACAAAGTTATCTAATTTATACATTCCCATATTCATATTCATATTGTTCTCAAATGAAGATTTTATATATACATATATATATATATATTATATATATACATATATATATATATTATATATATATATATATATATATATATATATATATATATATGAGTGTTAGGGTGGTGAGTTTAAACGCCAAGAATCCGTTGAAGTTTTATTTCTGACGTTTCGTCCAACTAGGACTTCTTCAGAGTGTACACAAATAGAACAATGACAACTTATATACCCGCACAGCTCACCCCGTTCCCCCTCGGTCAATGCTGCTGCCATCTCTCTTTCGTCTTGCCTCATGGATGATTAGTCCGCTTGCTATCCTCGCCAGCTTGACGAAACCGTCCCGATGGTTGCTGCATGGTAGTGAGGTAATGTATGCTGCCTCAATTGTCCTCCTTTCCTTTCTATCGAGTCCAGTATGGAGCACCTCTGTTTTTTCCCAATCCGGCAAGTGGCCAAATTTG
>NC_134786.1:34083290-34093290 GCF_046742065.1 Oratosquilla oratoria | reverse complement strand
ATAAAAGAATGCTGAGTGACTCTTGTCCATAAGGATGTTACTGACGTTCTTAAAATATTCATTGCATACAATCAATATACCATGCTGGGAAAGGAAAACAAAAACAAAAAAAAAACAGAAATATAATGTTTCTTCTTACGATAAGGTAAATGCCAACGGTATGTATTAAAATGAAGAATTAGAGGAATAAAGAACAAAGGAGAATGTAGGACATCGCAAGAAGTAAATGAGATAAAAGAAATTCGACAAAACTTTCTTAAGAACGGGAATACCAATATCTTGTGTGGAAACTAGTGGAATAATTCAGTGGTACACGTAGAAAAAAATAACAGGCAAAATTAATAGATATCCAAAATTAGTTGTTAAAATATGTGTAGATTAATCAGTTGTTGCCTCGCAGCGGCTGGCAATGGTCCTCGGGCCCTAACATAGATCTCTCCGAGAAGAAACTTCGGACTTTTATCTGTTTTTTATTTGTGTGGGTCTGTTTCCATGTCCCTGGCTGAAATTGGTAGGGAGAGGATAGTAGTTAACAGATATTAGCATACATGAAAATTGTTAGAGAGAGAGAGACCTTTGGTCCAGTCCGAGGAACATGCGTCAGCCCCTCAGAGTGGACCATCTAATAGAGGTAAAGGTAATGATAAATTTCGAAAATGCCCAGCTTTGCTGTACATCTCGTAGTCACCACTTGCATGTACGGTATTCGCTACTGGTCAATGAATGTGGAGATGCATATTTAAACAAATGCATCATCACACACACGCGGACCTAAATGCAAAACCATCAACGCCCGTGTTGTTGTCCGTTATTTTGTGTTACTCTGTATTTTTTCTTCTATTTTATTTTATTTTATTCTATTTCATTTTATTTCATTTTACTTTATCCTAATTCATCCTCTCCATTTCAGTTTTATTCTATTCTATTCTATTCTATTCTATTTGTATTTTATTTTATTTTATTTTGTTTTATTTTATTCTAATCTATCTCATTTTATTTTGTTCTGTTTTATTTTGTTTAATTCAATCTGTTTTATTCTATTTCATTTTCTATCTCATTTTACTTTTCATCATGATTTATTTATTCATTTATCTTTTTTCTGCAATATGTTTTAGACGTACCATTTCATCTTATTTATTCATGCATATTTTTCCTGCAATATGTCTTAAACGTACCATTTCATCATTATTTATCCATTTATCTTTTTTCCGCAATATGTTTTAGAGGTACCATATCACAAATAATCACTGTCTGGTGGAGTAATCGGAAGTGTGTTGGGTCGCATTCACTTAGATGTGGGTTCGAATTCCGCACTTGTCCACCAGCCCCATCAATCCAAACGCATAGGGCAAAGGTGATGGCTTCAGCCGCAGCTACGCGCGTCCTGGTGTAAGTTCCTCACCACCTATCATAAATATATACCAGCTCGTTGATCAAGCCAGTAAAGAAAATAATCATACTACTCTAGAAATAGCTATAGTATACGACATCTTCAACAAAAATCTTCAGCAATACCAAGTACAGTATATGCATCCTTGTATTCAGGAAATCTAGAATATAAATTCATAGAAAAAATTCTAAGAACAATTACATAAGCACTAGAAAATCTAATGGAGCTCATAAAAAAATTAATAATCATCATCAAAAGACACTACTGAAAAAATCCTTTATTGAAAAAATACAAGATAGAAAAGATATACGTTAGTAATTATCAACTCGTTTTAAATCCAGTGGATACTTTATTTATTTTCTTCTGTCTAACGCTTAACGGAGTAATTCATTTTCGAGGGAAGGCTGAGATTTATATTTGCAAAATATCCGTTCAGTCACACTCAATAACACCTTCGACGTCGGTATCATAAATAAAGCCCCAGCTATATATAGTTTGTTTACATTGTAACATTGATCAAAAAGTGTCCGTTTTGTCTTAACCAGTTCTATACGATAACACCTTGACAGCTGAACGAAGTTTTTTGGTATTTACAAGAAAAAACGATGTAAAGGTTGTTGTTGTTTCAAAGAGCACAATGAAGGATAATTAAGAAAACAAATAACAAATTTGCTGAGTTGAATGGAATGAAATTGTAACAGACTGGGTGAAATTAAATAAGTGGCCCTTGGTAAAGATAAGATTAATTGTGAAAGACTTTAGCCCTTTTCCCTATCGAGATAATACCAGGTTACGCAATCAAATAGCCTGGCGGCACGTAATCAAGGAAATATTACTACACAATAAGGAAAGGACTAATCGTTGTTGAGAAGATACCATGGAAATAATTAACATCATTTGCCGAAAAACTAAACACAATATGAAATTAACCCTTCATACACGCATGCACACACACACACACACACACACACACACACACACACACACACACACACACACACACACACACACACACACACACACACACACACACACACACACACACATATCACACACACACACACACACACATCACACACATCACACACACACACACACACACACACACACACACACACACACACACACACACACACACACACACACACACACACACGTACACACACACACACACACACGTACACACACACGTACACACAAATACACACACATGCACACACACACACACACACACACACACACACACACACACACACACACACACACACACACACACACACACACACACACACACACACACACACACACACACACACACACACACACACACACACACACACACACACACACACACACACACACACACACACACACACACACACACACACACACACACACACACACACACACACACACACATTGTCTCCAACTTGCTATAGTGCAGGATAAAGGGTAAGCCCTCAAAATTGAAGCATATCAGAAAGATTTCTCTTCGTAAATGCGTCATGATCGTGCTTTAGTATCTTTTCTCGTAAGAGATAGAGACACAGAATACACAGTTATTATTGTATTTCATCAGAATGTTTTTTATCACTCCTTTTTTTTTTTTTTTTGTCAAAACGTGCAGACGTGATATAGTTGAGTAATGGTATTTTCAAATTTGAGATTCAGATATTTCTGAGATCAGCTGGATTTCCAATTCTTTTTTCGAGGACACTTGACTCTCTTCACGCACTCCCTCACTGCCAGAACATGTTATATGAATATCTTAATTAGCTGATCAAGTCAAGATATTCTCTCCGGAAATTCCGTTAAATCATGTTCATTTCTAATTGCTTGATGAAGAAACCTCTTGAAAACTAACTTGGTATATTTTTTCTACTCAAGTGGATTTTCTTAGAATAACCCTAAAAACTTTGCCATTAGTATTACAATAGTTTTGTATCGATTAACCAGAAATATTGAAATGTGTTCTATATGCATACACCAGAAGAGTGAACGAACTTAAAATGAACTTTTACACGTTATCTAAATAATTTAACTTGTCTTCTGCTTTTGATCTCCAGTCACTGGAAAGGTTGAAGGCTTCTAGATAAGATATATTCTTCTCAACGACAAAAAAATATAAAAAGTGTAACCACGCAAATTAGCCACTTGAATATCAAGGGTTCAGTAAAACATTTCAATGAAAAAATACTATACGAAATTAAAAATAATATATATTTTTTAAAAACATCTTGTTTCAAAATATCTTAACCTCTTGAAGAGAAGCACCGCCACCAAACCAAAATCCAAAAATTCGTTTTCTTGACGAGCAGTAGCACTATAAACAAGTCTTTTCTTTTATGTGACAAAACCCTCGTTTAAGAGAACCTGCCTCCCCTATGAAATACCTCTTGGCTTCCTCTGGATACCTCCTCAATATCCTTTTAAAGAAGATTAGTATTACCTTCAGGAAATCACACACCCTAGATAACTACCCCTTGCACTCTCCGCTGGTTCTCATCAGCTCTTTATTTCCATCATTAAAACACCCCAGTCTGGAAGATTGAAATGAATTGAAGGCCCTCTTTCAGGAAGCCTGTGTCAGTGGGCTGTGTCTATTCTGTATTTTTTTTTTTATTCTTATTTTGTATCATCGTCCCTGCAAAACCAAAATCTACAGTTCATTTTTTTTTAGGTTATATCAATGGGTTCTGCTTTGTGATAACTTCTTCAAAAATAGCCCGCAGTATTACAAGAGTTTTGCTGAGAGAAGCACAAAGCTCTAATACTGTTGAAGATTATTCTCTAGGAGACATCAGTTGTTCAATCTTATGAGCATCTAGAATAATTTTCCATGTATGGTCTAAACATTATCAGACCTTATGTTCTAAAAGACGTATACATAGTTTTTATCTGTGTATTCTCCTCTTTCTATGTGTCTCAAATGGCACTAGCTTTTGTTAATAAACAAGTATCAGTGGATTGCTCTTCTTCAGTATTGTACCGTTTCTATAATACAATAACATTTCCGTTATCTGTTTCCTGAAAGAAATGTGGCCAGCATTTTATGATATTGCTTATACTTCTCTTTTCATCGGTTTCACATTGCCATCGTGTATTTAGAGCCTTCCATGGTTGTATCCCGTGAATTAGACTGTATTGACCACGCAGAAGTTCATCCCTCTCTATTAAAGATGGACAAGTTTCCTGTAATTAGAATCATTACCACTTTCAAGAATTGTGGTAACTATTAAGGTCGAGGAGAAATATATCAATACCTATATCTTTTCATAGCATGAGAAAACCTTGCTTATTGCTTCTAAAGCAAACCATAACGATTCTCAATATTCTTTAGAAAGAGATAGATTTATTATGTAGGCTTGTGTATATTTCTATTTTGTGAGGATTATTTAAAAGTTAATCTGCCTATGTGACTCATAGAGCTAGGAAGATGATGTATTCTTGCTCTGTTCCTCTTACTTTTGTGTATAAGATGCAACATACCTCTTTAGTGTTCTGTATCACCACTTGTACAGCTTTGGCATCACGCCAACATTTAGGACATTAAAGATATCCACTAAATCATCTTAACCCACCGTTTCGTCACGAATCAGAGAGACAGAAATTCTTTCAACAAATAACGTCGCGTCAGTTCCAACACGGGGAAGTAATGTCTAAGACCCTATCTTCATCTCGGCACTTGGCCATGGCCCCAGGATCAGCCTTACCTCTTTAAGAAGAATTTCGCCAACCATGGTATTCCCCTGCATCTCGTCTTTGCTGCAGTTTGCGTCCAAGATGCAAAATAGAAATTATTCTGGACAAGGATAGCTTCCTACCGCTGAAGACAGCATCCTTACGTAACTAGTGAAACAATCTTTAACATTATTCTCTCCCAAATATCCTCTTTCATATACTCCTCCTCTCAGCCTCCCATCTTCCGGCATAACTCCAAAACGTTAACAGCAATCACATATACATGTTAGCATCAACAACAACGAAAGGATATTATTACTTCTTTATGTTTTCATAATTATGTTGCAGGTATTTGAAGATATATAATGTAATTTGACACGGAAAAACTAAAATAGATATATAGAATACATTTACTTAATCACCAGCACATTTACATGGCTTTCCTAGTTACCTGCTTTCTTACCTAGATACCTACCTACCTACCTGCATATCTACCTACCTATCTACCTACCTAACTGTCTACTTACATACATATCTTTCTACCTATCTACTTACCTACATACTAAAAAAACACGTGTCTACTTATTTACGTATTTACCAACCCATATACCTACCTATTTACCTACCTACGTACTTACCTACTTATCTAGTTACATACCAACCTATCTACCTACCTACCTACTTACCATACATACCAACTTATCTACCTGCCTAACTACTTGTTTCACCTCCCCTTGTCACCACTGTCACCACCACTGTCGGTTCTCGATGTTTACACTTAAATTTGACTTGTAATATCACTCGTCTCAAGGCCCCTTGCCTTCGTTAAGTGAGTTTCCCTAAATATTCAAGTTCCTCTTAAGCAGTAGTCTCACTATTTTCTAGGCCCCGTGCCTATTCCTCTCGTCCTTTGGGTTAATAAAAGGGTGGTGAATTTTCTTTCTTCTTTCACTGTAATTTCACCTACTGGTTACACTCGGGATCTCTTTCTCTCGTCTCTACATCGTCTCTCCCTAGATCGTCTCTCTAGATCGTCTCTTGATCCTCTCTAGATCGTCTCTCTTGATCGTCTCTTGATCCTCTCTAGATCGTCTCTTGATCCTCTCTGACGAGATCCCGTATCCTACGCTAAGCTACCTTCGTCTGACGTCACTAATTTTTCTAATCCAATCTCCGGTGACTTTTCAAATAAATGTCACTCCTTATGGGCGTGACTTTGAATTCATGCACCAATAGTTTTTTCCTCCTTCTCCACCTTGCACCAATCCGGAAAGCCATTCCAATGCCACTAGCAAAATTGTTTACCTCAGCATTAGTCAAACGAAGCTAATCTGCGCTTACAGAGTTTTGATTACAACATCGATTATAAAACAGTCACCACCGTCGGTGTGTTTACATAGACATAACGTCACCTCAATGTTTTCAAAACAACAGGCGAGCAGGCAGGCTCATTTCCATTCGTACAACTACCGGCCTCTTACAACTTGTCTACTTACCCATTTACCTGTCTATAAGTCTAAATTGAAATGGGTCAACATACTCGTACACAACTACCAACGTATATTAAAAAAATGAAATAAAAATGTGCAACCTATTTTTTATCTATCAACCTACCTAATTATCCCTTACCTACACACAAATATAAACGTGTATGCACACACACACACACACACACACACACACACACACACACACACACACACACGCACACACACGCACGCACGCACACATTCCCACCCAGGGCTGAAATTTCAATATCGTTGCGCTGCGAGTCGTTACCCCAACTCGTGAGCAGGGAGTTAGGTGTGTGCGTGTAAGGTCACAGCATTACCCAGAGATCGGTCATATATGAGTTCTGAGCTTTCTTCCGGGAGTCCAACACGTGATCCAAGACCATGGTAAATCACACACACACACACACACGCACACACACACACACACACACACACACACACACACACACACACACACACACACACACGCTCATGCAAACACACACACACACACACACACACACACACAAGCAATATTAAACTGGAAAAATGTGTGTCCACCAAATGTCTAAAGATATTACTAGCCCAGCGTCTATAAAAATTCATGCCAAGACTGTTCTAAGGCTTATTGAGGCCAAACGAGAAAGGACCTTCTACTAGGATCAGGGAGCACAAAAACTCAATTAAGTGCACCAAGTAAAACCCAGCAGTATTCCGTGACACTGCTGATTTAAACCACAACATGAGCCTTTCTCGGGCATGTACACTCTTAGGGATGGCCTCTGCTTCTTTCATGATACGTCTGGACTCTTTGACGTTATATATATATATATATATATATATATATATATATATATATATATATATATATGTATATATATATATCACATGTGATAGTACTGGGAGACCTTAATGCTAGGGTGGGAAATGGTCCAATCGATGGAGTGGTTGGGAAATGTGGAGTTCCAGGAAAGAATCGTAGTGGAGAGTTGATGGTGGAAATGTGTCTAGAAAGAGAGTTGATGATAGCAAATACAGTGTTTCGGAAGAAAGTCAAGCATAAGTACACATGGGAGAGGGTGGTGGAGGGAAGGGTGGTAGATAGAGCGCTAATGGATTATGTAGTGGTAAATAGGATTATGATAGGAAGAGTTAAGGATGTACAAGTGCTAAGGGGAGAGGGTGGGGGAATATCAGATCATTTTTTGGTGGAAGGTAAGTTGAAAGTGGAGGATAGATGGAGGAAGAGGAAAGGGACAAAAGGTAGGGAGGTTCTTAGAGTGAACTCTTTGAATGAGAAGGAAAAGGAGAAGGAGTACGGAAAGAAGCTGAAGGAGGAGTGGGAGGGAGTAAAGGGTAGAGTAGAGCTGGGTGTGGAGGAAGAATGGGGATGGTTCAAGGAGGGAGTCATAAAGTGTGCACGGATGGTGTGTGGAACAAGAAGGACAGGGGGAAATAGAAGAAAGGGTAGTGAATGGTGGGATGAGGAAACAAAAAAGGTTGTAGAAGAGAAGAAGCGAGCTTTCACAGATTGGTTACAAAATAGGACGAGGGAGTGATATGAGAGGTACAAAGAAAAGAAAAGAGAAGTAAAGCAAAAGGTAGAGGTTGCAAAGAGGAGAGCAGATGTGAAATGGGATAAGAGTTTGACAGAAAATTTTGAAAGTAATAAAAAGATGTTTTGGAAAGAAATTAAGAGAGGAAGAGGAGGCGAATCAAGTAGAGAAGAAAAGGTAAAAGGTGCAGATGGAGAGATGATAATGGAAGAGAAGACAGTAAGGGGAAGATGGGCAGAATATTTTAGGGAGTTGCTTAATGTGAAGGAGGATAGGGAAGGAAAGATTGCTGCAGTGGGAAGTGCGAAGAAAATGAGAGTGATGAATGAGGAGAATGGAGGAGAAGTAAGGAAGGATGAGGTGAAGACAGTTGTTAAGATGATGAAAGCAGGTCAGGCACCTGGTCTGGATGGATGCCATGCGGAATGTCTGAAAAAGGGAGGTACAGTGATGGTGGACTGGTTGGTGAGGTTAATTAATGTTTGTTGGAGAGAAGGTAGAGTGCCGGAGGACTGGAGGAGTGCCTGTATAGTTCCTCTTTACAAGGGAAAAGGGGACAAGTGTGAATGTAATAGTTTCAGAAGGATTAGCTTGTTGAGTGTAGTTGGGAAGACTTATGGCAGGATCTTGGTTGAGAGGATTAGGAGAGGAACAGAAGGAGTAATTGGTGAGGAACAGTGTGGATTTAGGACAGGTAGAGGTTGTGTAGATCATATTTTTGTGGTAAGACATATGTGAGAAAGCTATAGGAAAGGGGAAGGATGTTTTTTTTTTGGGCTTTTATGGATCTGGAAAAGGCTTATGATAGGGTAGATAGAAAGGCACTGTGGGAGGTTATGAAGATATACGGGATAGGAGGAAAGCTTCTGGGAGCTGTCAAGAGTTTTTATGAGAATAGTAGAGCTTGTGTCAGGATTGGAAATGGAGAGAGTGAGTGGTTCGAGGTAAAGGTGGGACTTCGTCAAGGATGCGTTATGTCACCCTGGCTGTTCAACTTATACATGGATGGGGTGGTGCGAGAGGTAAATGCAAGGGTAGTGGGCAAGGGATTGGAGATGGTTAAAGAAAATGGAGAAAAGTGGGAGGTGAGCCAGCTGTTGTTTGCGGACGACACTGCGCTTGTGGCAGGACCGGAGGAGGGATTGAGGAAGTTGGTGGCAGAGTTTGGGAGAGTATGTGATAGAAGAAAGCTAAAGATAAATGTGGGTAAAAGTAAGGTGATGAGATGTACAAGGGGTGAAAGTGGCAGTAGACTGGAAGTGAGCATTAAGGGAGAGCGACTGGAGGAAGTGGGTAGTTTGAGATACTTGAGTACAAATGTGGCAGGGAAAGGTGGAGTGAAAGTGGAGGTAGAATATAGATTGAGAGAAGCGAGTAGATACCTTGGTGGATTAAAGAGTGTAATGAGGAATAGACATTTGGGAATGGATGCTAAGAGAAGACTGTATGAAGGAGTGATTGTGCCAACAGCACTGTATGGGGCAGAAACATGGAACATAAGAGAAGAAGAGAGAAGGATTTTAAATGTGTTTGAGATGAGGTGTCTGAGAAGTATGATGGGGGTTACTAGGCTAGATAGAGTGAGAAATGAGGAAGTGAGGAGGAAAACAGGGGTGGAAAGGGAGCTGGGAGATAGGGTTGATGAAAGAATATTAGGATGGTTTGGACACATGAAAAGAATGAGTGAAGAAAGACTAGTAAAAGAGGTGTGGAAGGCAGATGTGGAGGGAGTGAACATGAGGGGACGTCCTAGGATGAGGTGGATGGATGGGGTGAAGGGGGCTTTGGGGAAGAGGGGAATGTCTGTTGAGGAAGGACGGGAGAGGACAGAAGACAGGGGTGAATGGAGAATGGTTGTATATGGATGATGTTATGATAGC
>NC_134786.1:34065790-34073290 GCF_046742065.1 Oratosquilla oratoria | reverse complement strand
TAACTGTGCATTCAGTAAGCCACTATGCTTCTTCATTTTATACTTCTTGCATCTTAAATTAATTCTGCATTTTCTGTTATATATGCATACATAAATACATACATGCATACATACATACATACATACATACATACATACATACATACATACATACATACATATATGCATACATACATACATACATACATACATACATACATACATACATACATACATATGTACATACATACATATATATATATATATATATATATATATATATATATATAATATATATATATATGGAAACGTACATACTGTGCATACATGCATACATACATACATATATACATACATACATGTATGCAAACATATGTACATACATAATTACATTCATAAATACATGCATTACATACATATGCATGCATGCATACTACACATACATACATACATACATACATACATACATACATACATACATACATACATATATACATACATAATTACATTCATACATACATGCATTACATACTTACGCATGCATGCATAGTACACATACATATATACATACATACGTACATACATACATACATGCATTACATACTTACGCATGCATGCATAGTACACATACATATATACATACGTACATACATACATACATACATACATACATACATACATACATTCATACACATATACATATATACATACATACATACATACATACATACATACACATACATACGTATATACATACATACATACATACATACATACATACATACATACATGCATAAATATATGCATACGTACATACATACATACATACATACATACATACATACATACATACATACATACATACAGTAGAAACATGCAAGCCTATACTTATGCTAATTGTAACTGTTATAAATTACATAGATAGGTACACGGGCGAAAATAGAAGTTAAAATAGAATAAGAGGCATTGTTTAATCAAAGAGAAACAAACTATTTTGAAAAGCACTTTGACAAAAAAGTCTATCAGGAGGAGAAGGAAAATGCATGGAAATGGAGGAACAATTCGAAAATATAAAGAGATACAGGAAAGAACGAAAAAGTTAAAGAAACTAAAGAAGGAATGGACGTATCTTCAATGAAAAGTCAGGTTGAGGAAAGAAAACTCTGGATTAAGTGGGGGAGAGAAGAAGGAAAGAAAAGGACTGAAATTTTTTAATAGGTTTATGTAACCAACCATTAAATGCGGGAACAACAAAAAGAAAAAGGAAAACTGTAGCTGGAGGAGGTCAGGATGTAGTATAAGATTAGGAGAAGGGAAGTCAGTAATGAAAGGGGGAATAAACATTAACATCAACAATTCTCATCCTTACCTCTCTCCGTTACATATTTGCTGGTATTTCTCCTTGCCTTCCATATTTACAACTAGGAGGGAGGGTTGCCATGTAAATGAGGCTGCGGGGTTAACCAGCTTAAGCTGTTGGGTCCTACCCCAGATGTTCTGTGTCTTGCATTGCCTCTGGCACCCCGGGAAGTGCGTGTGTGGGGGGTGGGTGGATCTCAGGAATGGCCCTTTAACCACAAGGAGTTCAGATAAAAGGGAAAAGAAATGGGAATTGGATGGTTTTGGGATGGGTAGGAAGTGAGTGAATGCATTGGCTAGTTACCTATCGTAGAAGAGCGGAAAAACCATTCTGGTATATACTGTAGATTTATAGATGTATAAATAAATTGATGGATGAATGGATGGATAGACAGGCAGAGAGAGAGAGTAGTAGATAGATAGATAGATAGATAGACAGATAGATAGATAGATAAATAGATAGATAAATAAATAGATATAGGTAGCTATTTCCATATAAATATGCATATAAAAATCAACAGCTATGGTTCTTCATGAGATAAAGTATGATTAAGAAAGTAATACAAAGTCCACTCATGTAGATAAAATATAGCAAACCAGGAATATTGTATCACAGAAATGACAATAAATTTCCAGCTATAATGCCTTTATCCTTCACCATGATATTTCTTACTCTGAGTTAAGTAAATAATGATAGAATAAGTAGGTACTACGTTATATCGCTTTATACATCCTTTGCATTCAAACCACAATATGTGTAATTATTTCCGCGGGACGTTTGTTCTGTCCATTGATTACTCGATTGACAAGGAAGTTTCTACCTACTTCCTCAATCTATGTCCTGAGACAGTTTTGGTTTTATTGTGCGGATGATCTTTCTTATAACATCACACATTCTTATTGGAATTCTGAAGGCTGGTGTGGTGATACTGCCTTCGACTGCTAACTCAGAAGTAATGAGTTTGGTCCTCACTTAAGTTCTGAAACATACATCTCAACTCTACGAGTCGTCACCTGCTCCCCTGGGCAAGGTGTTGGAGTATATGTGTGTAAGACTCATTACCCAAGATCAGGTCACATAGGCTATGGAACTCTCATCCAAGTAGCTCTTGATCGCGATTCCGGCACGTGATCTAAGACCATGATGCATCATATGTTGTCTTCAGTGATCAAGGCTTTATTTAGTTCCGAATTCAAGTGTCTGCTGAATAAAATAATTTAGCCTTAATGTGTAAAGTGCGTTATTGTTTGAGGTGTTTCGAGGGCCAGAAAAGCAGCTCCAGCCTTCACCTTGCTACTGGTTTGAATACTGGACGAGCATTTCAATGATAATAGAGCCGAAAACTTCTCCCTCACCTCATACAGAAGAAATTCACTGCCGATTTAAATATCAATATATGCAAGTATTTATGCGAGTAGATCATATATGTCATATTTCTTGGACATTGGGCCGGTAGCCCAGTGGATACCGTCTTGAACTTATGAGCAGGTGGTCGTGCGTTCGAGTCCCGGGACCCGTTGCGGGCTTGCTGCGCTAGTTTCCGACAGTCCTGGCCAGGTGGGGAGGTGATCTAACGTCGACCTGAAAAAAAAAGAAAAAGAAAAGAAAAGTCATTGCCGCAGTTGACAGGGCTGTGCACCACCAGGAGTTTCCCGCTTCCCCACTACGTGGGGATGGGATGGTAAGATAATTTCATGAATAAGGTTATACCAGCCACAGTTGTAAGGATCTAATATAAACAAGCTGTAACTCAGTGAATAGCGTTTGAGACATAGTGTAGCAAGGAGTAGGAGAACCATGTATCTCCAAAATGCTGACTTCAAAGGAGTGGTTATGTGGATATCTTTTGTATGAATGAATGTTTTGTCATGGCTATCCCCCCTATACGAGTATATAATGAAGGGAAAAGGGGCATTGGAACACGTATGCTTTAGACGCTATTGATGATGACAAAAGCAATGGTGATAATGTTGGTGAAGGTGATGGTGGTGGTTGCCTTTGGGGTGCCAGGGACAAAAGTGATGCCATTAACTGTTGTGGATACGACAGTTTTATGATTCCCCCACGAATAGTTACAGGATAAGCACCACTGGCATGCGTATATCTCGTAGTAATAGCGATTAAGGCAACGAAATTACTACCTACATAGCAATGATGCATATTATGTGGCTGATGATGATGATGGTGGTGTTGACGATGGTAGGATAATGATACTGATGGTAGTAGTGATGATGATAGGGTAATGATAATGGGGGTAGTAGTGATGATGATGATGATGATGATGATGATGATGATGATGATGATGATGATGATGATGATGATGATGATGATCATGATGATGATGATCATGATGATGATCATGATGATGATGATGATCATGATGATGATGGTGGTGGTGGTAGTGATGATGGTCGTATTGGTGGTGGTGGTAGTGGTGGTGGTAGCGAGGTTAGCCGAGTGTTGTTCTCATCTAAACTTTCCAGCAACCATAAACCCTCCATCACAAAGTCCTGCACTAAGCTAAATAAAAACATCTGACGTTACCCAGACCAAAATATATAAATTACATGAACTTATCAAAGGGAATAGGGAAGAGATAATATAGACCTTAGAATCCCTGCAATCGTCAAGTCACTTCCAGATGAGAGGATTAAAGAGAAGTGAAGAGAATTTATGATTGGGAAACTTGGACTTAATTCGCATACTACACGGTAGTTGAGAGATAACGCCTGGAAAGGAGAGAGAGAGAGAGAGAGAGAGAGAGAGAGAGAGAGAGAGAGAGAGAGAGAGAGATAATAGTTGTTCAGATCATCACAAAACTCCATGAGGGAGAGAGATAATGATGTCAATTATTAAGGAAAGGAATGATACGCTCTCAAGAAAGAGGGAATAGAGAGAAACTGTGTTCAGAACATTAGACAGCTACTGAACACTATGCACGAAGTTGAAAATTAATAGTGCTAAAGAGCCTACGTCAGGACGGCCGTATCGAAGCCGTCACATTTGCCCTTTAGGCTTTAGGGATTACGTGGGCAGGTAAGATACGAGAGCAACACGCTTCCAACTGCACCACCAGTGGCTGGAGATGATAATAGCAGAGGTCATTAATGAGGCAAATAATACGTTTAAAAAAGAAAAGAAAAAACAGAAAGATACCTTGCCTGCGGCAGCTCAACTCAGGGATTATGACAACACGAAGGTGCAACGAAGACAGCGAGACATAAAGATCTTCGTAAAAGTAGGTTGAATACAATAAAGCAAAAATAGTATATAACACAGGCATCTAGTCAAAGGTATTACAATAGAAAATTTATATGATTATCATAAAACTTTATCAATATGTTAAAAGGGAGATGGTTAAGAATGGCGATCAAGAAATTAAAACATGAATACACAAGAAATCTAACAGATGTTAAATAGGAAAGACTAAGAAGTCACATTTATCGTAATTATGAACGAAAAGAAATAAACGGGAAGGCTTAGTACAAAGAAAAGCGTGAATGAAGAAAGAAAAGAAAGAACAAGAAGCACCAAAGAGGACAAGAGTTGATAAACGAAAAGAGCACAGGGTGAAAAAGGATGTGAGATATATAGGAAACGAAAGACATAAATGATGAGAGGGGGAATAAATGAGAGAAATTATGATAGGGGAAGGGGAATACGAACCACGTGAAATGCAATGAAATTATGCTAAGGGAAGGGGGAAATGGGAGAATGAGACAGAAAAGGGCAAGAGGAAGAGGAAAGATTGTATTGTGTCCAAAATTATCGGCGTTTCTATCCCTTGGGGCAAGTTCACATCGAAGAGATGGAGTCACACAAGTGGTGAAAGGGAGTTTTAAAGAGAACAGCAGAGCAGTTAGATAGTAGAAGTTAAAAGTCATTAGTATTAATTTTTTTGAGTGGAGATGAAAGGGGGTAAGAATAAAGAGGAGGAGGAAGAAGAAGAAAAGGAAAAGTAAGAGAAGTACATGAGGACTAGGAGGAGAAGGAGGGATGGATGAAAGAAAAGAATGTGGTCGAGGAAAAAGAATAAGAATAAGAGCAAGAGGGGGGTAAGAGGAAAAAGAGGAGAGGGATAAATAAGAAAGAAAAATAAGCGAAGGAGTAGTAGAGATAGAGGAATAGTAGAGGTAGAGAGAAACAGGAAAGAAAGAAGAAAAATAGATAGGAGGAAGAGGAGGATGCGCTGGAGTAGGAGGATGAAGAGGAGGAGGAGGAGGAGGAGGAGGAGGGGTGGCATACAATGGCGATAAAGCTACGGGAACGAAAATAAATCAATGACAGAAAGGAAGAAGAACGAAAATGGGAAACGAAAGAACGACGTGGATAAGAGAAAATGTAAAAGAGAAAAAGGGAAATATAGAATGTGGCTGAAATTGACAGGTTAAGTGAAAGGAACATGAAGATAGAAAGAAATTGGAGGGAAAAGGAAGGAAGGGAATTAAAAAAGAAAGAACAGAAGCGACGGAAATATGTGGGGAAAACGAACGAAAAAGATAGAAATGAAGGTAGATGGTAAATACGAGTAGTCGGGAAAAAGAAATATGAAAGCGAAATAAGGAATAGGAAGTGAAAGAGAAAACAGAATGAAGGACGGAGAGATAACAGACGTAGAAATAGGAAAAAAATAAAAGTGGAAGTAGAGGTAGAGTAAAGGGAAACTCAAAATGAAGAAGAAAGAAAAATATCAAATGAAGAAGAAAATTGCAAAATGGAAGAGATAACATGAACTGAGGACATTGCTGGACACAAGATAAACAGAAAGACGAGAAGAGAACAAGAACAAATGACAAACTTTTCCTCTAAAGGAAAATGGGACCAAACTAAAAACAAAATAAATAATATAGATAACAAAGAGAATGAGAAAACGGAGAGATTGGCAGAAAGGGAGACAGAGAGGGAAAGGAGAGGGAAAGGGAGTGGGAGAGGGAGAGGGAGGAGAGGGGGAGGGACAGGGAAGAGGAAAGTGGGAAAAAAAGAGGAGGGCGAATTGTGAAAAAGAGGATACATAAACCAAATAGCTATTGGAGGGAGAGAGGAAAAGAAAGTGAAAGACACACGCACAGAGAGAGAGAGAGAAACACACACACACACACACACACACACACACACACACACACACACACACACACACACACACACACACACACACACACACACAGAGAGAGAGAGAGAGAGAGAGAGAGAGAGAGAGAGAGAGAGAGAGAGAGAGAGAGAGAGAGAGAAAGTAATTAAGTCAAAGAAAGGAACTCGAACCTGCTGAAAAAAAAAAAGACCAGGCCAAGAAAAGGACACACGAAAAGCGAAAGCAATTACCTCAGAGCTTTTGGAAAAAGACGAAAAGCAAAGGGAAAGTAAGAAAAGGGAAATGGGAAAGATATTGACCCAAAGGACAGAATAAACTGCACCCTAAACGAAAGATATTGAGCAAGGGAAGGAAAGACAGAGATGAATTGGAACACTAAGAAAGGAAATACTAAGAGAGGAAATACTAAGAAAAGAGGCGAAGACTGATGAAAAAAGGATACGTGAATTTGACAAAGGAGAAGAATGAGAGTAAAAGAGGAAACAAAACGAAGAATTATAGTAACTGGAGGTTAAATGAGAGGAGAGAGAACAAAAGAGAAAGGAAATCGTTTGTTTGGAAACCAAGAGGCCAAAGACTTGAGGTTGCGAGAGGAAGAGGAAGAAGAAGAAGAGGTTGAAGAGGAGAAGGAGGTAGAAGAGGAGGGGGAGTAAAAGTAAGGGAAAGAGAAGGAGGAGAAGAAAGTAAAGTGGAGAAGTAGGAGGAGGAATAGAAGAAGAAGAAAATAAGAAGGAGGTAAAAGAGGAGCTGGGGGCATGGGTAAAGAGAAGACGAGGAAGAGAAGCTAAAGTGGAGAAGGAGAAAGAGGAGAGGAAAAAGAAGAGGAAAGGAAGATGAAGGTGGTAAAAGAAGAGGAGGGGAGCCATAAATAGAATAAAAAGAAGAAAAAGAAGAAAGTGAAGGGAAGAAGAAGGAGGCGGAGCAGGAAAGCAAGAGGAAGAGGAAGGAATGGAGAAGGATGAGGTAAAAGTGGAGAATAAAAAAGAAAAGAAGGAAGAGTAAGAGAGGGAGATAAAAAGAGAAAGAATGAATTACAAAATGGTGTAAAAAAAGGAGGAGGGGTAGTATAGGT
>NC_134786.1:34055790-34060790 GCF_046742065.1 Oratosquilla oratoria | reverse complement strand
GAAAGAAGTTGAAGATAAACGTGGGCAAATGTAAGGTGATGAGATATTCAAGGGGAGAAAGTGGTAGCAGACTGGAAGTGAGTATTAAGGGAGAGAGACTAGAGGGATTTGATAGTTTTAGATACTTGGGTACGAATGTCGCAGGAAAGGGAGGGGTGGAGGTGGAGGTAAAATGTAGATTGAAAGAAGCGAGTAAATGCCTTGGTGGATTAATAATTGTAATGAGAAATAGACATTTGGTAATGGATGCTAAGAGGAGATTGTATGAAGGAGTGATTGTGCCGACAGCACTGTATGGGGCAGAAACATGGAACATAAGAGAGGAAGAGAGAAGGAGTTTGAATGTATTTGAAATGAGGTGCCTGAGAAGTATGATAGGGGTTATTAGGATGGATAGAGTGAGAAATGAGGAGGTGAGGAGGAGAATGGGGTGGAAAGGAAGTTGGAAGATAGGATTGATGAGTATTTGGATTGTTTGTACACATGGAAAGAATGGGTGAAGAAAGACTAGTAAAAGAGATGTGGAAGGCAGAGGTGGAAGGAGTGAACATGAGGGGTCGACCTAGGATGAGATTGATGGATGGCGTAAAAGGAGCTTTAGGAAAGAGGGAAATATCTGTAGAGGAAGGACGGGAGAGGACAGAAGACAGGGGTGAATGGAGAATGTTTGTATATGGATGATGCTGTGATGCATGAGGTGGAATGGGTGGGGGATGGAGAGTGAGGGAGTATGTGTGACAAATAATTTGTCGCAGCTCGAAGGTACTTCTCCCTTCTCCTTTTCTGCATGAGGAGACGGAGAGGGTGGGTCGCCGATTTAATGAAGCGGCCTTCCTGAGAATGTGCTATGTCGTGCGGCACTACTTTTGATCCAGGGAAGTGTGCGGGATGCAGGGATGTCCCGTCATCCAAGAGGTCCCAATATAAGAGGGAGGGAAGAAGGTATAGGGTAGTGAAGTGTGATAGGGATGAAATGGGTGTGAATGGATTTTATGTCTTTGTTTTTTAGCTACCTCCCTTATAAGGAGAAAAAAGACATTGATATATTGTATGTATGTATGTATGTATGTATGTATGTATGTATGTATGTATGTATGCATGTATGTTTGTATATATAGATGGATGGATGTATCTGTGTATGTATATATATATATATATATATATATATATATATATATATATATATGATGAAGGTGGAAAAAGAAGTCAAGGATCTAGCTCCGAATTCCTGAGTTTATTCCTGACCGGTCTCGCTCTATGCTTCTTCAGAGAAAGCATAGAGCGAAACCGGTTAGGAATAAACTCAGGAATTCGGAACTAGACCCGTGACTTCTTTTTCCCCCTTCATCAACATGTCACAATGTACCAATATATATATATATATATATATATATATATATATATATATATATATATATATATATATAAATATATATGTATATATATACATGTATATATATATATATATATATACATATATATATATACAGTACATGTCTGTGTGTGTGTGTGTGTGTGTGTGTGTGTGTGTGTGTGTGTGTGTGTGTGTGTGTGTGTGTGTGTGTGTGTGTGTGTTTGTGTGTGCGTGCGCCTGCGTGTATATGTGCTTGTGTGTGTCTCTGTGTGTCTCTCTGTGTGTGTGCGTGCGTGTGTGTGTGTGTGTGTGTGTGTGTGTGTGTGTGTGTGTGTATGTATGTATGTGTTTGTGTGTGTGTGTTTATGCGCTTGCGTTCCTGTGCCTGTGTGTGTGTATTCACTTGGTCTTTGGATCACGTGTTGGACTCGTGACTCGTGATCGACAGCGTGTGTGTGTGTGTGTGTGTGTGTGTGTGTGTGTGTGTGTGTGTGTGTGTGTGTGTGCGTGTGTGCTTGCGTGCTTGCGTGAATGAATGTGTGTGTGTGTGTGTGTGTGTGTGTGTGTGTGTGTGTGTGTGTGTGTGTGTGTGTGTGTGTGTGTGTGTGTGTGTGTGTGTGTGTGTGTGTGCGTGTGTGCTTGCGTGCTAGCGTGAATGAATGTGTGTGAGTGTGTGTGTGTTTGTGTGTGTGTATGTGTGTGTGTGTGCGTGTGTGTGTGTGTGTGTGTGTCGGTGTGGGCGGGTGGGTGTGTGGGTGGGTGGGCTGGTGGGTGTGGGTGGGTGGTTGGTGGGTGGTTGGTGGGTGGGTGTGTTGGTGGGGGTGTGAGTGTGTGTATGTGTGTGTGTATTTACCTAGTTGTATTTACTTAGTTGTATTTTACGGAAAGGGGAGTTATGCTCGTGATGTCCCGTCTTCCTATCTCGTTTTATCTAGTCTTTGTGTGTGCGTGTGTGTGTGTGTGTGTGTGTGTGTGTGTGTGTGTGTGTGTGTGTGTGTGTGTGTGTGTGTGTGTGTGTGTGTGTGTGTGTGTGTGTGTGTGTGTGTGTGTGTGTGTGTGTGTGTGTGTGTGTGTACGTGCGTGTGTGTGTGTATTTGCGTGTTTATGTGTGTGTGCGTGTATGTGTTCGTGTATGTATGTGTATGTATACATAACGAAAAGAGAACAACCGGCAGGTAACAATGAGAACATGAGGAAAAGAAAATGCCGTAGGATATGGAAGACAAATAAGAGGAAGAAAAGGAGGAAGAGTAAGGATAGGAGGATGAGGTAGGAGGAAGGAATGGCAATATGCAGTGGAGGAACTTTGGTGCTCTTTATTGACTTCATTATAGCAAAGTCGAGACCACTTTGTGCTCCAGAAGATTCTCCCATATTTTGAGTCTTGTTTTCGTCTTTCGTGAGAGTCTTCAAGAAGAGCGAAGTTTGACTAGATCTAAAATTGCCTCGAGTTTCCTATAACAGACAATGGAACCTAAAATAATTTCGGGATATGGTGCTAAGGGGACCTTTACAAAGGCAGTTAAAAAAAAAAAAGTAGTCTTCAGTTAACGCAAAGAACTTCTTCTCAGACATAGGGAAAATAAAAATAAAGGAGGGAATAAGAGAAGTGGAAAGACTGAAGAGAGAAGATGGACACGGGCCGAAAGAAAAAGTGGGGAAGAGAGAAAGCAGGAAAGGACAAACGAGTGACGAGAGAAAGTGGAAAGAATTGATGAAGTCGAGAAGAGGAAAATGGTTTTATCACAAGTGAAAGGGAGATTGGAAGGAAGGCAATAAACGAATGGATACTAGAGAATGGAAGAAGAGGAATGTGAGTGCGAAGGAGATGAAAACCGAGAGTGCAGGGGGGGGGGGGCAAAGGAAACGGGAGTAAAGACGAGAAATATGAGAAGGGAAATAAAGACTGAAAAAGAAAAAAGGAAGGTCGGAGTATGTAGGGGGGGGGATGGGTTGATGACGGATGGTAAGAGGGATGGAGGGTCTGAGGAGGAGACGAAGTGGTAGTATAGGTGAAGGAAAGGGATGAAGAGGAGAAGGAGGGAAAGGAAAAAGAGAAAACGGAGGAGAAAATGAACAAGAAGTGTAGGAAGTATTAAAGACAATTAAAAGTAAAGAGGAGTAGGATAAAAGGAGGAAGAAGAGTAAATCGGAGACAAAAAAATAGAAAAGTAGGAAGACTAAAAAGACAAGAAAAAGAATATAGTAAGGAAGAAAGAGGGGGAACATGAATCGGATTACGGATAGAAAAATAAAGAGGGAAAATGAGAAAGAAGAAGAAGAGAAGGCAGAGAAATGGGAAAATGAGGAAGAGGAGGAGCAGTAGAGGAAAACCGGGACAAAGACAAGTACTAATCGCTGCATCTGCAATATCTTCGGAATGTAATATAAAAGGCTCCATTAACACCTTGCACTACCTTTTCATATATCTATCTATCCATATATATATATGTATATATATATATATATATATATACATATATATATATCCATATATATATATACATATATATATATTTACATACACACACACACACAGCACACACACACTCACACACACACACACACACACACACACACACACACACACACACACACACATATATATATATATATATATATATATATATATATTTATATACATATATATATATATATATATATATATATATATATATATATATATATATATGTCTACATATATATGTATATATATATATATATATATACATATACATATATCTTTTTGCCCTACTTCTGCGTAGGGAAAGTTTAACCTTATGCAGAAGTAGGGCAAAAAGATTGTTCAAACGGAAAAAGAATGAACACCTGGAGAGAGAACTTGAGACAGGGAAGAAGGAAAGATTAGAGAACATCATAAGAGACTAAATGCAGTCAAGAAGGGCTTCCAGGTACGCAACTGGATAGTTAAAACAGACGACGGAGAAATTGTATATGGCGAGGACGAAGTGCTAAGCCAGTGGCTGCATTACTTCAAGGTACTTTTGAACAGGTGAGACCCATTGAATCCTATACACCATGCTAACAGATAGCAGGAGAGAGAAAAGGAGAAATCGAGAATGAGGTGGAGGAGCCTTCACTAACAGAGACAAAAAGGAGCATAAAGGAGCTGAGGAATAACAAAGCTCCAGGATGTGATGAAATACCCGCAGAATTACTAAAAGCGGGAGAAAAGCTGTTGGAGAAAGAAATTCACCGGCTAATATTAAGGACTTGGAGAGAAGAGGAGATACCACGTTAATGGAGGAAGGGTACTATCACCCCCATAAACAAAAAAGGAAGCAAACAGGAATGCCAAAACTACAGAGGGATAAGTTTGCTATGTATTCTGTACAAAGTCTTCACTCTTTAAATGTTTGACACCTTATGCTGAATCAGCAATTGGGGAATATCAGTGTGGATTCAGACTAAACAGGTCCACAACAGATCACAATCACACAATAAGGCAGACAATGAAGAAATACTATGAATATGATCAAAATCTCTACCAACTATTCATAGACTTCCAACAGGCGTATGATAGCATACACCGAGAATCAATGTGGCAGATCCTCAGAGAACTTCAAGTACCAGAGAAACTGGTCTCTCTAATAAAGACATGCTATGTAGATAGCAGATGCGTAGT